>NC_057806.1:154412934-154743232 GCF_018294505.1 Triticum aestivum
CCTCCCTCAAAACCCTAGAAGCCCACGACCTCCCCGCTGTCTATCCCCGCCTCCCCCAAGCTCGCCGTCTCCGCCGTCCGTCGTCTCCGCTCCGGCCACCACCACATCTCTCTCGTCGGAACTGCCCCTCGACGGCGGCGCAAGCCTCCCCGCGCGGCCTGGTTAGTCTCTCTCCCTCCCTCCCTCTCTCCCCCGCTCATCCCCATGCTCCCATGGGGCGGCGACCTAGGGTTAGGTGCGGCCGCCGTTCCCACGTGCTCGTGCGCTCCCATGCTCCCGTACTAGACAGTAGCATCTTCAGACATTCAGTAACTAGTAGATAGATAGTATAGCTTCCATTGCTGAATTTGGGTTGTTCTGTTCGTCATGCAGTTCATATCTCCCCCAGATCGCTGCCGAAGGGCCTGCACTCGCTGGATCTGTCGCGGAACAAGATCGCCAGTGTCGAGGGGCTTTGGGAACTGATGAAGCTTCGCGTGCTCAACCTCAGCTACAACCGAATTTCGTGCATCGGCCACGGTAAGTCGCAGACTTGGGGTTCTTGCATTGCACTGCACATCTTCTGTAAATTCCTTAGTACTAGATTTCTTTCTGGTCCATGTACACCTGCATCCTATCCAAGACAGACATGTAACATTCCATAGGATGTATGGATCATATCTTGAATGATATGGCAGTGGCCACATTTGTTGGAGGCTGGGACTGGCCACATTCAGTAATTATTGTTTTCCTACAAAAGTTCAATCTCTATGCATCACATGTTATAGTCCGAGGAAAAGTTCACTGAAATTGTTGTAGTTTAAAAAATAGTTAACTGAAACTGTTGTAGTCTGAAACTGTTGTAGTCTGAAACTGTCAGGAGTTGGTAATTATCGGCAACTATAGTCTGAAATTGCTGTAGGTTGGTTCAATTGTCCATCATTTTAGCGACGACTGCGCCTTGCCTCCCCTACATTGTTGTTGCTGTGCTTGCGCCGGTTGGAGCTCTCTAGGAAATTTTGTGATCTAGTAATCCACTCTTCTTTCTTTACAGACGGCGTGCGCGAGCAGAGCCACCTACTTGTTTGCAACACATGCTTGCATTTTGACAGAATCAGATAGTAAAAAAGAGCACCATTTCTATGTGCATGCTGTACTAGTATGAATCTGAATGTGCCCCATATCACTATGCGTGCCTAACATGTGATTTTCCCTTCAAATGCTCTATCATAGTGACATGTATGGTGAGGGTCACGGGACTGACTGTATGGTTCTGCTGGTGTGGTAATTGATTCACTTGTTTGGTTTGGTAGCTGGAGCACTGTATCAGTGGTGCTAAACTGCTCTTGTTATCTGATTGGTTGGTGCGTTATGAGCCACCGTGTTGTGTATGGCCTGCCTAAGAATTGGTTAAGTAGTAAGTTGTTTAGGCTTGGCCATTTCCACTCATTGTAGATAGATAGAGTTACACTTTTGTTACATTGCGTTATCTTTCTGTAGAGTAGTAATGCTCCACTTCCACATATTTTTAGTTAGTTATCTTCCAGTAGTATTTCAAATTGAAGCCCTGAGCAGCAGCACCTCTTGTGTTGTTCACTATCACATAGTTGCACTTTGGCAAACACAGCTAGTAAATATTCTACTTTTGAAGTGCTTGTTGGAATATGTGTGTGAAATTATTTTGTGGCAATTGCTGCTTCTGATCAAAACAGGTACCTTATAACATCATGGAATCACAACCATATAACAAATAATTTAAGAGGCTATGTTCCGGTTTGCTGTATCTCCACCAGTTTGGGTTGGTGAATGTGGATGATTTTTTTATCCTGTGAACTCATTGTACTACTACAAGCATTTGGTATCATCATGGTGTAATTTTGTCAACTTGTGATGCTGCTGCTGTACCCCGAGAGGCCCTTGAGTTTGCCGGAATGTCGATTAACTTCCGTTCCGGCAAATTCGGGTACTCCATATGTCCTATTTTCAGCAAAGGTCATGCTGAAGTTTTTCGTGAATTTTAGCATGACTTTGCTAAAAATAGGACATATGGGGTACTTGCGACTAATGCATGGGCCGGGGTATATTAGTACTTAGTTAAGTAGGATCAACTGCCCCGCCATTCTTGCTGCATTAAACCATAGGTGCCAATAGAGCCAAGTGATTAGGCCCAACTTAGAATTCTCCTCAGCATCGATAAACCCAACATAGGTGGCAATAGAGCCAAGTGATTAGTGCCAAGTGATTAGGCCCAACCTAGGGTGCCTCGACATTGATAAACCCTAAATGATGAAAACTTAACTTGGCTTCTATAGGGTGCCTCGGTGTCGATGAGAACCTAAATGATGTACGCTTAGGCTTTTAGGGTGCCTCGGCATCGACAAACCCTAAATGATAAAAGCTTAGCTTTTAGGATGCCTCAGTGTCGAAAAACCCTAAATGATGAGACCATGATCTTGTTCCTTGACAATAACCAACTTTTTGACCAAACTTTTTCCCTATTTAGAGCGAAACATGGCCCACAACGATGAGGCCGGCGGTTCGGGCAGCAAGCAATTCTGGGAGCTGTCCCAGGAGTTGGAGGAAGAACCTGACCGCTATGAGGACGTCACGGAAGACACCGATCCTGACTACACAACCCCTAGTGGCGTCGGGGATGACACCACTGATGATGGCGCCGCGGATGCCACCACTGATGATGGTGGCGCACACATAGATGGCAGCCAACCGAAGAGGCAACAGAAGGACTGGCGCCCGAGCGTGCTCGGCACCGTCAGGGAGGAATTTACAGAAGTGAACTCCGACGGCGCCCAAACACGTAGTCAAGGGGTACTCGGTTCAGCTCGGGTGCATTCTTCGAAGCACCGTCTCGATCAACACCGAGAGGCATAAGAACCAAGGGAATTTGCGCAGCCTCCTCTTCATGAAGCTGCACGAACGATACAAGTTCCCCGGCTGAGTTTGCAAACACACGCCTCTCAGGGAATAAAGTGAACGGTGCCGCCCTCACGAGGATGAGCACGGCCCTGTCTACTTGGAAAAGCACGGTGAAGGCAATGGTTGAAAAAGGTGATAGTTATGAGAAGATCAAGGCGAAATATACTTTGAAGAGCGAAGATGACTACAAGGAGTTCAAGATCAAGTGCGAGAGCAGCGCAACCTCTGAATCAAATCAGTGGGGGAAAGAAATGCGGAAGTGGAACTTAGGGGTCCACCAACTCGGTCCCGGCGGTTACAGAGTGGTGGAGCCTATATGGGACAAGGAGGACGCGGAGTGTGCCGAGCAAGGCCTACCGCCCCGCTTCGAGAAATACCGTGACAATCAGACTAGGAACTTTCTCAGGGCCCGGTACAAGGACCCGGTAACAAAGGAGCTTACCACGGATCCGAAGACCGGGACGCTTGAGCTTGTTCTGGTAAGGAATAAATCCCCCGCGTAATTAGCTCCATATGTTTGCATTCTAATTAATCCCCAATATTTCTAAATGGTTCACGTCCTTCCGCAGGACAATGAAAGCAATAGCGCGGGGTCGTCTCAGAGCTCCCCTTTCGACACCCCTTTAAATAGGGCGTTAAACATAATGAAAAACAAGGATAAGCTCAGTAAGCCGACGTCAGCTGGTCGTGTGGCCGGCAAAGGCTTGTCCAAAAAATGGTCGTCATACTATACCGCTGGCGGGCGAAAGGAGAAAAAGACCAGCTCGGAAAGCCAGTCGCGCGAGGTTGAAGCACTCAAGGCACAAGTGGCGCGTATTCCGGAGATTGTCCAAGAGCCATGGTGCCTACGTTGATTCATGGGCTGGCAACATGGATTGCTGGCGGCCAACAAGGGCCTCCCCCGGTTCCCAGCTTCACGGCCAGCAACTCGCACAACGCGCAGGCGGTGCCATTGGTGTCTCTGACGGAGGCGGTATTCGTGTCTCCGGAGCCGGCACGAGCATTGGAGCTTAATGCACCCGTGTGTATGCCGGCGGACACCTCGGCAGCAAGCGGCCCTTCCGTCAGTTGCACGCCTGCCGTTGGCGGTGCCTCAACATTAGCCGAGCTCGATGGAATCACGGTAACTAAGCCTCTCGGCCGATGACTTCATCTCCTTGCCTTTGACTGGGCATCCCTGATGCCCTACATGTTTTCGTAGGGCGCCGCCGACATTCCTTGCACTCTCCTGCACTTCATGGGCGGCGAGTTGGTCGATGACGCCAAGGGCAGAATCGTTCAACCGGGCAACCCCGTGTTCCACGATAATCCGATGCCACCCAAAGTGTATAGGGTTGAAGTGGTTCGGGTGCTGCCAGGCTACGACGAGCTATTACCTCCGATTCGACCCGCTGGGGCTGACGAAGAAGAAGAGATGACCCTCAGCGTCTGCATAATCTGGCCCCTGCTTTGGCCGAAGAGCCAGATTCGTTTAGGGGCGGGGGACACCACCCCACAGAAAAGACCGCCAGTCGTGCCGGCGCCAAGCCATGGCAAGAACACCGCAACACTACCGGACATGCCGGACATCCCTATGGCACAGGATCCGGACATGCATATGGCACAGGATCCGGACGACGACGACAACGACGACGGTACATTTACCAATGTTGATAAGTACTTTGCCGAACATGGGTACGGTGACGAGTTCTGCGGGCCTCCTTCTCAAGAACCCAACCAAGACGACCGCGATCTAGCTGGTACGGCGGAGAAACCCAATTGCAACAGGCGTCGTCTGGCATTCAGTTCTCAAGAGACGCCTCCAGCTGCCGCCTTCACCGAGCCTCAGATTGCTGAGGTGCCAAATATTATCAGCCCCAGCACGCTCAAGAAGGTGGTCTGTGAGCAGAACTCGGTCCCATTACAGCAGATCAAGAAGAAGGGACAGAAACGAAAGGCTAAAAAGGGCGTCGGTGCGAGCCAACCGGCACCGAGTACGATCCGTGCTCAGGACGGGCCACCTTCACCTAAGGATATCTCGAGGAGGGTGCATGTGGTGGGTAGGGCGATGCTACCGACAAATATGCTCAATGCTGCAACCGGTGCTATGCGGAGTGTGCATGACAATGTTCTTTCTTTGGAGAAGCGGCGTCTCAGAGAGAATGATGTGGCATACCCGGTTTTCGTGGCCAAGGTGCCAGAGGGCAAGGGCATTGTGGATGGCGCCATTGGGGGTACGATCGTCCTGTGGTTTGATGACATCTTTGCTATGTTTAACCTTCATCCACTGCACTACACCTTCGTTCGGCTGTTTTCGGTGAGTATGGAGATGCGGATCATTAGAGACAAGACCCCGGACATCGTGATAGTCGACCCCTTCTACATGCGTGCCAAGCTCTTGGGCAGCGCTAGGGACCGCCAAGTTGCGAGTTCACACCTCGAAGGCGTCATTCTGGCAAACCCAGATAAGGATAACTTCCTCGTGTCTTACTTTCCCGAGTAAGTCATCCCTTAACCGCCCCGAAACATATGATTTCTTAGATTTCAATCGTTCTTTTTTTCTAACATTCCGTATTCTGTGCAGTGACATACACTGCACACTCATCCTCTTAAGCCCGAAATATTCCATGGCCATGTATTTCGACCCAAACCGTGACTCCAAGATGGACTACACAAATATCAAGAAAGTTCTTGATGATGTTCTCCCCGGCTACGCCAAATCTGGAGGCACCTTCACCACGCCAGTTCGTAGGTACGGCAAGCACATGTTTGCCCACAATACTAAGTTCTGCTGCGTCAAGCAGCCGCCTGGCGGTCAGGAGGATGCCTACTATGCCCTCCATCACATGAGGGCGATCGTACGGGACCATCATCACCTTCTGCTACCAGATAATCTCAAAGATTGGGCCGCGAGCTTGTCGGCAATCCAGGACACGGACATCAGACAAGAATTATTTCGCATCTAGTCGGAGTTTGCGGACATCATCCATCAAGATGTCCTTCATACCTCGGGGCAGTTCTACCTCAGATATCAATCGTCCAACAGTGAGATAGACACAACGCTACAAATGCAGGCTGGCAACACCCGCGATTTCATGACCATCACGACAGACGGCGGCTTCATCCATGCTCCGGTCCCATGAGTCAAGTCGAAAGTAGTGATGCTATGTGTAGTTCTGAAACATTGATTGGCTCATGTTGTAATTAAACTTTAATTAATTGTATGTCTCTTTGGTTTGGACAGTCGTTCAACTTATATGTAATCGATGCTATTTATTAGTAGGACCATGAATCGTTCTATTAATGTCTTGCTTTTCTCTTCCGATCCTTTTGTTGCATACTTATATATTGCTTATGTATTGTCTGTTGTTTGGCTTGTGCATAGAGATGCCATCGTATGTCGTGTACAAGGGTAAGGTTCCCGGAGTCTACGGCGACTGGGAGGAGTGTCGGAGACAGGTTCACCGTTTCAGCGGTAACAGTTACAAAGGGTACACCACTAGGGCGGAGGCGGAATCTAGATACGCCCGCTATCTAGCGGGAGAGAGGAGGGAGCGTTGGAGGAACCAGATGAAGACCAGTTTCATCGCGATGATGCTCATCATGACGACCGCAACTCTCTTCTATGTGATGGTAGTTTAGATGATCGATATCGACTTGTAATGTAAAGACAAACTCGCTTCTCGTGGTCTCGAGACTTGTAATGTTTTATCTTTGTTCGGTCTTTTGAATTCGGAGACTAATATGATGAATTGTATTCGGAGACTAATCTTCTATTGTATTCGATGAATCTGCTGTTGATGTGTGCTGCTGTCTATATTCTGTCCAATATTATATTTTGTAACCTATGCAAAAATCAGAAAAGTAAAAAAAATATAAAACCTAATATTCATACTAATGGCGCATCACCTCAAAGTGTGCCATTAGTATGCCAAATGATACTAATGGTGCATCACGACACAGTGCGCCATTAGTATGCCAAAGGATACTAATGGCGCATCACCCCAAAGTGCGCCATTCGTATGCCAAAGCACGTGGGTAAATATGGCCCCCTGGGAGGCATAATAATGGTGCATGGTGGTCTATACTAATGGCGCACGGCGTGGTGCGCCATTAGTAAAAAATACTAGTGGCGTGGTACTAGTGGTGCACCAGTAGTGCGCCATTAGTAGGCAAAACTGGTGCGCCACTAGTAGGCCTTTTCCTAGTAGTGAATGTCGCCTATGAAACATCCTCATGCCTCCAAATCACCCCCGCCAGGAGCTGATGGCAGTCCATGGCGCGATGGCCGTTGTGCGTGTTGACCAGGAGGAACACCTCGCCTCTGCCGCTGCTGATGACATGGTGCAGGCTCTGGCCCAGATGAAGTCCCCTAGCGACTACCCCCCAGGTCTTAACAGGTAAGATCTGACCAACTAAATCTTACCAATACCACTTGCAACAACTATGATTTGTATGGTTGATGTATTAAGCATGTCCATGCCTTGTTTATTTCAGTACTGCACACTGTGTGATGTTCAAATATTACCGTGTCCAGCTCAATTTCACCAATACTGGCAACAAACTTACAATACATGACTCAGGATATAACTAGAGATGCTGCCCATTTGCTATTTTTAGTGGATGCTAACCCTGTTGTACTTGACATTCCTGTCCACGTACTTACGCAGGGTCATAACGGCCGATGCTTTTGTTGGCCGTCGAGGTGAGCTGCATCCCATGTCTTACAGTATTTCACATAATTTTTGCAATTGTAGTTTAACTTCCACCATTTACTGGTTGCCTGTAGGTACATATGTTAGTGGCACTGATCCACGCTTCGACTCGGAGGAACAACTCTCCTCCGCCGTCGCTGACTTTGGGCGAGCTCTGGCCAAGATGAAGTGCCACATCAACTACCTCTCAAGACTTACCAAGTATGTACTCACCAGTTCAATCATACCAATACCAGTTGCAATTAATGGCTATGTCTGTATGGTCGATGTATTAAGCATGTTCTAGTAAACATGCCTAACACGTTTTTGCTACTTTCCCTACCTTTTTACAGACATCTGGGCCATTCTGTGCTCTGGCAGCACCTGCCTTGTGATGTTTAACTATGACAATTGCATTTTTATCAATACCGGTTTCAATGTCTATTAAGCCTGTTGCAATTAACAGTTGAATACATTTTTAAATAGTTGTATTTCAATGGCTACAAACTTACAAAACATGACTTACGATGCTGTTAAGCCTGTTGCAATTAACAGTTGTATCCATTTTTTAATCTGTCCATTTGCTACCATGCTACTCTCCGCAATGAAGATATACTAGAGATGTTACCCCATTTGCTATTTTTGGTGGATGCTAACCCTAATTTACTTAACATGCTTGTCCATGTAGTTACGCAGGGTCATAACGGCCGATGATGTTGTTTGCTGTCAAGGTTAGCTGCATCCCATGTCTTACAGTATTACACATCATTTGTGCAATTGCAGTTTAACTTCTACCGTTTACTGGTTTCCTGTAGGTACACATGTCAGTGGCACTGCTACCTCTTGTGCATGCGTTGGTTTTCCCTTGAAGAGGAAAGGGTGATGCAGCAAACTAGCATAAGTATTTCCCTCAGTTTCTGAGAACAAAGGTATCAATCCAGTAGGAGACTACACGCAAGTCGCCTAATACCTGCACAAACAATCAAGAACCTTGCAACCAACGCGATAAAGGGGTTGTCAATCCCTTCATGACCACTTGTAAAAGTGAGATCTGATAAAGATAATAAGATAAATATTTTTGGTATTTTTGTTGTATAGATTGAAAAGTAAAGATTGCAAAATAAAATAAATGGTAAACTAGAATTGTACATCGGAAACTTATATGATATAAAATAGACACGGGGCCATAGGTTTCACTGGTGGCTTCTCTCATGATAGCAAGTATTACGGTGGGTGAACAAATTACTGCCGAGCAATTGATAGAAAAGCGCATAGTTATGAGAATATCTAGGCATGATTATGAAATATAGGCATCACATCCGTGTTAAGTAGACCGAAACGATTCTGCATCTACTACTATTACTCAACACATAGACAGCTATCTAGCATGCATCTAGAGGATTAAGTTCATAAGAACAGAGTAATGCTTTAGGCAAGATGACATGATGTAGAGGGATAAACTCAAGAAATATGATATAAACCCCATCATTTTATCCTCGATGGCAACAATACAATACGTGCCTTGCTGCCCCTACTCTCACTGGGAAAGGATACCGCAAGATTGAACTCAAAGCTAAGCACTTCTCCCATTGCAAGAAAGATCAATCTAGTTGGCCAAACTAAACCGATAATTTTAAGAGACTTGCAAAGATATCAAATCATGCATATAAGAATTCAGAGAAGAACCAAATATTGTTCATAGATAGACTTGATCATAAATCGACAATTCATCGGATCTCGGCAAACACACCGCAAAATAAATGTTACATCGAATAGATCTCCAAGAACATCGAGGAGAACTTTGTATTGAGAACCAAAGAGAGAGAAGAAGCCATCTAGCTAATAACTATGGACCCGAAGGTCTGTGGTAAACTACTCACACATCATCGGAGAGGCTATGGTGTTGATGTAGAAGCCCTCTGTGATCGAATCCCCCTTCGGAAGATCGCCGGAAAAGGTCCCCAGATGGGATCTCATGGGTACAGAAGGTTGTGGTGGTGGAAAAGTGGTTTCGTGGCTCCCCAGGATGTTTTTAGGGTATAAGAGTATATATAGGCGAAAGGAGTACGTCAGTGGAGCTACGAGGGGCCCATGAGGGTGGGGGCGCGCCTAGCTCCCTAGGCGCGCCCTCCTACCTCATGGCCACCTTGTTGCGTCTCTGACTTCCACTCCAAGACTCCTAGATTGCATTTGTTCCAAGAAAGATCCTCACGAAGGTTTCGTTCCATTTGGATTCCGTTTGATATTCCTTTCTGCAAAACACAGAAATACGCAAAAAATAGAAACTGGCACTGGGCCTCCGGTTAATAGGTTAGTCCCGAAAATAATATAACAGTGCATATTAAAGCCCATTAAACATCCAAAATAGATAATATAATAGCATGGAACAATCAAAAATTATATATATGTTCGAGACGTATCAGCATCCCCAAGCTTAATTCCTGCTCGTCCTCAAGTAGGTAAATGATAAAAACAGAATTTTTGATGTGGAATGCTTCCTGCCATAATTTTCAATGTAATTTTCTTTATTGTGGCATGCATATTTTGATCTGAAAGATTCAAGACAAAAGTTTAATATTGACAAAAATAATAATAATACTTCAAGCATACTAACCAAGCAATTATGTCTTCTCAAATTAACATAGCCAAAGAAAGCTCATCCCTACAAAATCATATGGTTTGTTCATGCTTCATTTTCATCACACAAAGTGCTCCTATCATGCACAACTCCGATGACAAGCCAAGCAATTGTTTCATTCTTTAGTATTCTCAAACTTTTTCAACTTTCACGCAATACATGAGGGTGAGCCATGGACATAGCACTATAGGTGTTATAGAATATGATAATGGAGGTTGTGTGGAGAAGACAAAAAAGGAGAAAGTCTCACATCGATGCGGCTAATCTGGGCTATGGTGATGCCCATCAATTGATGTCAATGCGAGGAGTAGGGATTGACATGCAACGGACACACTAGAGCTATAAATGTATGAAAGCTCAACAAAAGAAATTAAGTGGTGTGCATCCAACTTGCTTGCTCATGAAGACCTAGGGCATTTTGAGGAAGCGCATTGCTGGAATATACAAGCCAAGTCCCTATAATGACAATTCCCACTAGTATATGAAAGTGACAAAATAAGAGACTCTCTATCATGAAGATCATTGTGCTACTTTGAAGCACAAGTGTGGAAAAAGGATAGTAACATTGTCCCTTCTCTCTTTTTCTCTCATTTTTTGGGCCTTCTCCTTTTTATTTGTCCTTTCTCTCTTTTTTATTTCCTCACACTAGAAAATGCTCTAATAATGATGATCATCACACTTCTATTTATTTACAACTCAAAAATTACAACTCGATACTAGAACAAAATATGACTCTATATGAATGCCTCTGGCGGTGTACCGGGATGTGCAATGATTTGAGAGTGACATGTATAAAAATTATGAGCGGTGGCTTTGCCACAAATACGACGTCAACTACATGATCATGCAAGGCAATATGACAATGATGAAGCGTGTCATAATAAACGAAACGATGGAAAGTTGCATGGCAATATATCTAGGAATGGCTATGGAAATGCCATAATAGGTAGGTATGGTGGCTATTTTGAGGAAGATATAAGGATGCTTATGTGTTATAGAACGTATCGTATCATGGGGTTTGGATGCACCGGCAAAGTTTGCACCAACTCTCGAGGTGAGAAAGGGCAATGCACGGTACCGAAGAGGCTAGCAATGATGGAAGGGTGAGAGTGCGTATAATCCATGGACTCAACATTAGTCATAAAGAACTCACATACTTATTGCAAAAATCTACAAGTCATCAAAACCAAGCACTACGCGCATGCTCCTAGGGGGGTAGATTGGTAGGAAAAGACCATTGCTCGTCCCCGACCGCCACTCATAAGGAGGACAATCAAAGAAACAACTCATGCTTCAAATTTGTCACACAACGGTTACCGTACGTGCATGCTACAGGACTTGCAAACCTCAACACAAGTATTTCTCAAATTCACAAATACTCAACTAGCATGACTCTAATATCACCATCTTCATATCTCAAAACAATCATCAAGTATCAAACTTCTCATAATATTCAATGCACTCTATGTGAAAGTTTTTATTATACCCATCTTGGATGCCTATCATATTAGGACTAATTCATAACCAAAGCAAATTACCATGCCGTTCTAAAAGACTCTCAAAATAATATAAGTGAAGCATGAGAGATCAATAATTTCTATGAATTAAAACCACCACCGTGCTCTAAAAAGATATAAGTGAAGCACTAGAGATATATTATCTAGCTCAAAAGATATAAGTGAAACACATAGAGTATTCTAATAAATTTCGATTCATGTGTGTCTCTGCCAAAACGTGTGTACAGCAAGGATGATTGCGGTAAACTAAAAAGCAAAGACTCAAATCATACAAGACGCTCCAAGCAAAACACATATCATGTGGTGAATAAAAATATAGCCTCAAGTAAAGTTACCGATAGACAAAGACGAAAGAGGGGGTGCCTTCCAGGGCATCGTCGGTGTCAAAACTGGCGGATCTCGGGTAGGGGGTCCCGAACTGTGCGTCTAAGGTCAATGGTAACAGGAGACAGGGGACACAATGTTGTACCCAAGTTCGGGCCCTCTCTATGGAGGTAATACCCTACGTCCTGCTTGATTCATCTTGATGAATATGAGTACTACAAGAGTTTATCTACCACGAGATCGTAATGGCTAAATCCTAGAGGTCTAACTTGTATGGCTATGATAATATCTCGCCTCCTCCGGACTAAGTCCTCCGGTTTATATAGACACCGGGAGGATCTAGGGTTACATAAGGTCGGCTACAAAGAAAGGAAAATACATATTTAGTCACCAAGCTTGCTTTCCACGCCAAGGAGAGTCCCATCCGGACACGGGTGTAGTCTTCGGTCTTCGTATCTTCATAGCCCATCAGTCCGGCCCATGGCCATCAAGCCGGACGCCCGAGGACCCCTTACTCCAGGACTCCCTCAGTATCCCCTGAACCTTGCTTCATTGACAAGGTATCCGGCGCGTAGGTCTGTCTTCGGCATTGCAAGGCAGCTTCCTCCTTCCGAATTCCAAAATAGTCTTTGGACGTATCAACATGTCCATACCTGTTACACACACCACACACAACCACAGAGAGAATATAACTTTACACAAGTCCAATCTGCTGACAACTTTCTGTAACATGACATCACATCTGTCCGGTCATAATTTCGAACCGTTTTTCGTCTGCCGCTCCACGTGTCGAGAAGCGGTGGCCATTGGCACGTCTTGTCAAAGAAAAAGATCGTGTCCCCTTATTACGGGATTCTCATCAATACGGGCATGGGTAACCCAACCATGCCATTTACACCGCCCTTGGGAATAGGCGAGTTTTAAGGCGAGTGGGAAGGCGTCCAATATTTACTGCCTTTATAAGGATATAAGAATCCCTTTTCTTCACCCACGGCTTGTCTCTTCCTCTGCCCTTCCATTCTTGAGCTCCAGTGCCCAAGCTCTCATCTTCTCCGTCTCGAGCAAGCACTCAACCATGTCCGGATCCGAAGGTTAAGGCAAGTGGATGGCCTCCTCCGCCCAAGAAGAGGACATCGCCGAGCTTTGGGCCGCCGGGTACCTGGCGAAGGGAATCGCCCACCGCCTTCCGGCCTAGGGGCAAATCATTCCCACGCCGAAGCCCAACGAGAGGTTAGTATTCATCCCTCATTTCCTCCACGGGTTAGAGTTTCCACTCCACCCCTTCATCCGGTCTGATGTTCTACTACGAGATAGACTTCCATGATCTATCCCCGAACTCCCTCCTCAACATCTTGGCATTCATCATCGTGTGTGAAGCCTTCCTCCGCATCCAGCCCCACGTCAGGCTGTGGCTCAAGGTCTTCAATGTGAAGCCGAAGGTGGTGGATGCCCAGCAATCGGAGTGCGGAGGTGCCATGGTCAGCAAGCTGGCCAATGTCTCCTGGCCAAAAGGCACTTACGTGGAGACTGTAAAAGAATGGCAGAAACATTGGTTCTATATCACAAAACCCCGCGGCACCACCTGGGCCGCAACTGCCGAATTCAACTCTGGCGCTACCATGCGACTCACCTCCTGGGTCGAGAAGGCCGTGAACTGGTGTCTGCCACACGAGCTGACAGCGCTGCAAACGCGCATTCAAAGCATGGTCGATAGAGATATCAAACTCGTCGATATAATCCAGGTGATGCTAGTTCGCTGGATTCTTCCATGCCAAAGCTGAAACCGCTCTCTAGGGGAGTTCAATCTGAAGAAGCACCATACCCTGAAGAGGCTCTTCGAAACCACTCAAGAAGATGCCTGGAGGTTGCTTTTTAAGGGCAACGAAACACCGCCGGCCACAGATTCGGACCGTGGGCCTGACATCAACCACCTCGCCAATGACGTATATCATTCTTTCTGCATCCCTTACTTGCTTGTTTCAAGGATGATGTCTAAGCTTTTATCGTCATCAATTTTTCAGGACTGGATGGAGAGGGCGAAGCGGATCCAATGTCCGGCCCCGCTGCCCGAAGAACCAATCATCTCGCGTTTAGCGAAGATGCTGGTACCGACGCCCTACAAGGCGCCGGAGAAGAAGGCCACACAGAAGGCCAAGGGGGTCCGGAGTGGCCCCCGCCGCAAGGGTGCTTCGGACGCAATGTCCGAAGACAAGATTCCTTCCTCCGCCGCCGAAGACGACGACGAGGAGGAGGATGAGGAAAATAACCCTCCCCTGATGAGGGGAAGAAGAAGAGGGCAGCCTCCACCATTCTCGAGGCGGAGGCGCCCAAGAAGGGGAAAGGCCCACTCGTGGGCAGCTCCACATGAGACGTTGAAAGCAGTTCGGAGCAACACCCCCGCACTAAGCCGCGGGCCGCGTCGTAAGTGCTAAGACTTACATCCGCCCATAAAGTTTCTCATCCTCATTGTATTGATATGATTGGTTATGTTACTGTAGTACGGCCCACAACAGCTCACCGCGAACCTCGTCAGGAGGCTCGCTGGATTCCAAGGCGATGACCAGCGATTCAACGCAAGTCGCTCACTCCCCCCACGCCAAGGACGATGTGGAGGTGCTATCCTGAAGGACTGTTCCAGGCGGGGGAGAGGCTCAGGAGGTGCCAGAAGGCGAAACCCCCATCGCCGGACACCAAGGGGAATCAATCCCCATGGAGACTGGTGGGAAGGGCCGTATTCAATTCGGCGCTCAACCGGACTCAATTCCAGAGACTGATGTGGCTCCGGAATCTGGCACACAACCTCCTTTGAAAGAAGGGGGGATGCCTATTCCGCCGGTGACCCCTGTCCAACCAGGGGCACTGGATAATCTACTGGAGGCGCTGCGAGGGGCTTCCATTGTGGATGAGCACTGTGTCCTTACGGGCACGGTAATTGAAAGGGTTCAGTCCGCCAAGAGCGGACTAACCGAAGCTTGCAGTAGCCTGCTGACAGGCTTTGAGGTAAGCGACGCAGAAAAGATAAAATCCCAATGTAGACTGTAGCCCCTGAGACACTGTCCGGTGTTCGGAAAGAAAAAGCCAGACAGAGGATCAACCTCCTATTGCATGAAACTAACTATTTTTTTCTGAAATGTAAACACAGGCGTCGCTGTTGGCTGCAGCCTTGCATACTGCCGAAGTCTCCGGACTGAAGCGGAAACTGGCGAAGGCCAAGGAAGAGCTGGGCCAGGTGAAGAGGCAACTCCAAGAAAAACAATGTAAGTAACAACCTGTTATGTATTTAAAAAGGGAACTAATATGCAATGACTGAAATGCCATGACGTGTACAAAGGCGACGACCGAGGTTGAGGCCCTGAAACAGGCCCTGGTTGAAGCCGAGGGGAAGGCTGTCAAGGAGCAGACCGCTTAGAAGAAACTCAAGGCCCGGGTCAATGAGGTCCAACAGGAGCTCGAGGATGCTGTGAAGAAGCGCGAGGCCTTGGAGCGCGATGCGTCGGTTCAGGAGATCAAACTCGCCAAGGCTCGCCACAGTGCGAACGCAGCCCGAAATGAGGCCCAGGGCGCCCTCCAGAAGATCTAGGAGGCTAGGAAGATCGTGGCGGGTAAGGCATTCAATATGCAAAGCAAGAATGTGAAGATGAAATATCGTTTACTAACCCGGATTCGGAGTTCTCCAGGGGCTTTTACTGATCTAACACGCAGTGTGGCTAGCGCCGCAGAATTCTTCCGAGCCGAAGAAGAGAGCTCCGCAGAGAAGCTGTTCTCGTTGCAATATCTTGCGCCAGAACATCCGGTGTCCTTCAGCGATCAGCTAAAATAGCTGGTCGAGCTGCATAGGGCGGCCGAACTGGCATGAAGGATTTAATAATCCAGTTGTGCCCAGCCGAAGCTATACCTGGCAGTTACTTTGGCCTTGTGAAGCAACTAGTTGATGCCTATCCTCGGCTGGACGTCGTCAAGCGGTCCGTCTGCATTGAGGGCGCACGTCTGGCCTTCTCCTATTGCAAGGTCTGGTGGGCGAAGCTTGATGGTGTCAAATTAGCGACCGGGGGGCCGCCGAAGGGCAAGGAGCACCGCACACCCGAGTGATACTTCGGTGATGTCTTGGAGGGGTCCTGCATTGTTGTGGATCATTGTGTGAAAGACACTATCTTTGAATGAATGTATTCGAGCTCCCTCTACCTTGTATGATAAAACAAAGTGATTGTGCAATATAATGCTTGTTATGTTTTTAAATTTTTACTTCCTGTGCGACCGTGTTGTATGAAATCTGAGGGTTAACCAGTCGTCAGCTTCTACCCCCACGTAGGTAGTACACGGGTGTTCGGGATGGAATCTAAACAATCTTGATCCAATTAGATGGTCCTTGAAGGAGTTGTTTAGCGCAATGAACCAGGCAACCAGACTATGTGGCTGTAACGCCCTTACTTAGCCATAGGAGTTCGACAATAAAAACATGGGTGCAACCCCTAGTACCCGAACTAGAGTGCTATGAGCGTCTGATCGGGAAGTACCAATCCTTCACGCAATGCGGAATAAATCTCCAACGATTTGTAACCTTCGAACAACTGACCGGCTCTCACCGCATCATGACAGTCAGTTTTCGTCTTTCTCTACTGAGGTGCTCCTTTGGATAAACCAAGGCACAATTCGCAGTAGTTCTCCCTTTACTACCTTATCCGGTATAGCGGAACTAAGGTAGCAAGCACAAGAGCCGGGAAACCCAACTATTGACCAAAGACATGATTTGGAGCCAATGCATATAATGCTAAATTCGGGGTGTGCCGAACTATACTTATAAAAAGTGTTCGTACTTTTGTTGCCTTAATGTAGGGTGCTATGAAGCCCTTGGAAAATATCAAACGTACCAAAGTGTATGGGTGCTACCTGAAAGGGTTATCCACAGGGGAGCTAAATAAGAGGAAGAAAACAAAAAAGGTACAAAGGTAATAAGCTGGGGTCCTAATGCTCCAGCCGCAAACTGCTCTCATTGTAATTTAATTAGTACGTCAAGGCACATTGATACATGTAGGGCGATAAGCAACATGCTATTTGACATGGCGAAACCAAGGGAGAGCTGCACGTGGGTCCTGAAAAACAGGTAGAGTTATCGTTAACGGAATCACCTAAAAAGTCCCCATATGTCTGTGTTTCTTGCCGTCTTGGTGTGTATATCCTTCAAGAGGACCGATGACCAGTCCACCAGATGGGGCCTGTGGGATTGAGACCTACACAGGAAACAAGTAAAAGTGAAAGTACGTGTCTATCCGATGTCGGTTGAGACGTACTATGGACGACAAGCTAGCTATACCTCCGTCGATGCCCATGGGATTTTAAGTGTGTAGTTATGTACGCGTGGCACGAATGCCGCCACCTTATCGGGACTGAGACGGAGGCCGGATTTCTAGTCAAGCTCCTGACGAGCCGAGCTCTCCTGCCGCAGAGTAGTTCGGACCCTCTTAACGGTGTGCGTGGGCTTGGCAGCCAAATTAAGGTTCTGCTTGAGAAGGCCGCTCTGTACTTCTGCTGCTAAGGCAGCTGTGTGCTCTTCTATACGGAGGGAGCATTCCGTATTTCCGTTGACCGTTATGACGCTGTGTGGACTGGGCATGTTGAGCTTCAGGTAAGCATAGTGTGGTACTGCGTTGAATCGAGTGAACGCAGTTCGTCGAAGCAGTGCGTGATAGCCGCTGCGGAAGGGGACAATATCAAAGATTAACTCCTCGCTTAGGAAGTTGTCCGTAGATCTGAAGACAACCTCTACTGTGATTGAGCCCGTATAGTGGGCTTCTACACCTGGTATGACTCCTTTGAAGGTAGTCCTGGTGGGCTTGATCCGTGATGGGTTAATGCCCATTTTTCGCGATGTATCCTGATAGAGTAGATTGAGGCTGCTGCCTCCACCCATAAGAACGCGAGTTAGGTGGAACCCATCAATTATTGGGTCTAGGACTAGTGCGGCTGAACCACCGTGATGGATACTGGTCAGATGATCCCGACGATCAAAAGTGATCGGGCTTGACAATCATGGATTAAATTTTGGGGCGACTGGCTCTATCGCGTAGACGTCCCTGAGCGTGCGTTTGCGCTCCCTCTTGGGTATGTGGGTGGTGTATATCATGTTCACCGTTTTGACCTGATGGAGAAACTTCTTTTGTCCCCCTGTGTTCAGTTGCCGGGGCTCTTTGTCATTGTCCTTGCTTTGCGATCCCTTTTCCCTGTTCTCGATGTTTAATTTGCCAGCCTGTTTAAAAACCAGCAATCTCTATTTGTATGATTGGGTGGTTTGTCCGGGGTGCCATGAATCTGGCACGGACGATCAAGTATGCGGTCCAAGCTGGATGGGCCCGAATTTTTCTTTTGGAACGGCTTCTTCCGCTGATCGGACTTAGAGCCACTAAATCCGGCATTGACCACCGTATCCTCAGTGTTATCACCGTTGTTTCGAGGCTGGTATCTGTTGCATCGAGGCTTCTTCTTGTTATTTTCAACTTCAGGGGTGCCAACGTTGCTTGCATTGTTTTTGATATGGGCCAACCAACTCTCCTCGCCCGCACAAAAGCGGGTCATGAGTGCCGTGAGGGACGCCATGGATTTTGGATTTTCTTGGCCGAGGTGGCGAGCAAACCATTCTTCGCGGATGCTATGTTTGAAGGCTGCTAGGGCTTCGGCATCCAGACAATCGACGATTTGGTTCTTTTTAGTTAAGAACTTAGTCCATAATTTCCTGGCAGACTGTCCGGGTTGTTGAACTATGTGGCTTAAGTGATCGGCGTCTGGTGGCCGAACATATGTACCTTGAAAGTTGTCGAGGAAGGCTTCTTCCAAGTCCTCCCAGCTGCTGATAGAATTTTCAGGTAGGTTGTTTAACCAGTGTCGAGCTGGCCCCTTGAGTTTTAAAGGGAGGTATTTGATGGCGTGGAGGTCATCGCCGCGGGCCATATGAATGTGGAGAATGAAGTCTTTGATCCACACTGCGGGGTCCGTGGTTCCATCGTATGATTCTATATTCACGGGTTTGAACCCTTCTGAGAATTTTGGATCCATGACCTCATCAGTGAAGCAATGAGGGTGTGCGGCGCCTCTATATCGGGCCGTATTGCGACGTAGCTCTGATGGAGTCTGTCTGCGGTTTTCAGCCCGCGCATGACTAAGTTTGTCATGTCCGAATAGGTGGCCGTCGTCCCATGACGATGCATGTCCTCGAGATCCGTAGATTGATCTGGTATGTCCTACTTTATTGTTCAGGTTTTGCCGGAGGTCATATGTATGGCCGTGGGCTAATTTACCCCTACCTGTGCGACGAGGCGGGGCGGGCTGGTGTTCGGCGTGAGTTGCCATTTTGTCCCGACCACGTGGTGGTCGGTCAGCCGCATTGTATGATGGTGGTATGTATTCTGGTGCCTCCTCGTCAAACTGAGGTAGCAATTTGCGCTTTGGGTAACTTTTGGTTGGGTGCTTGAGGCCATATTCTTTGGCTGCTTGGATATCGGTCCATTTATCATTGAGAAGATCTTGATCAGCTTGAAGCTGCTACTTCTTCTTTTTCACGCTCCTTGCAGTGGCTATGAGCTGGTGCTTGAAGCGCTCCTCCTCAAGAGGTTCCTCGGGCACGATGAAATCGTCGGTGCCGAGGCTCACCTCATCCTCTAAGAGCGGAAGATAACTTTCGTCCTCTCAGTCTTCGTGCGTGGCCTGTTTATCAAGGCTAACCTACCCTTCTTCCCGTTCATCTTTTTCATTAGTTGTTTCAATGGGGTCTTTGTTGTCTTCGGCACCTTTTGGAGTATTATCTTCTCCTGTGCCGGTGTTGCTGTCTTTACTGCGGCATGACTTAGAGCGGCACTGCTGACGCTGGCGCTTGGATTGTATTTCGGAAGGTTTATCCTCAGCTGGATCTTCCATGTCATCGCCGTTGTTCTCCTTTGGTGCATCCACCATGTATACATCATACGACGAAGTGGCCGTCCAGCGTCCGGTGATCTATGGATTCTGGGCCTCTTCTTCTCCGGCATCGTCGTCCATACTATCGATGTCCTCAAAATCGTAATCAAGTGTGTCGGTTAAATCTTCGACCCTGGCTATAAAGTGGGTGGCGGGTGGGGAGAAAAATTCTCCATCGTTAGCTCCTACTTTGAACCAGATATAGTCCAGCTGTGAGCCCTCCGCCAAGGACAGATTCTTTAACGAGTTTAGCATGTCACCCGAAGGCAAGTGCTGGAAGATGTCTGCAGCGCTGAATTCAAAGATCGATAAACGATCAAGTTCAGCGTCCACGAGCTCACATTATTCGGAACTTACAGTCGGAAACGACTCCGGAGTTCCGGTGGCACAGGTATCGTGTGAGATCAAGTCTATGTGTGGCTCCAACTCCAGGGAATCTGTGGCCTCCATGGCGGGGTTGAGCTTCCTGTCCTTGGATGGCGCAGCCTGCTCCAGATATAAGGCTAGAGCGGTTATGGGAGCTGTCTCCTGGATGCAGTTCGATGACAGATTTAGGTCATGTCCCTTGGGATGGCCAGGAGTGGTAGCCGCGGTCTCGAATCCGGCGAAGATCAAGTCCCCACGGATGTCCGCGACGTAGTTCAAGCTCCCAAATCTGACCTGATGGCCAGGGGCGTAGCTTTCGATCTGCTACAGATGGCCAAGCGAGTTGGCCCGCAGAGCAAAACGGCCAAACATGAAGATGGTTGAAGGGGAGGAAAACTCCCCCTTGGACTGCATCATTGCAGATGGTTGAAGTAGCCATCGAACCTCTTGATGACGGCACAGTGGAACTCTCAATGAAAGCACCAATGTCGGTGTCAAAACCGGCAGATCTCGGGTAGGGGGTCCCGAACTGTGCGTCTAAGGTCGATGGTAACAGGAGACAAGGGACACAATGTTTTGCCCAGGTTCGGGCCCTCTCTATGGAGTTAATACCCTACGTCCTGCTTGATTGATCTTGATGAATATGAGTATTACAAGAGTTGATCTACCTCGAGATGGGTAATGGCTAAAGCCTAGAGGTCTAACTTGTATGGCTATGATAATGTCTCGCCTCCTCCGGACTAAGTCCTCCGGTTTATATAGACACTGGGAGGATCTAGGGTTACACAAGGTTGGTTACAAAGAAAGGAATCTACATATTTAGTCGCCAAGCTTGCCTTCCACGCCAAGGAGAGTCCCATACGGACACGGGTGTAGTCTTCGGTCTTCGTATCTTCACAGCCCATCAGTCCGGCCCATGGCCATCAGGCCGGACGCCCAAGGACCCCTTAGTCCAGGATTCCTCAGGCATCCCCAAGCTTATTCTTTTGGTTGTCCTTGAATTTTACCTTGGGGTGCCTTGGGCATCCCCAAGATTAGGCTCTTTCCACTCCTTGTTCCAAAATCCATCAAATCTTTACCCAAAAACTTGATAACTTCACAACACAAAACTCAACAGAAAATCTCATGAGCTCCGTTAGTATAAGAAAACAAACCACCACTTTAACGTACTGTAATGAACTCATTATTTATTTATATTGGTGTTAAACATACTGTATTCAAACTTCTCTATGGTTCATATCCCCCGATACTAGCCATAGATTCATTAAACTAAGCAAACAACACACGAAAAATAGAATTTGTCAAAAACAGAACAGTCTGTAGCAATCTGGAGGTTTCGAATACTTCTGTAACTCCAAAAATTCTGAAAAATTAGGACGAGCTAAACAATTTGTATATTGATGTACTGCAGTTGGAATTGGTATTTTATTGCTCTCTGATAAAAAATGAAAATTATTCTCGTGAGCTTATACTTTCTCTTTTTTCAGCAAGATCAAATAACAATCACCCAAGAAGATCCTAAAGGCTTTACTTGGCACAAACACTAATTAAAACATAAAAACACAATCATAACAGAGGATAGATGATTTATTTATTACTAAACAGGAACAAAAAGCAAGGAACAAAAATAAAATTGGGTTGCCTCCCAACAAGCGCTATCCTTTAACGCCCCTAGCTAGGCATAAAACCAAGAATAGATCTAGGTATTGTCATCTTTGGTATTTATCTTTTTAATAGGGTTATGCTCGGATCCAAGAGGTTCCTTACATTTCCCTTCATACTAGGAGATCTTTAGATCTAGAGCATCCAACCGCTTATTGCAAAGAGTGATCAACATACTCATGCGGTGAAGGTTCCCACTAACATTTTTAAGAGGTTGATTTTTGCAAAATTTTAGTTACTTCGCATATTTTCTCAAAAACTTGGGTTCCTCCTTGAGTATGATGGAGTCCCTTTTATGGGGGTGGTACTCCTACTATTCCCTCTATAATCTCATACGCAATACTGGGATCAATTTCAATAAAACTCCCTTTAGCAGCAAAATCCAAGAGTTGTCCATGGGACATGGTTAGCCCAACATAAAAGTTGCAAAGTAAAATCTTGAAATCTCCCTCTAGAGTGCAATTATGATAGGACCCTATCATCCTGTACCAAGCATCTTTTAAGTTTTCTCCTCGTCTTTGTTTGAAATTAAGAACTTCAAAATCGATAGACAAAGGAAGAGATGAAGGGCTCTCCATGAAGACGAAACAAACGGTCTAGCACACGGACACACAAGAGGCGAGCGAAAAGAGGCGAACGGAAAAAGGGTGAACAAAATGGCAAAGGTGAAGTGGGGGAGAGGGAAACGAGAGGCAAATGGCAAATAATGTAATGCGAGGGAGAAGAGTTTGTGATGGGTACTTGGTTTGTCTTGACTTGAGCATAGATCTCCCCGGCAACGACGCCAGAAATCCTTCTTGCTACCTCTTGAGCATGCGTTGGTTTTCCCTTGAAGACAAAAGGGTGATGCAGCAAAGTAGTGCAAGTATTTCCCTCAGATTTTGAGAAGCAAGGTATCAATCCAGTAGGATACTACACGCAAGTCGCCTAATACCTGCACAAACAATCAAGAACCTTGCAAGTCAATCCCTTCACGGCCACTTGCAAAAGTGAGATCTGATAGAGATAATAAGATAAATATTTTTGGTATTTTTGTTGTATAGATTGAAATGCAAAGATTGCAAAATAAAATAAATAGTAAACTAGAATTGTAGAACAGAAACTTATATGATATAAAATAGACCCAGAGGCCATAGGTTTCACTAGTGGCTTCTCTCATGATAGCAAGTATTACAGTGGGTGAACAAATTACTGCCGAGCAATTGATAGAAAAAGCATAGTTATGAGAATATCTAGGCATGATTATGAAATATAGGCATCACGTCCGTCTTAAGTAGACCGAAATGATTCTGCATCTACTACTATTAATCCACACATCGACCGCTATCCAGCATGCATCTAGAGTATTAAGTTCATAAGAACAGAGTAATGCTTTAGGCAAGATGCCATGATGTAGATGTTGGGGAACGTAGTAATTTCAAAACTTTCCCTATGCACACGCAAGATCATGGTGATGCATAGCAACGAGAGGGGAGAGTGTGATTTGTGTACCCTTGTAGATCGACAACGGAAGCGTTAGCACAATGTGGTTGATGTAGTCGTACGTCTTCACGGCCCGACCGATCAAGCACCGAAACTACGGCACCTCCGAGTTCTAGCACACGTTTAGCTCGATGACGATCCCCGGACTCCGATCCAGCAAAGTGTCGGGGAAGAGTTCCGTCAGCACGACGGCGTGGTGACGATCTTGATGTACTACCGTCACAGGGCTTTGCCTAAGCACCGCTACAATATTATCGAGGACTATGGTGGAAGGGGGCACCGCACACGGCTAAGAATATGATCACGTGGATCAACTTGTGTGTCTAGGGGTGCTCCCTGCCTCCGTATATAAAGGTTCAAAGGGGGGGGGGTGTGGCCGGCCAGGAGAGGGCGCGCCAGGAGGAGTCCTACTCCCTCCGGGAGTAGGATTCCCCCCCCTTTCCTAGTTGGAATAGGATTCGGGAGGGGGAAAGAGGAGAGAGAGAAGGAAGGGGGGGAGGGGCGCGCGGCCCAGCCCTGGCCACCTCTCCTCTCTTCCACTAAGGCCCATATACCTCCCGGGGGGTTCCGGTAACATCCCGGTACTCCGGTAAAATCCCGATTTCACCCGGAACACTTCCGGTATCCAAATATAGGCTTCCAATATATCAATCTTTATGTCTCGACCATTTCGAGACTCCTCGTCATGTCCGTGATCACATCCGGGACTCCGAACAAACTTCGGTACATCAAAATGCATAAACTCATAATATAACTGTCATCGAAACCTTAAGCGTGCGGACCCTACAAGTTCGAGAACAATGTAGACATGACCGAGACACGTCTCCGGTCAATAACCAATAGCGGAACCTGGATGCTCATATTGGCTCCTACATATTCTACGAAGATCTTTTATCGGTCAGACCGCATAACAACATACGTTGTTCCCTTTGTCATCGGTATGTTACTTGCCCGAGATTTGATCGTCGGTATCTCAATACCTAGTTCAATCTCGTTACCGGCAAGTCTCTTTACTCGTTCCGTAATACATCATCTCACAACTAACTCATTAGTTGCAATGCTTGCAAGGCTTATGTGATGTGCATTACCGAGAGGGCCCAGAGATACCTCTCCGACAATCGGAGTGACAAATCCTAATCTCGAAATACGCCAACCCAACATGTACCTTTGGAGACACCTATAGAGCACCTTTATAATCACCCATTTACGTTGTGACGTTTGGTAGCACACAAAGTGTTCCTTCGGCAAACGGGAGTTGCATAATCTCATAGTCATAGGAACATGTATAAGTCATGAAGAAAGCAATAGCAACATACTAAACGATCGGGTGCTAAGCTAATGGAATGGGTCATGTCAATCAGATCATTCACCTAATGATGTGATCCCGTTAATCAAATAACAACTCTTTGTCCATGGTTAGAAAACATAACCATCTTTGATTAACGAGCTAGTCTAGTAGAGGCATACTAGTGACACTCTGTTTGTCTATGTATTTACACATGTATTATGTTTCCGGTTAATACAATTCTAGCATGAATAATAAACATTTATCATGATATAAGGAAATAAATAATAACTTTATTATTGCCTCTAGGGCATATTTCCTTCAGTCTCCCACTTGCACTAGAGTCAATAATCTAGATTACACAGTAATGATTCTAACACCCATGGAGCCTTGGTGCTGATCATGTTTTGCTCGTGGAAGAGGCTTAGTCAACGGGTCTGCTACATTCAGATCCATATGTATCTTGCAAATCTCTATGTCTCCCATCTGGAGTAGATCCAGGATGGAATTTGAAGCGTCTCTTGATGTGCTTGGTTCTCTTGTGAAATCTGGATTCCTTTGCCAAGGCAATTGCACCAGTATTGTCACAAAAGATTTTCATTGGACCCGATGCATTAGGTATGACACCTAGATCGGATATGAACTCCTTCATCCAGACTCCTTCATTCGCTGCTTCGGAAGCAGCTATGTATTCCGCTTCACACGTAGATCCCGCCACGACGCTTTGTTTAGAACTGCACCAACTGACAGCTCCACCGTTTAATGTAAACACATATCCGGTTTGCGATTTAGAATCGTCCGGATCAGTGTCAAAGCTCGCATCGACGTAACCAGTTATGATTAGCTCTTTGTCACCTCCATAAACGAGAAACATATCCTTAGTCCTTTTCAGGTATTTCAGGATGTTCTTGACCGCTGTCCAGTGATCCACTCCTGGATTACTTTGGTACCTCCCTGCTAGACTTATAGCAAGGCACACATCAGGTCTGGTACACAGCATTGCATACATGATAGATCCTATGGCTGAAGCATAGGGAACATCTTTCATTTTCTCTCTATCTTCTGCAGTGGTCGGGCATTGAGTCTGACTCAACTTCACACCTTGTAACACAGGCAAGAACCCTTTCTTTGCTTGATCCATTTTGAACTTCTTCAAAACTTTGTCAAGGTATGTGCTTTGTGAAAGTCCAATTAAGCGTCTTGATCTATCTCTATAGATCTTTATGCCTAATATGTAAGCAGCTTCACCGAGGTCTTTCATTGAAAAACTCTTATTCAAGTATCCCTTTATGCTATCTAGAAATTCTATATCATTTCCAATTAGTAATATGTCATCCACATATAATATCAGAAATGCTACAGAGCTCCCACTCACTTTCTTGTAAATACAGGCTTCTCCAAAAGTCTATATAAAACCAAATGCTTTGATCACACTATCAAAGCGTTTATTCCAACTCCGAGAGGCTTGCACCAGTCCATGAATGGATCGCTGGAGCTTGCTCACTTTGTTAGCTCCCTTTGGATCGACAAAACCTTCTGGTTGCATCATATACAACTTTCTTCCAGAAATCCATTCAGGAATGCAGTTTTGACATCCATCTGCCAAATTTCATAATCATAAAATGCGGCAATTGCTAACATGATTCGGACAGACTTAAGCATCGCTACGGGTGAGAAGGTCTCATCATAGTCAATCCCTTGAACTTGCCGAAAACCTTTTGCGACAAGTCGAGCTTTGTAGACAATAATATTACCGTCAGCGTCAGTCTTCTTCTTGAAGATCCATTTATTCTCAATTGCTTGCCGATCATTGGGCAAGTCAACCAAAGTCCATACTTTGTTCTCATACATGGATCCCATCTCAGATTTCATGGCTTCAAGCCATTTTATGGAATCTGGGCTTACCATCGCTTCTTCATAGTTCGTAGGTTCATCATGATCTAGTAGCATGACTTCTAGAACAGGATTACCGTACCACTCTGGCGCGGATCTCACTCTGGTTGATCTACGAGGTTCAGTAGTATCTTGTTCTGAAGTTTCATGATCATTATCATTAGCTTCCTCACTAATTGGTGTAGGTGTCACAGAAACAGGTTTCTGTGATGTACTACTTTCCAATAAGGGAGTAGGTACAGTTACCTTGTCAAGTTCTACTTTCCTCCCACTCACTTCTTTCGAGAGAAACTCCTTCTCCAAAAAGTTTCCGAATTTAGCAACAAAAGTCTTGCCTTCGGATCTGTGATAGAAGGTGTATCCAATAGTTTCCTTTGGATACCTATGAAGACACATTTCTCCGATTTGGGTTCGAGCTTATCAGGTTGAAGCTTTTTCACATAAGCATCGCAGCCCCAAACTTTCAGAAACGACAACTTTGGTTTCTTGCCAAACCACAGTTCATAAGGCATCGTCTCAACAGATTTTGATGGTGCCCTATTTAACATGAATGCGGCCGTCTCTAGAGCGTATCCCCAAAACAATAGCGGTAAATCAGTAAGAGACATCATAGATCATACCATATCTAGTAAAGTACGATTACGACATTCGGACACACCATTACGTTGTGGTGTTCTGGGTGGCGTGAGTTGCGAAACTATTCCACATTGTTTCAAATGTACACCAAACTCATAACTCAAATATTCTCCTCCACGATCAGATCGTAGGAATTTTATTTTCTTGTTACGATGATTTTCAACTTCACTCTGAAATTCTTTGAACTTTTCAAACGTTTCAGACTTGTGTATCATTAACTAGATATACCCATATCTGCTTAAGTCATCTGTGAAGGTGAGAAAATAACGATATCCGCCACGAGCCTCAACATTCATCGGACCACATACATCTGTATGTATGATTTCTAACAAATCTGTTTCTCTCTCCATAGTACCGGAGAACGGTGTTTTTTGTCATCTTACCCATAAGGCACGGTTCGCAAGTACCAAGTGATTCGTAATCAAGTGGTTCCAAAAGCCCATCAGTATGGAGTTTCTTCATGCGCTTTATACCGATATGACCTAAACGGCAGTGCCACAAATAAGTTGCACTATCATTATCAACTCTGCATCTTTTGGTTTCAACACTATGAATATGTGTGTCACTACTATCGAGATTTAATAAGAATAGACCACTCTTTAAGGGTGCATGACCATAAAAGATATTACTCATGTAAATAGAACAACCATTATTCTCTGATTTAAATGAATAACCGTCTCGCATCAAACAAGATCTAGATATAATGTTCATGCTTAACGCTGGCTCCAAATAACAATTATTTAGGTCTAATATTAATCCCGAAGGTAGATGTAGAGGTAGCATGCCGACTGCGATCACATCGACTTTGGAACCGTTTCCCACGCGCATCATCACCTCGTCCTTAGCCAATCTTCGCTTAATCCGTAGTCCCTGTTTCGAGTTGCAAATATTAGCAATAGAACCAGTATCAAATACCCAGGTGCTACTGCGAGCATTAGTAAGGTACACATCAATAACATGTATATCACATATACCTTTGTTCACCTTGCCATCCTTCTTATCTGCCAAATACTTGAGGCAGTTCCGCTTCCAGTGACCAGTCTGCTTGCAGTAGAAGCACTCAGTTTCAGGCTTAGGTCCAGGTTTGGGTTTCTTCTCTTGAGCAGCAACTTGCTTGCTGTTCTTTTTGAAGTTCCCCTTCTTCTTCCCTTTGCCCTTTTTCTTGAAACTAGTGGTCTTGTTGACCATCAACACTTGATGCTCCTTCTTGATTTCTACCTCCGCAGCTTTCAGCATTGCGAAGAGCTCGGGAATAGTCTTATTCATCCCTTGCATATTATAGTTCATCACGAAGCTCTTGTAGCTTGGTGGCAGTGATTGGAGAATTCTGTCAATGACGCAATCATCTGGAAGATTAACTCCCAATTGAATCAAGTGATTATTATACCCAGACATTTTGAGTATATGCTCACTGACAGAACTGTTCTCCTCCATCTTGCAGCTATAGAACTTATTGGAGACTTCATATCTCTCAATCTGGGCATTTGCTTGAAATATTAACTTCAACTCCTGGAACATCTCATATGCTTCATGACGTTCAAAACATCGTTGAAGTTCCGATTCTAAGCTGTAAAGCATGGCACACTGAACTATCGAGTAGTCATCAGCTTTGCTCTGCTAGATGTTCATAACATCTAGTGTTGCTCCAGCAGCAGGCCTGGCACCCAGCGGTGCTTCCAGGACGTAATTCTTCTGTGCAGCAATGAGGATAATCCTCAAGTTACGGACCCACTCCGTGTAATGGCTACCATCATCTTTCAACTTTGCTTTCTCAAGGAACGCATTAAAATTCAACGGAACAACAGCACGGGCCATCTATCTACAATCAAACATAAATAAGCAAGATACTATCAGGTACTAAGTTCATGATAAATTTAGGTTCAATTAATCATATTATTTAAGAACTCCCACTTAGATAGACATCCCTCTAATCCTCTAAGTGATTACGTGATCCAAATCAACCAAACCATGTCCGATCATCACGTGAGATGGAGTAGTTTCATTGGTGAACATCAATATGTTGATCATATCTACCATATGATTCACGCTTGACCTTTCGGTCTCCGTGTTCAGAGGCCATATCTGTATATGCTTGGCTCGTCAAGTATAACCCGAGTATTCCGCGTGTGCAACTGTTTTGCACCCATTGTATTTGAACGTAGAGCCTATCACACCCGATCATCACGTGGTGTATCAGCACGAAGAACTTTCACAACATACTCAGGGAGAACAGTTCTTGATAATTAGTGAGAGATCATCTTATAATGCTACCGTCAATCAAAGCAAGATAGGATGCATAAAAGATAAACATCACATGCAATCAATATGAGTGATATGATATGGCCATCATCATCTTGTGCTTGTGATCTCCATCTTCGAAGCACCGTCGTGATCACCATCGTCACCGGCGCGACACCTTGATCTCCATCGTAGCATCGTTGTCGTCTCGCCAATCTTATGCTTCCATGACTATCGCTACCGCTTAGTGATAAAGTAAAGCATTACAGCACGATTGCATTGCATACAATAAAGCGACAACCATATGGCTCCTGCTAGTTGCCGATAACTCGGTTACAAAACATGATCATCTCATACAATAAAATTTAGCATCATGTCTTGACCATATCACATCACAACATGCCCTGCAAAAACAAGTTAGACGTCCTCTACTTTGTTGTTGCAAGTTTTACGTGGCGGCTACAGGCTTAAGAAAGAACCAATCTTACCTACGCATCAAAACCACAATGATAGTTTGTCAAGTTGGTGCTGTTTTAACCTTCGCAAGGACCGGGCGTAGCCACACTCGGTTCAACTAAAGTTGGAGAAACTGTCACCCGCTAGCCACCTTTGTGCAAAGCACGTCGGGAGAACCGGTCTCGCGTAAGCGTACGCGTAATGTCGGTCTGGGCCGCTTCGTCCAACAATACCACCGAACCAAAGTATGACATGTTGGTAAGCAGTATGACTTATATCACCCACAACTCACTTGTGTTCTACTCGTGCATATAACATCAACATATAAAACCTAGGCTCTGATACCACTATTGGGGAACGTAGTAATTTCAAAAATTTCCCTACGCACACGCAAGATCATGGTGATGCATAGCAACGAGAGGGGAGAGTGTGATCTACGTACCCTTGTAGATCGAAAACGGAAGCGTTAGCACAACGTGGTTGATGTAGTCGTACGTCTTCATGGCCCGACCGATCAAGCATCGAAACTACGGCACCTCCGAGTTCTAGCACACGTTCAGCTCGATGACGATCCCCGGACTCCGATCCAGCAAAGTGTCGGGGAAGAGTTCCGTCAGCACGACGGCGTGGTGATGATCTTGATGTACTACCGTCGCAGGGCTTCGCCTAAGCACCGCTACAATATTATCGAGTACTATGGTGGAAGGGGGCACCGCACACGGCTAAGAATATGATCACGTGCATCAACTTGTGTGTATAGGGGTGCTCCCTGCCTCCGTATATAAAGGTTCAAAGGGGGGTGCGGCCGGCCAGGAGAGGGCGCGCCAGGAGGAGTCGTACTCCCTCCGGGAGTAGGATTCCCCCCTTTCCTAGTTGGAATAGGATTCGGGAGGGGGGAAAGAGGAGAGAGAGAAGGAAGGGGGACGCCAGCCCCCTCTCCTTGTCCTATTCGGACTAGGGGGAGGGGCGCGCGGCCCAGCCCTGGCCACCTCTCCTCTCTTCCACTAAAGCCCACTAAGGCCCATATACCTCCCGGGGGGTTCCGGTAACCTCCCGGTACTCCGGTAAAATCCCGATTTCACCCGGAACACTTCCGATATCCAAATATAGGCTTCCAATATATCAATCTTTATGTCTCGACCATTTCGAGACTCCTCGTCATGTCCGTGATCACATCCGGGACTCCGAACAAACTTCGGTACATCAAAATGCATAAACTCATAATATAACTGTCATCGAAACCTTAAGCATAGGGAACATCTTTCATTTTCTCTCTATCTTCTGCAGTGGTCGGGCATTGAGTCTGACTCAACTTCACACCTTGTAACACAGGCAAGAACCCTTTCTTTGCTTGATCCATTTTGAACTTCTTCAAAACTTTGTCAAGGTATGTGCTTTGTGAAAGTCCAATTAAGCGTCTTGATCTATCTCTATAGATCTTTATGCCTAATATGCAAGCAGCTTCACCGAGGTCTTTCATTGAAAAACTCTTATTCAAGTATCCCTTTATGCTATCTAGAAATTCTATATCATTTCCAATTAGTAATATGTCATCCACATATAATATCAGAAATGCTACAGAGCTCCCACTCACTTTCTTGTAAATACAGGCTTCTCCAAAAGTCTATATAAAACCAAATGCTTTGATCACACTATCAAAGCATTTATTCCAACTCCGAGAGGCTTGCACCAGTCCATGAATGGATCGCTGGAGCTTGCTCACTTTGTTAGCTCCCTTTGGATCGACAAAACCTTCTGGTTGCATCATATACAACTTTCTTCCAGAAATCCATTCAGGAATGCAGTTTTGACATCCATCTGCCAAATTTCATAATCATAAAATGCGGCAATTGCTAACATGATTCGGACAGACTTAAGCATCGCTACGGGTGAGAAGGTCTCATCGTAGTCAATCCCTTGAACTTGCCGAAAACCTTTTGCGACAAGTCGAGCTTTGTAGACAATAATATTACCGTCAGCGTCAGTCTTCTTCTTGAAGATCCATTTATTCTCAATTGCTTGCCGATCATTGGGCAAGTCAACCAAAGTCCATACTTTGTTCTCATACATGGATCCCATCTCAGATTTCATGGCTTCAAGCCATTTTACGGAATCTGGGGTCACCATCGCTTCTTCATAGTTCGTAGGTTCATCATGATCTAGTAGCATGACTTCTAGAACAGGATTACCGTACCACTCTGGCGCGGATCTCACTCTGGTTGATCTACGAGGTTCAGTAGTATCTTGTTCTGAAGTTTCATGATCATTATCATTAGCTTCCTCACTAATTGGTGTAGATGCCACAGAAACAGGTTTCTGTGATGTACTACTTTCCAATAAGGGAGTAGGTACAGTTACCTTCTCAAGTTCTAGTTTCCTCCCACTCACTTCTTTCGAGAGAAACTCCTTCTCCAGAAAGTTTCCGAATTTAGCAACAAAAGTCTTGCCTTCGGATCTATGATAGAAGGTGTATCCAATAGTTTCCTTTGGATACCTATGAAGACACATTTCTCCGATTTGGGTTCGAGCTTATCAGGTTGAGCTTTTTCACATAAGCATCGCAGCCCCAAACATTCAGAAACGACAACTTTGGTTTCTTGCCAAACCACAGTTCATAAGGCGTCGTCTCAACAGATTTTGATGGTGCCCTATTTAACGTGAATGCGGCCGTCTCTAGAGCGTATCCCCAAAACGATAGCGGTAAATCAGTAAGAGACATCATAGATCGTACCATATCTAGTAAAGTACGATTACGACGTTCGGACACACCATTACGCTGTGGTGTTCTCGGTGGCGTGAGTTGCGAAACTATTCCACATTGTTTCAAATGTACACCAAACTCGTAACTCAAATATTCTCCTCCACGATCAGATCGTAGGAGTTTTATTTTCTTGTTACGATGATTTTCAACTTCACTCTGAAATTCTTTGAACTTTTCAAACGTTTCAGAGTTGTGTATTATTAAGTAGATATACCCATATCTGCTTAAGTCATCTGTGAAGGTGAGAAAATAACGATATTCGCCACGAGCCTCAACATTCATCGGACCACATCCATCTGTATGTATGATTTCTAACAAATCTGTTGCTCTCTCCATAGTACCGGAGAACGGTGTTTTTTGTCATCTTACCCATAAGGCACGGTTCACAAGTACCAAGTGATTCATAATCAAGTGGTTCCAAAAGCCCATCAATATGGAGTTTCTTCATGCACTTTATACTGATATGACCTAAACGGCAGTGCCACAAATAAGTTGCACTATCATTATCAACTCTGCATCTTTTGGTTTCAACACTATGAATATGTGTGTCACTACTATCGAGATTTAATAAGAATAGACCACTCTTTAAGGGTGCATGACCATAAAAGATATTACTCATGTAAATAGAACAACCATTATTCTCTGATTTAAATGAATAACCGTCTCGCATCAAACAAGATCCAGATATAATGTTCATGCTTAACGCTGGCACCAAATAACAATTATTTAGGTCTAATATTAATACAATTCTAGCATGAATAATAAACATTTATCATGATATAAGGAAATAAATAATAACTTTATTATTGCCTCTAGGGCATATTTCCTTCAGTAGAGGGATAAACTCAAGCAATATGATACAAACGCCATCTTTTTATCCTCGATGGCAACAATACAATACGTGCCTTGCTACCCCTAGTGTCACTGGGAAAGGACACCGCAAGATTGAACCCAAAGCTAAGCACTTCTCCCATTGCAAGAAAGGTCAATCTAGTAGGCCAAACTAAACCGATAATTTGAAGAGACTTGCAAAGATATCAAATCATGCATATAAAAATCAGAGAAGAACCAAATATTGTTCATAGATAGACTTGATCATAAATTCACAATTCATCAGATCTCGACAAACACACCGCAAAAGAATGTTACATTGATTAGATCTCCAAGAACATCGAGGAGAACTTTGTATTGAGAACCAAAGAGAGAGAAGAAGCCATGTAGCTAATAACTGTGGACCCGAAGGTCTCTGGTAAACTACTCACACATTATCGGAGAGGCTATGGTGTTGATGTAGAAGCCCTCCGTAATCGACTCCCCCTATGGCAGATTGCCGAAAAAGGTCCCCATATGGGATCTCACGCGTAGAGAAGGTTGCGGAGGTGGAAAAGTGGTTTCGTGGCTCCCCTAGATGTTTTTAGGGTATAGGAGCATATATAGGCGAAAGAAGTACGTCAGTGGAGCTACGAGGGGCCCACAATGGTGGGGGGCGCGCCTACCCCCCTGGGCGCACCCTCCTACCTCGTGGCTGCCTCGTTGCGTCTCTGACTTCCACTCCAAGTCTTCTGGGTTGCGTTTGTTACAAGAAAGATCCTCGCGAAGGTTTCATTACGTTTGGATTCCATTTGATATTCCTTTTCTGCGACACATTGAAATAGGCAAAAAACAGAAACTGGCACTGGGCCTCCGGTTAATAGGTTAGTCCCTAAAATAATATAAAAGTGCATATTAAACATCCAAAACAGATAATATAACAACATGGAACAATAAAAAATTATAGATACGTTGGAGACGTATCAGGCACTGATCCACACTTCGACCCGAAGGAACAGCTCGCCTCCGCCGCTGCTGACTTTGGGCGGGCTCTCGCCAAGATGAAGTGCCCCAGCAACTACCTCTCATGACTTACTAAGTATGTACCCACTAGTTCAATCTTACCAATACCAGTTGCAATTAATGGCTATGTTTTGTACTGTCGATGTATGAGGCATGTTGTAGTAAACATGCCTGTCGGTGTCAAAACCGGCGGATCTAGGGTAGGGGGTCCCGAACTGTGCGTCTAGGCCGGATGGTAACAGGAGGCAAGGGACACGAAGTTTTACCCAGGTTCGGGCCCTCTTGATGGAGGTAAAACCCTACGTCCTGCTTGATTAATATTGATGATATGGGTAGTACAAGAGTAGATCTACCACGAGATCAGAGAGGCTAAACTCTAGAAGCTAGCCTATGGTATGATTGTTGATGTGTATGTTGTCCTACGGACTAAAACCCTCCGGTTTATATAGACACCGGATACGGTTAGGGTTACATAGAGTCAGTTACAATGGTAGGAGATCTGAACATCCGTATCGCCAAGCTTGCCTTCCACGCCAAGGAAAGTCCCTTCCGGACACGGGACAAAGTCTTCAATCTTGTATCTTCATAGTCCAGGAGTCCGGCTGAAGGTATAGTTCGGCTATCCGAACACCCCCTAATCCAGGACTCCCTCAGTAGCCCCTGAACCAGGCTTCAATGACGACGAGTCCGGCGTGCAAATTGTCTTCGGCATTGCAAGGCGGGTTCCTCCTCCAAGTACTTCATAGAAGATTTTGAACACAAAGATAGTGTCTGGCTCTGCAAAATAAGTTTCGACATATTGCCATAGAGAGAATAATATTTACACAAATCTAATCTGCTGACGTATTCCGTAGTGTGACATCACACCACGGCCAAGCTTTTATTCGAACCGTTTACTGTCCCATCTTAGCGCATTACGCGAGGCGGTTTGCTTGGCACGTCTTGTTAAAGCAGAGATCGTGTCCCCTTATCCCGGGATTCTCATCAATACGGGCATGGGTAACCCAACCGCGCCATCGATTACGGCGCTTGGAGATAAGCGAGTTTTACCAGGCTGGTGGGGACACGTAGTTGCGTCCACCCATATAAGGGGATAAGGATCCACCTTTTCACCCACGCCTTCTTCCTCCTTTGCCTATCCATTCTTGTGCACTCGAGCTCCAGCGCCCAAGGCCGCACTACCACCTCAACCTTCTCCAGTCATGTCCGGAGCGAGAGGCAAGTGGATGGTCTCCTCCGTCATGGAGGGACACATAAAAAAGCTAAGGAAGGCCGGATATCTGGCTAGCGATATCGCGCACCGGCTTCCCGAAAAGGGGCAGCTCATCCCCACTCCTAGGCCCCACGAGAGGGTGGTATTCCTCCCCCATTTCCTCCGTGGGCTGGGCTTCCCTCTGCATCCATTTGTCCGGGGGCTCATGTTCTACTACGGCCTGGATTTCCACGATCTGGCCCCGAACTTCGTCCTCAACATCTCGGTGTTCATCGTCGTGTGCGAGGCGTTCCTCCTCATCCGCCCCCATTTCGGCCTATGGCTTAAGACTTTCAACGTCAAGCCGAAGGTGGTGCGCGGCAGCCAGGCGGAGTGCGGCGGTGCCATGGTTGGCAAGATGGCCAACGTCCTGTGGCTCGAGGGCTCCTTTGTGGAGACCCTGAAGGGGTGGCAATCGGGGTGGTTTTACATCATTGAGCCGTGCGACCCCGAATGGGTCGCAGCCCTCGAGTTTCGTTCCGGACCCCCTACGTGGCTCACCTCCTAGAAGGAGACCGGCCTATCGTGGGGTAAAAAAGGAGAGCTGGCCGGACTCCAAACATGCGTCCAAACCCTGGTGAACACTAAGCTCCAACTTGTCAACGTAGTCCAGGTTATGCTCATCCGCCTGATCCTCCCGTGTCAACGACGAGCCTTCGATCTGTGGGAGTTCGACCCGGCGCAGCATCAAACTCTAAACAGGCTCTTCGACACGATGTACGAAGATGCCTGGAGGATGCTTTTCAAGGGCGCCGAGGCTACTGCATCCGCTACCGAGGATCGCGGATTCAGCACGCAGCGTCACGCGCTCGCGGTAAGCTATTTTTCCTTTTACAGGGTATCAGTTTTACATAGTTTGATTCTATGCGGGATCTAAGCTCCCTTTCCTCTGACAGGATTGGCAGGTGACGTCCGGACAGATCAAATGTCCGGCTCCTTTGCCCGAAGGCCCAGCGGACGCTCACCTGGCGAAGCTGCTGGTTCCGGCACCCTATGTGGTGCCGGAGAAGAGGGCCAAGAAGAAGGCCACGGGGACTCGAAAGAGTGCCCGACTCCCGGAGGTGTCGGATTCACCATCCGACGAATCCGAGGCGCACTCCTCCCATGAAGACGAGGAGGAGGAAGAAGAGACCCCTCCCCCTCCAGCGGGGGAAGGGAAGAAAAGGAAGACCGCCCTCTCTAAGGAGGCTGGAGGGTCCAAGAAGGGGAAAACCCTTCCTCCGGACTACTCCGCCGACGCCGACGATGGCAGAGATAAGTGGCAGCCCAGGGCCAAGCCCCTGGCAAAATCGTAAGTATCCAGATACCGGAGTAATTCATAGTATTCGTTTATTGCACAGCTTTCCCTTATGTCGAACGTGTTTATGCAGCCCACCCAAAGCCGACTCGACGCGTCGTCAAGCGGCTCACTGGACTCGTCGGACGTGAACTCACTTCCGACGGCTTCCTCCCCCCGCCCTACGGACGACACCGAGGTGTTGTCCCAACAGGTTCCAATCCGGGAGGAGGTGGTCCTGGAGGCGCCGCGAGGCGACCTCCCGGACTCCAGGAGTAAGGGGGGTGAAACCCACCAAGGCTCCAAGTCCGGCCATAGGACGGACACCGCTCCGGAATCTTCAAAGGTTCCAAAGTCTGGCGGGGGACCTCCTTCCAAGAGGAGCAAGCCCGCCGTGCTGGTGACCTCCATCCAACCGGAGGCGCCGGACAATATGTTGGAGGCGCTCCAAGGTGCCTCCATCGACGAGGGGCACCGCACTATTATGAGTGCGGTGATCCAGAAGGTTCAGTCCGCCAAGAGAGGACTGACTAAAGCTTGTACAAGCCTTTTAACAGGCTTTGAGGTAAGTAAAGAATGCGTAAATAATAGTACCGCATAGACAGTAGCCCCTGATGCTCTGTTTGGTGTTTGGGAAGAAAAGCCGAATCGAGGATCAAATAGAATTCGCAGGAGTCTAACAAAAATGAGTCAATATGCATGTGCAGGCTACCCTGCTTGCGTCCGCCGCACTGACTGCGGAAGTGGACACACTAAAGCAGGACCTCGAAAGGTCTGAGCAAGAGCTCGAGCGTGCCAAGAAGCAGCTCGAGGACAATGAAGGTAAGAAATACCTTGTTAAAAGTATATATATAAAAAAGGTGCAATTGCGAAAAATGACAGGATTATCATGGCTATTGTAGGGGCCACGTCTGAGGTGGTGACCCTTAAGCAAGCGCTGGACGAGGCCGAGAAGAATTCGGCCTTGGAGCGCACCGAGCGGGAGAAGTATGAGGCCGAGGTTGGCAAGGTGCGGTAAGAGCTCCAGGCTCTCATGGAAAAACATGAGAGTTTGGAGCATGACTCGAAGACGCAAGCGTCCGAGCTTGTGGTGGCTATTGAAAGTGCCAAATCTACCAAGGCCGAGTCCCAGAAGACCCTCCAGGAGTTGGATGAGGTGAAGAAGATTGCGGCGGGTAAGGCATTCTCTATGCAAAGCAAACACATAAACGTGAGTTACCTGTTACTTACCCGAATCTGGAGCTCTCCAGGAGCGTTCGCAGATCTTCCTCGGAGTGTACCCGATGTCGCCGCATTCTATCGAGCCGAGGAGGGCAGCTTGACGGAGAAGGTGTTCTGGTCTCAGTATGCTGAGGCCGGACACCCCGTGCCCCTGAGCGACCAGCTGAAGCAACTGGTCGAGCTCCACAAGGCGACCGAACAGGCCATGAAGGGCCTCCTAGTTCGGCTGTGGCCTGGAGAGGCTCTGCCTGGGAGCTATTTCGGGCTGGTGCGGCGGCTAGTGGAGGCCTGTCCAAGGCTTGAAGACATCAAGCGCTCTGTCTGCATTGAAGGTGCCCGTAGGGCCCTTGCCTGTGCTAAGGTGCACTGGGGCAAGCTAGATGCGGAGAAGCTTATGAAGGACGGGCCACCGCCGGGGAAAGAGCATCGCAAGCCCGAGAATTATTATAAGGATGTTCTGAAGGGTGCCCGCCTTGTTGCGGATGAATGTACCAAGGATGTATTTTTTGAGTAAAACCCGCTCGTGTTATCCTGTGCGCTGAAAACTTGTTCATATGCGCTAAGCAATGCTGCTTGAATTTAAAATATTACATTCTGTGCGGCTATTTATCAATACTGAGAGATGGCGAGTCGTCGGCTTCTGCCCCCTTGCCGCTAGTGCTGGGGTGTTTGGGGATAAACCTGGGCGCTCTTTTTCCCATATTTGGGTCCTTCGAGGGAGGCGCTCAGCCCAACGAACGAGGCAATCAGACTATAATGCGTGAACACTCTCACTTAGCCATAGAATTCTATAATTTTAAATTTCGGCGAAGCCCCTAGTATTCGGAAGACCGAGTTCGGGGCGCTATCCATGCCTTGGCCGGACAGAGCCGACTCCTCGCCCTAAGCGGCATAAGTCTTTAAGGACTCAAAAAAACCTCTTGAACAGCGACCAGCTCTCGCCTCATCATGACAGTCAGTTTTAGCTTTCTCCACTGAGGTGCTCGACCCAGCTCAACCGGGGCACAATCGCAGTGGTTCTCCTAGTGCTACCTTAGCCGATATAGCGGAACGTAAGGCACCAAAACATTGGAGCCAGGCAAACCCAACTATTGACCTAAGACATGATTCGGAGCCGATGCATATAATGCTATAAGTTCGGGGTGCCGCACTTGTTAAAGTGTTTGGACTTCTCACACCATGTTGAGGGGTACTGAAGCCCCTGGCGTATTTTGGCCGTACCAAAGTGTACGGGTGCGACATGTCGTTAAGGAACATATATATATATATATATATATATATATATATAAAGGTAATGCAAAAAATAGACAAAAGCTATGCATTGTTTATTAAAATGGCTGCGATCAAAGCAGAATGATACAAGTAATGCGATAAACGAAAAGTTGGACTATTTAACATGTCTGCTCCAGGGGCAAGTTGCGGAATAGTATGCGAAACAGGTATACTGCTTGTGATAGAGACCACCTGGGATTTCCGTAATGCGGCATGGCTTGTCTGCTTCCCTGGTCCTTGCATCGTTTGTGCGGCAATTGAACTGCATAACAAGCCTTCCGAAGAGTAGAGTCCTGGAGGTAAGAGAAAAGTAAAAAATCAGCAGCCCCTGGTGCGGTTTAAGCCGTGTTTTGTGCGTGCCGTGATGGTGCCCCTCCCCCTATACCCATGGTATTTCCAGAGCGTAGTTATGGACGCGAAGTACTGGCGTCGCCTTTTTGCGAGGGTTGGGGTTGGAGCCGCATTGCTACGCCTGCTCGGAACGTGCCAAGTGGTCTTGTTGTAGGTTACTCCGGGCGCGCTTGACGGTGTCCGGACGTTTAATGGCCGGACCGGAGAACTGCCTGGAGAGGCTGCTTTGTACTTCCGTTGCAAGGGCCGCCGTGTGCTCCTCCGTTCGGAGGGCGCTTTTGGTGTCTCCATTGACCGTAATTACTCCACGAGGGCCTGGCATCTTGAGCTTAAGGTATGCGTAGTGCGGTACCGCATTGAATTTGGCGAATGCGGTTCGCCCGAGCAGTGTGTGATAGCAACTGCGAAACGGGACTATGTCGAAGATTAACTCCTCGCTTCGGAAATTATCCGGAGATCCAAAGACCACTTCAAGTGTGACTGACCCTGTGCAGTTGGCCTCTACACCTAGTATTACGCCTTTAAAGGTCGTTTTGGTGGGCTTAATCCTCGAGGGATCTATGCCCATTTTCCGCACTGTATCCTGGTAAAGCAGGTTCAGGATGCTGTTGCCGTCCATAAGGACTCTAGTGAGATGAAATCCGTCAATAATTGGGTCTAGAACCAATGCGGCGAATCCGCCGTGACGGGTGCTAGTGGGATGGTCCCTTCGATCAAAGGTGATCGGGCAGGAGGACCATGGGTTGAACTTTGGGGCGACCGGTTCTATCGTGTATACGTCCCTTAACGCGCGCTTCCGCTCCCTCTTGGGGATGTGGGTTGCGTAGATCATGTTCACCATCCGCACTTGTGGGGGAAAACCCTTCTGTCCACTGTTGTTCGGCGGCCGGGGCTCCTCGTCGTCATCGCTATGCAGCCCCTTGTCATCATTTTCGGCAGTTAACTTGCCTGCCTGCTTGAACACCCAACAATCCCTGTTGGTGTGATTGGCCGGCTTTTCGGGGGTGCCATGTATCTGGCATAAGCGGTCGGGTATTCGGTCCAAACTGGACGGGCCCCTAGGATTCCTTTTGAATGGCTTTTTCTGCTGACCGGATTTAGAGCCTCTGAATCCGGCATTAACTACCGTATCATCTGCATTGTCGCTGTTAATGCGGCGCTTCTGCTTGTTGCGACGCGACCTGCCACTAATGTCCCTGGTGTCCGAACTACCAGGGTTCTTGGTCATGTTGTTGCTACGAGCAAGCCAGCTATCTTCTCCCGCGCAAAAGCGGGTCATGAGTGTCGTGAGTGCTGCCATAGATTTCGGCTTTTCCTGTCCGAGGTGCCGGGCCAGCCACTCGTCACGGATATTGTGCTTGAAGGCTGCTAGGGCCTCAGCGTCCAGATAGTCGACTATTTGATTTTTCTTTGTTAGAAACCGTGTCCACAATTGTCTGGCCGATTCCTCTGGCTGCTGGATTACGTGACTTAGGTCATCGGCGTCTGGGGGTCGCACATAAGTGCCCTGGAAATTGTCAAGGAATGCGGCTTCCAGGTCCTCCCAACAATTGATTGATCCTGTTGGCAAGTTGTTGAGCCAATGCCGAGCTGGTCCTTTAAGCTTGAGTGGGAGGTATTTGATGGCGTGAAAATCGTCGCCGCGGGCCATGTGGATATGAAGGAGATAATCCTCGATCCATACCGCAGGGTCTGTTGTGCCATCATATGATTCGTTATTTACGGGTTTGAAACCCTCGGGGATTTGATGATCCATTATTTCGTCTGTAAAGCACAGTGGGTGTGCGGCGCCTCTGTACTGGGCGATATCATGACGTAGCTGCGATGAGATTTGTTTGTTGTGTTCGGCCCTGCCGAATGTGTGGCCGGCGTGACGTTTACCGTCTCGAGCCGTGGGATGCCCACGCGATCCGTAGATCGAACGTGTTTGCATTGCCTTGTCCTCCAACATGTCTTGTAAGTTCAGCGCATATTCCCGTGCCTTGGTACCGGGTGCGGCTTGAGTGGAGGTCCGGGAGGCCTCTCTGTCGCGGCCACGAGGTGGCCGTTCGGCCGCATCAAGTGCTTCCTCCTCTAATTGGGGTAGCAACCTGCGCTTTGGGTAACTCTTGGAGGGGCGTTCGAGTTTATGCTCTTCGGACGCAAGGACTTCGATCCATCTGTCGACCAGCAAATCTTGATCAGCTCGGAGCTATTGCTGTTTTTTCTTGAGGCTTCTTGCCGTGGCCATAAGCCTGCCTTGGAAACGCTTTTGCTCAACGGGATCCTCTGGCATGATGAATTCGTCGTCGTCGAGGCTTGCCTCGTCTTCGGAGGGAGGCATATAGTTATCGTCCTCGACCTCTCTGTCTGCCGCTCTCTCATGAGGGCTGGTTTCTCCATCCTCCTGTGCTGAACCTTGCTGGAGGGGGTTTTCTTTGGCACTCTCCGGAGTATTATTATCACCCGTGCTGGAATCGCAGTTTTTGTGCTGGCGGGATTTTGAGCGGCGCCGCTGACGTTGGCACTTAGGCTGTTTCTTGGAGGGGTCATCCTCCGTTGTTCCATCGCCCTCTCCCTCTTTTGGGGTGTCCACCATGTATATGTCATATGACGAGGTGGCTTTCCAGGGCCTAGTGGGCGCTGGCTCTTCATCATCTCCTTCATCAGCGTCCATACCGTCGATGTCTTCAGAGTCGAAGTCGAGCATGTCGATTAAGTCGTTGACAGTGGCTACAAAGTGGGTGGTGGGTGGGTTTTGAATTTCTTCATCATCCGTACCCCAACCTTGCTGACCGTAGTCCGGACAGGGCTCTCCTGATAAAGAGAGAGACTTAAGTGACTTCAGGATATCGCCGAAAGGCGAGTGCTGAAAGATGTCTGCGGCAGTGAACTCCATGATCGGCGCCCAATCAGATTTGACTGGCAAGGGCGCGGAGGGTTCTTAGTCCGGAGAGGAGTCCGGCTCCTTGGATTCACAAGCCTCACAGAGTACGGGGCTGGTGTTCGGCTCAATCGCCGTTTGGATCGCAGCCCCCGAGGTGGCCTCCACCCGCCCATCCTTGATCGGCGCGGTCGGCTCTGAACTAAGGATCGGAGCCGACGCGGGTGCGGCCTCCAGGGCACTGTTCGGCGGCAGAGCTAGATCATGCTCGTCGTGACAGTACGGCGCGCTCGGCAGTGGTTCGAATTCGTCGAGGATCAAGTCCCCGCGGATGTCAGCCGTGTAGTTAAACTTCCAAATCTAACCTGACGGCCAGGGGCATAGCTTTCGATCTGCTCTAGATGGCCAAGTGAATTGGCCCGTAGTGCGAAGCCGCCAAAGACGAAGATCTGTCCAGGGAGGAAGGTCTCACCCTGGACTGCATCGCCATTGATGATCGTAGGAGCCATCGGGCCTGACGGCGACGGCACAGAGGAACTCTCAATGAAAGCACCAATGTCGGTGTCAAAACTGGCGGATCTCGGGTAGGGTGTCCCGAACTGTGCGTCTAGGCCGGATGGTAACAGGAGGCAAGGGACACGAAGTTTTACCCAGGTTTGGGCCCTCTCGATGGAGGTAAAACCCTACGTCCTGCTTGATTAATATTGATGATATGGGTAGTACAAGAGTAGATCTACCACGAGATCAGAGAGGCTAAACCCTAGAAGCTAGCCTATGGTATGATTTTTGATGTGTATGTTGTCCTACGGACTAAAACCCTTCGGTTTATATAGACACCGGATAGGGTTAGGGTTACATAGAGTCGGTTACAATGGTAGGAGATCTGAACATCCGTATCGCCAAGCTTGCCTTCCACGCCAAGGAAAGTGCCTTCCGGACACGGGACGAAGTCTTCAATCTTGTATATTCATAGTCCAAGAGTCCGGCTGAAGGTATAGTTCGGCTATCCAAACACCCCCTAATCCAGGACTCCCTCAATGCCTAACACGTTTGAGCTATTTTCCCTACCTTTTTATAGACAACTGGGCCATTATCTGCTCTGGCAGCACCTGCCCTGTGATGTTTAACTCTGCCAATTGCATTTTTATCAGTACCGGTTTCAATGGCCATTAAGCCTATTGCAATTAATAGTTGTATCCATCTTTAAAGAGTTGCATTTCAATGGCTACAAACCTACAAAACATGAATTAGGATGTTATTAACCCTGTTGCAATTAACAGTTGTATCCATTTTTTAATCCGTCCCTTTGCTACCGTGCTACTCTTTCGAAATGAAGATATCACTATAGATGCTGTCGTTTTATTACCATTTTCTATTTTTGGTGGATGTTAACCTTGTTGTAGTTAACATTGGCTTTCCATGTACTTACACAGGGCTACAATGGGCGATGCTGTTGTTTTCCGTCGAGGTTAGCTGCATCCCATGTCTTATACACCATCTATTCCTAAATAAAAGTATTTTTAGAGATTCCAATGTAGACTACATAAGGAGCAAAATGAGTGAATCTAGATTCTAATCTAAACTATATCTATAATTCTATATATATCCGTATGTAGTTCATATTGAAATCTCAAAAAAATACTTGTACTTAGGAACATAGGTAGTTGTATTTTACATCATTTGTGCAATCTCAGTTTAGCTTCTAACATTTACTGGTTGCTTGTAGGTACATATATGAGCGGTACTGATCCATGCTTCAATCCCTTTTGCTTATGGGGCAATGAGATATTCATGAACAAGCTTCAAGTGACAACAATGAACTTTAGGATGGTAAGTAATGTGTTGCCTTTTCCCCCTGCCCACAACAAGTTACTCTATTAGACCTCAGTATCTGATATTTTTCTCTTTTCAGTGGTTTCCGAAGCTATTTACTGATGATTACCTTGCAAACTACATGACCAGAGTGGAGGCAACTAAGGTTAAAGTATATAATTCATGCTACCATGATAATGCTCTAGAAGTCTTCCTAAAGGTGGTGAAGGATGGGCGGGTGATCGTCACAAGGGGTTGGACAAAAGTGGCTCGTGCCTATGGCATGCAGGAAGGCACATTATGGGCATTCCGCTTCTTCAACACTGTTGGCAATCAAAATGATTTACACTTGTCTCTTCACCTTTACCGCCTTTAAATATTGTGGTTCATCATAGTTAATTGCTGCCTAATCCTGTAATTACTAAACATATTGTACTGGCAACTTGATTTATGGATTCGTTGTTGAACCACTGTGCTGAGAATTTGAATTGCATATTTCGTATTTCAAAATTTCCAATTAGAATAATAAATTATAGGCAAAAATTAAAAGAGAACATACGGTCATGGAACTTTGCAAACGGTTCTAGCAGTAAAAGTGCTTGTGATGGATAGCCCAATGCCACATAGTTTTCTACATCAAATCGTATGTGATGTAGTTAATGAAAGAAAACAGTTAACCAAGGCAGACCGTGTGTGATAGTTACACCTTTCACACACTAGTGTATACATAAAACCATGTGGGATGTACATCCCGACGGAAACGTTTTCCCTGGATTAACCGTGTGGGATGTACATAAGAATGGTAACATATTCCTTGGATTGACTATGTGTGATATACATACAAACGAAAATTATTTTCTGGGATTCATCGTGTGGGATGTACATACCTATGGAAATGATTTTCTCGGATTACTGTGTGGGATGTACATACCTACAAAAATGATTGGGTTTCGATGCCTCGCCCGATTGCACATGGCCCTAGAATGGGTCCTAGGTGGGAAGGACAGCCTATTCCACACACTCACTTGGCGACGGTTCCAAATGCCGTCGCGGGAAGGGGTTAAAAACCATTTGTTTAGGACCGACGTGCACAATTGTGTGCATGTCTTGGGAACAGGTGTACTCTGTGTACATTGATATTGGTCCACTTGACTATAATGAACTATTTATGTAACACCCACAATGCGGCTATATCTCCCACGTGTCGGGGCATGACTTAGAGGCATAGCCGCATGGTAGGCTTGTCGCAAGAGGGGTAATCTTCACACATCCCATGTACTGAATAAGAAAGGGATAAAGAGTTGGCTTAAAATCGCCACTTCACACAATACATGAATATTTCATACATCATCCAATGTACAATCAAAAGTCCGACTACGGAACCAAAATAAAGGAAGACAACCCCAAATTCTACATCCCCGATTGTCCCAAATGGACTCCACTATTTATCAACCGAAAAAGACACATAACAATGATCAAGATCTTCATCGAGCTCCCACTTGCGCTCGGTTGCATCACCTACACTGGTATCATCGGCACCTACAACTGTTTGGAAGTATCTGTGAGCCACGAGGACTCAGCAATATCACACCCACGAGATCAAGACTATTTAAGCCTATGGGTAGGGGAAGGTAATAAGATGGAGCTTCGGCAAGCACTAAGCATGTATGGTGGCTAACATACGCAAATAAGAGCAAGAAGAGAAGCAACGCAGCGGTCGAGAAGCTAGAAGTGATCAAGAAGTGATCGTGAAACTACTTACGTTCAAGCATAACACAAGACCGTGTTCACTTCCCGGACTCCGCCGAAAAGAGACCATCACGGCTACACATGCGGTGGATGCATTTTAATTAAGTCAAGTGTCGAGTTCTCTACAACCGGACATTAACAAATTCCCATTTGCCACATAACTGCGGGCATGGCTCTCGAAAGTTTATACCCTACAGGGGTGTCCCAACTTAGCCCATCACAAGCTCTCACGGTCAACAAAGGATATTCCTTCTCCCGGGAAGACCCGATCAGTCTCAGAATCCTGGTTACAAGACATTTCGGTAATGGTAAAACAAGACCAGCAAAGCCACCTGATGTGCCGACAATCCCGATAGGAGTCGCACGCATCTCGGTCTCAGGGCAACACCGGATGAGACAGGCAACGAGTAAAACCAGCCCTCGAGTTTCCCCGAGGTGGCCCCGCAGGCGGCTCGGTTAGGACCAACACTTCGAGTAGCACTGGCCCAGGGGGGTTAAAATAAAGATGACCCTCGGGTTGGCCGACCCAAGGGAAGGGTAAAAGGTTGTTAGGCAAATTTAAAACCAAGGTTGGGCCTTGTTGGAGGAGTTTTATTCAAAGCGAACTGTCAAGGGGTTCCCATAACACCCAACCGCGGAAGGAACGCATAATCAAGGAACATAACACCGGTATGACGGAAACTAGGGCGGCAAGAGTGGAACAAAACACCAGGCATAAGGCCGAGCCTCCCACCCTTTACCAAGTATATAGATGCATTAATTAAATAAGAGATATTGTGATATCCCAACATAACCATGTTCCAACATGGAACAAACTTCAACTTCCCCTGCAACTAGCAACGCTATAAGAGGGGCTGAGCAAAGGCGGTAACTTAGCCAAGCAACGGTTTGCTAGGAAGGTGGGTTAGAGGCTTGACATGGCAATATGGGGGGCATGATATATAAAGTGTGTAGGTAGCGGGACATAGCGATAGAACGACTAACTAGCAAGCACATATATAAGTGATATCGAGGGTATGGTCATCTTGCCTAAGATACCGCAAGGAAGAAAAATGAGTCCATGAAGAAGACAAACAGACGTAGTCGAACGAATCCTCACAACTCCAGAACAAAACCGAAGCTAACGCGAGAAGTAACCTGGAAAGAAGCAAGCAACATAGTAAACAACCATCACATAAACATGGCATGATGCAAAACCAAGTATGATGCATGTCCGGTTTAAAGAGGCATGGCATGGCAATGTGCAACAAACAATACTACAAATTAAGTGGAGCTCAATATGCAACAAGTTGCGTATTGATGAAACACCACATCAATTATTTAGTTCTCTCTCGTTTATGTACCCAACAATATTAAATGTTGTTAAACATGGAAACAGGTGAAGCACAATTAAACTAACTATTTTGGCAAGTTTAAATGAGGCCGGAAACAACAAACAACAATTTCAGAAAATCCTCATATGCAATTTATGGATTTGGTACTGTTCTGCCCTATACACAATTTTAGAGTTATTAAACACGCAAAGTAAAGCCACCATGTTAAACTAGGCATTTTTCTACCCCATTTACATATAAAGTTTATTAAATTTGGAGCTACAGTTAACTAGTTATGAAATAAAACCTTTTAACATGGCATAAGAGCAAAATTTAATCAAGCAACATTTTTCACATGGATGAAAATTCCATATTATGAAACTAGACAAGATTCTAAGCATTTTTCATATAAGGTTTGTTTAATTCCGATGCATGGTTGTAGAGTTTTTATATGCATGAAGACTAGGGACTTTTCTATAAAAACTGCAGTCTCAGGATTAATAGACAAAATTGTCCAGACCAGGAAAAAACCTATCGGGCCAAAACTGCCTGGCCTAAACAGTACAGAAAAAAGGAGGCGTTGGGGGTGGCCTCACCCATGGGCTTCGGCCCGTTTGAGGAGGAGGAGGTAGGCCGGCTCGCTCGGGCGGAGTTGGGCCAGGGCACTGGAGAGGCGGGGCAAGACGAGGCCGAGGAGAGGCGGGCCATGGCGTGTTGGGGAATGTAGCAGAATTTTAAAATTTTCTACACATCACCAAGATCAATCTATGGAGTCATCTAGCAATGAGGGAGAGAGGAGTGCATCTACATACCCTTGTAGATCACGAGCGGGAGCGTTCAAGAGAACGGGGTTGATGGAGTCGTACTCGACGTGATCCAAATCACCGAAGATCCTAGCGCCGAATGGACGGCACCTCCGCGTTCAACACACGTATGGAGCGAGGACGTCTCCCGCGCCTTGATTCAGCAAGGAGGAGGGAGAGGTTGAGGAAGAGGGCTCCAACAGCAGCACGACGGCGTGGTGGTGATGAAGCTGCAGTACTCCGGCAGGGCTTCACCAAGCTCTTATGGAGGAGGAGAGGTGTTGGGGAGGGGAGGGGCTGCGCCTTGGATGTCGTATGCAGCCCTCCCCTCACCCCTTTATTTATAGGGGAAGGGGTAAGGGGGCCGGCCCCCTCTAGATGAGATCTAGAGGGGGGCGGCGGCCAAGGGGAGGGGGGCTTGCCCCCCAAGCAAGGGGGCGCCCCCCCTTAGGGTTTCCCCCAACCCTAGGCGCATGGGCCCTGGGGGGTGTGGCGCCCCAGCCCACTTGGGCTGGTTCCCTTCTCCATACAGCTCATAAGGCCCTCCGGAAGAGGTGGCCCCTCCCGGTGGACCCCCGGAACCCCTCCGGTGGCCCCGGTACAATACCGATATGCCCCCGAACCTTTCCGGCGACCGTATGACAACTTCCCATATATAAATCTTTACCTCCGGACCATTCCGGAACTCCTCGTGACGTCCGGGATCTCATCCAGGACTCCGAACAACATTCCGTAATGACATACAAGTCTTCCTAACAACCCTAGCGTCACCGAACCTTAAGTGTGTAGACCCTATGGGTTCGGGAGACATGCAGAAATGACCGAGACGACTCTCCGGTCAATAACCAACAGCGGGATCTGGATACCCATGTTGGCTCCCACATGCTCCACGATGATCTCATTGGATGAACCACGATGTCGAGGATTCAATTAATCCGTATACAATTCCCTTTGTCAATCGGTACGTTACTTGCCCGAGACTCGATCGTCGGTATCCCAATACCTTGTTCAGTCTCGTTACCGGCAAGTCACTTTACTCATACTGTAATGCATGATCCTGTGATCAACCACTTGATCACATTGAGCTCATTATGATGATGCATTACTGAGTGGGCCCAGAGATACCTCTCCGTCATACGGAGTGACAAATCCCAGTCTTGATTCGTGCCAACCCAATAGACACTTTCGGAGATACATGTAATGTACCTTTATAGTCACCCAGTTATGTTGTGATGTTTGGCACACCCAAGGCACTCCTACGGTATCCGGGAGTTGCACAATCTCATGGTCTAAGGAAATGATACTTGACATTCAGAAAAGCTACAGCAAACGAACTACACGATCTTTGAGCTAAGCTTAGGATTGGGTCTTGTCCATCACATCATTCTCCTAATGATGTGATCCCGTTATCAATGACATCAAATGTCCATAGTCAGGAAACCATGACTATCTTTTGATCAATGAGCTAGTCAACTAGAGGCTCACTAGGTGCGTGTTGTGGTCTATGTATTCACACATGTATTACGATTTCCGGATAACACAATTATAGCATGAACAATAGACAATTATCATGAACAAAGAAATATAATAATAACCATTTTATTATTGCCTCTAGGGCATATTTCCAACAGTCTCCCACTTGCACTAGAGTCAATATTCTAGTTACATTGCGATGAATCGAACACCCATGCAATTCTGGTGTTGATCATGTTTTGCTCTAGGGAGAGGTTTAGTCAACGAATCTGCTACATTCAGGTCCGTATGTACTTTACAAATCTCTATGTCTCCATTTTGAACACTTTCACGAATAGAGTTGAAGTGACGCTTGATATGCCTGGTCTTCCTGTGAAACCTGGGCTCCTTGGCAAGGGCAATAGCTCCAGTGTTGTCACAGAAGAGAGTCATCAGGCCCGACGCATTGGGTATGACTCCTAGGTTGGTAATGAACTCCTTCACCCAGACTGCTTCTTGTGCTGCCTCCGAGGCTGCCATGTACTCCGCTTAACATGTAGATCCCGCCACAATGCTTTGCTTGCAACTACACCAGCTTACTGCCCCACCATTCAAAATATACACGTATCCGGTTTGTGACTTAGAGTCATCCAGATCTGTGTCGAAGCTAGCATCGACGTAACCCTTTACGATGAGCTCTTCGTCACCTCCATAAACGAGAAACATTTCCTTGGTCCTTTTCAGGTACTTCAGGATATTCTTGACCGCTGTCCAGTGTTCCATGCCGGGATTATTTTGGTACCTTCCTACCAAACTTACGGCAATGTTTACATCAGTTCTGGTACACAGCATAGCATACATGATAGACCCTATGGCCGAGGCATAGGGGACGGCACTCATCTTTTCTCTATCTTCTGCCGTGGTTGGGCATTGAGCCGTGCTCAATCTCTTACCTTGCAATACAGGCAAGAACCCCTTCTTTGACTGATCCATTTTGAACTTCTTCAATATCTTGTCAAGGTACGTACTCTGTGAAAGACCAATGAGGCGTCTCGATCTATCTCTATAGGTCTTGATGCCTAATATATAAGCAGCTCCTCCAAGGTCCTTCATTGAAAAACACTTGTTCAAGTAGTCCTTTATGCTTACCAAGAATTCTATATCATTTGCCATCAACAATATGTCATCCACATACAATATGAGAAATGCTACAGAGCTCCCACTCACTTTCTTGTAAATGCAGACTTCTCCATAAGTCTGCATAAACCCAAACGCTTTGATCATCTCATAAAAACGAATGTTCCAACTCCGAGATGCTTGCACCAGCCCATAAATCGAGCGTTGGAGCTTGCACACCTCGTCAGCATTCTTAGGATCGACAAAACCTTCCGGCTGCATCATATACAATTCTTCCTTAAGGAAACCATTCAAGAATGCCGTTTTGACGTCCATTTGCCATATCTCATAATCATAGAATGCAGCAAGTGCTAACATGATTCGGATGGACTTCAGCTTCGCTACGGGTGAGAAAGTCTCAACGTAATCAACCCCTTGAACTTGTCGATAACCCTTAGCGACAAGCCGAGCTTTATAGATGGTCACATTACCATCCGCGTCTGTCTTCTTCTTAAAGATCCATTTATTTTCTATGGCTCGCCGATCAACGGGCAAGTCAGTCAAAGTCCATACTTCGTTTTCATACATGGATCCTATCTCGGATTTCATGGCTTCCAGCCATTTTTCGGAATCCGGGCCCGCCATCGCTTCTTCATAGTTCGAAGGTTCACCATTGTCTAACAACATGATTTCCAAGATAGGGTTGCCGTACCACTCTGGTGCGGAACGTGTCCTTGTGGACCTATGAAGTTCAGTAGCAACTTGATCTGAAGTTTCATGATCATCATCATCAACTTCCTCTCTAATCGGTGCAGGCACCTCAGGAACATTTTCTTGAGCTACGCCACTTACCGGTTCAAGAGGTAATACTTCATCAAGTTCTACCTTCCTCCCACTTATTTCTTTCAAGAGAAACTCTTTCTCTAGAAAGGACCCATTCTTGGCAACGAAGATCTTGCCTTCGGATCTGAGGTAGAAGGTATACCCAACAGTTTCTTTAGGGTATCCTATGAAGACGCATTTTTCTGATTTGGGTTCGAGCTTTTCAGGTTGAAGTTTCTTGACATAAGCATCGCATCCCCAAACTTTTAGAAATGACAGCTTAGGTTTCTTCCCAAACCATAATTCATACGGTGTCGTCTCAACGGATTTCGACGGAGCCCTATTTAAAGTGAATGCGGCAGTCTCTAAAGCATAGCCCCAAAATGATAGCGGTAAATCGGTAAGAGACATCATAGATCACACCATATCTAATAGAGTGCGATTACGATGTTCGGACACACCATTACGCTGAGGTGTTCCAGGCGGCGTGAGTTGTGAAACTATTCCACATTTTCTTAAGTGTGTGCCAAATTCGTGACTCAAGTATTCTCCCCCACGATCTGATCGCAAGAACTTGATTTTCCTGTCACGTTGATTCTCAACCTCACTCTAAAATTCCTTGAACTTTTCAAAGGTCTCAGACTTGTGTTTCATTAAGTAGACATACCCATATCTACTCAAGTCATCAGTGAGGGTGAGAACATAACAATAGCTACCGCGAGCCTCAACACTCATTGGACCGCACACATCAGTATGTATGATTTCCAATAAGTTGGTTGCTCGCTCCATTGTTCCTGAGAACGGAGTCTTGGTCATTTTACCCATGAGGCATGGTTCACACGTGTCAAATGATTCGTAATCAAGAGACTCTAAAAGTCCATCTGCATGGAGCTTCTTCATGCGTTTGACACCTATGTGACCAAGGCGGCAGTGCCACAAGTATGTGGGACTATCATTATCAACCTTACATCTTTTGGTATTCACACTATGAATATGTGTAGCATTACACTCGAGATTCATTAAGAATAAACCATTCACCATCGGAGCATGACCATAAAACATATCTCTTATATAAATAGAACAACCATTATTCTCGGATTTAAATGAGTAGCCATCTCATATTAAACGAGATCCTGATACAATGTTCATGCTCAAAGCTGGCACTAAATAACAATTATTGAGGTTTAAAACTAATCCCGTAGGTAAATGTAGAGGTAGCGTGCCGACAACGATCACATCGACCTTGGAACCATTCCCGACGCGCATTGTCACCTCGTCCTTCGCCAGTCTCAGTTTATTCCGCAACTCCTGCTTTGAGTTACAAATGTGAGCAACCGCACCGGTATCAAATACCCAGGAGCTACTACGAGTACTGGTAAGGTACACATCAATTACATGTATATCACATATACCTTTCGTGATGCCGGCCTTCTTGTCCGCTAAGTATTTGGGTCAGTTCCGCTTCCAGTGACCACTTCCGTTGCAATAAAAACACTCAGTCTCGGGCTTGGGTCCATTCTTTGGCTTCTTCGCGGCAGCTTGCTTACCGGGCGCGGCAACTCCCTTGCCGTCCTTCTTGAAGTTCTTCTTACCCTTGCCTTTCTTGAACTTAGTGGTTTTATTCACCATCAACACTCGATGTTCCTTTTTGACTTCTACCTCTACTGATTTCAGCATTGAATATACCTCAGGAATGGTCTTCTCCATCCCCTGCATATTGAAGTTCATCACAAAGCTCTTGTAGCTCGGTGGAAGCGACTGAAGGATTCTGTCAATGATCGCGTCATCTGGGAGATTAACTCCCAGCTGAGTCAAGCGGTTATGCAACCCAGACATTTTGAGTATGTGCTCACTGACAGAACTATTTTCCTCCATCTTACAGCTGAAGAACTTGTCGGAGACTTCATATCTCTCGACCCGGGCATGAGCTTGAAAAACCATTTTTAGCTCTTCGAACATCTCATATGCTCCGTGTCTCTCAAAACGCTTTTGGAGCCCCGGTTCTAAGCTGTAAAGCATGCCGCACTGAACGAGGGAGTAATCATCAGCACGTGTCTGCCAAGCGTTCATAACGTCTTGGTTCTGTGGGACGGGTGCGTCACCTAGCGGTGCTTCTAGGACATAATCTTTCTTGGCAGCTATGAGGATGATCCTCAGGTTCCGGACCCAGTCCATATAGTTGCTGCCATCGTCTTTCAGCTTGGTTTTCTCTAGGAACGCGTTGAAGTTGAGGACAACCTGGGCCATTTGATCTACAAGACATATTGTAAAGATTTTAGACTAATTTCATGATAATTAAGTTCATCTAATCAAATTATTCAATGAACTCCCACTCAGATAGACATCCCTCCAGTCATCTAAGTATAACGTGATCCGAGTTAACTAGGCCGTGTCCGATCATCACGTGAGACGGACTAGTCAACATCGGTGAACATCTTCATGTTGATCGTATCTTCTATATGACTCATGCTCGACCTTTCGGTCTTCTGTGTTCCGAGGCCATGTCTGTACATGCTAGGCTCGTCAAGTCAACCTAAGTGTATTGCGTGTGTAAATCTGGCTTACACTCGTTGTATTCGAACATTAGAATCTATCACACCCAATCATCACGTGGTGCTTCGAAACAACGAACCTTCGCAACGGTGCACAATTAGGGGGAACACTTTCTTGAAATTTTTACGAGGGATCATCTTATTTAAGCTACCGTCGTTCTAAGCAAATAAGATGTAAAACATGATAAACATCACATGCAATCAAATAGTGACATGATATGGCCAATATCATTTGCTCCTTTGATCTCCATCTTCGGGGCTCCATGATCATCGTTGTCACCGGCATGACACCATGATCTCCATCATCATGATCTCCATCATCGTGTCTTCTTGAAGTTGTCTCGTCATCTATTACTTCTACTACTATGGCTAAAACTTTAGCAATAAAGTAAAGTAATTACATAACGTTTATGTTCACACGCGGGTCATAAATAAATAAAGACAACTCCTATGGCTCCTGCCGGTTGTCATACTCATCGACATGCAAGTCGTGATTCCTATTACAAGAACATGATCATCTCATACATCACATCCTTTGGCCATATCACATCACAAAACACTTGCTGCAAAAACAAGTTAGACGTCCTCTAATTGTTGTTGCAAGTTTTTACGTGGCTGCTATAGTTTTCTAGCAAGAACGTTTCTTACCTACGCCAAAACCACAACGTGAATTGCCAATTTCTATTTACCCTTCATAAGGACCCTGTTCATCGAATCCGATCCGACTAAAGTGGGAGAGATAGACACCCACCAGCCACCTTATGCAACTAGTGCATGTCAGTCGGTGGAACCGGTCTCACGTAAGCGTACGTGTAAGGTTGGTCCGGGCCGCTTCATCCCATGATGCCGCCGAATCAAGATAAGATTAGTAACGGCAAGCAAATTGATAATATCGACGCCCACAACTACTTTGTGTTCTACTCGTGCATAGTAACTACGCATAGACCTAGCTCATGATGCCACTGTTGGGGAACGTAGTAGAATTTTAAAATTTTCTACGCATCACCAAGATCAATCTATGGAGTCATCTAGCAATGAGGGAGAGAGGAGTGCATCTACATACCCTTGTAGATCACGAGCGGAAGCGTTCAAGAGAACGGGGTTGATGGAGTCGTACTCGACGTGATCTAAATCACCGAAGATCCTAGCGCCGAATGGATGGCACCTCCGCGTTCAACACACGTACAAAGCGAGGACGTCTCCCGCACCTTGGTCCAGCAAGGAGGAGGGAGAGGTTGAGGAAGAGGGCTCCAACAGCAGCATGACGGCGTGGTGGTGATGAAGCTGCAGTACTCCGGCAGGGCTTCGCCAAGCTCTTATGGAGGAGGAGAGGTGTTGGGGAGGGGAGGGGCTGCACCTTGGATGTCGTATGCAGCCCTCCCCTCACCCCTCTATTTATAGGGGAAGGGGGAAGGGGCCGGGCCCCTCTAGATGAGATCTAGAGGGGGGGCGGCGGCCAAGGGGAGGGGAGCTTGCCCCCCAAGCAAGGGGGCGCCCCCCTTAGGGTTTCCCCCAACCCTAGGTGCATGGGCCCTGGGGGGTGTGGCGCCCCAGCCCACTTGGGCTGGTTCCCTTCTCCATACAGCCCATAAGGCCCTCCGAAAGAGGTGGCCCCTCCCGGTGGACCCCTGGAACCCCTCCGGTGGCCCCGGTACAATACCGATATGCCCCCGAACCTTTCCGGCGACCGTATGAGAACTTCCCATATATAAATCTTTACCTCCGGACCGGAACTCCTCGTGACGTCCGGGATCTCATCCGGGACTCCGAACAACATTCGGTAATCACATACAAGTCTTCCTAACAACCCTAGTGTCACCGAACCTTAAGTGTGTAGACCCTACGGGTTAGGGAGACATGCAGACATGACCGAGACGACTCTCCAGTCAATAACCAATAGCGGGATCTGGATACCCATGTTGGCTCCCACATGCTCCACGATGATCTCATCGGATGAACCACGATGTCAAGGATTCAATTAATCCATATACAATTCCCTTTGTCAATCGGTATGTTACTTGCCCGAGACTCGATCGTCGGTATCCCAATACCTTGTTCAGTCTCGTTACCGGCTAGTCACTTTACTCGTATCGTAATGCATGATCCCGTGATCAACCACTTGATCACATTGAGCTCATTATGATGATGCATTACTGAGTGGGCCCAGAGATACCTCTCCGTCATACGGAGTGACAAATCCCAGTCTCGATTCGTGCCAACCCAACAGACACTTTCGGAGATACCTCTAATGTACCTTTATAGTCACCCAGTTACGTTGTGACGTTTGACACACCCAAGGCACTCCTACGGTATTCGGGCGTTGCACAATCTCATGGTCTAAGGAAATGATACTTGACATTCAGAAAAGCTACAGCAAATGAACTACACGATCTTTGAGCTAAGCTTAGGATTGGGTCTTGTCCATCACATCATTCTCCTAATGATGTGATCTCGTTATCAATGACATCCAATGTCCATAGTCAGGAAACCATGACTATCTGTTGGATCAACGAGCTAGTCAACTAGAGGCTCACTAGGGACGTGTTGTGATCTATGTATTCACACATGTATTACGATTTTCGGATAACACAATTATAGCATGAACAATAGACAATTATCATGAACAAACAAATATAATAATAACCATTTTATTATTGCCTCTAGGGCATATTTCCAACATGGCGCTCGTCCATGCTGGCACCGGATTGAGTCAACGAGGGGCACCCCTCCTCCTGTCACATGAAGCTGAGGAACAAGTGGGCGTCGCGGCTGGAGGTAGGGAACAACGACGCTCGATGTAGGACGACGGAAGCGCGACAGCGACAGGACTTGCAGCGGCGGCTGTACGGACTTGGCGCACGGAGGATGACCGGGAACGGAGGGATCTGGCCGGGTCCTGGGCATGGACAAGGGCTGGAGGCGGGGCATGGCGCAGGATCCGTTTAGGTGGCTGGATCCGGACATGGAGGTTGTCGGGCTCTCATTCCCTGCCAGATCGAAGTGGAGGCAGGCCGGCGGACTTGGAGCTCTAGGCGGTGGTGGCTTCCTTTGGTTCCCCTGTCCAAGGCGAGGGAGAGAGAGAGTTACGGGGAGAGGTGGGAGGCAACGAGAAGATACAGGAGCGAGGAAGAGCCACAGGGAGGTCCTGGCCTGATGTCGGCAGGGCTGCTCACGGACGAGCTGCGGCTCTGGGTGCTCCTGCTCGGGCCCAACCGCGGAGGGGTGTGGGGATGGATCGAGAGGAGGAGGGGCTCACTGGTTGGGTTGGTGGTGAAAACGAGGAGGAGATGGATTTGATTTGGTTCGAACGATGGGGATCCCGAGGTGTGGACAATGAGTGGAGCGGTGGCGGCAGGGACAACTTCCTAGATTTTATGGTTTGGTCTAAAATTAGACTAGGGGTGGACTATATATATTGAAAAGAGGGAAGTTTGGATCTTCCGATCGAAATCCGATGGTCGAGATAAAAAAAAGGTTACGATTGTCCAACAAAGAAAACAGAGATGTTTTAGGGACGTTTGGGGACGATCCGGATCCAACGGTCACGACTGCTCGGGTCGGGTTCGGGACATCTTCGGACGTGCACTCGAGGGGGTCGATGCACTATGCAAAGAGGGGTTAGGTGAACGAGGTCAAGTGTGTGGTTGGGCTAAGAAAATAGAGGAGGAATGCAACCCGGCAACCGTTTTCGGAGACCAAAAACGTCCGACGATAGACCGGCTATATTGTAGTTATAGTTATCCGTTGGGCATCAAACGAACTCCGAATGCGATGAAACTTGGCAGGTGACCTACTAACAACAAAACAACACTGCATGCCAACTTTCATCCCATTCCGAGAACATTTTCCAGCCACTTATAAAATACTATTTCGGAGGTGCCGCGGGCGTGTGCGAGTGTGGTTGGGCTCAGAACAGACAAGGGACGTTACTGGGGGAACCCGGATGGATGCAAGTTTGGAAAACATGATGATGCAATGCACATGATGACATGACAAGATGCAACACACAAGAGGATGACAAGGAAACAACAACGAAAAATTGGAAGACACTTGGCGCGTCGGTCTCGGGGCGTCACAACACTCCACCACTACGAGAGGATCTCGTCCCGAGATCTAGGATGGTACCGGAGGGAAATGGAAGAGGAAGAGAAGAGGTAACTAAGTTGCTTCTTGGACAAACAAGTGAAACCACAAACCTTGAGAGGTTGAACAAATTGAAAGAAAGAATGCAACGAGGATGAACAAAGTTAAAAACACTCTGTTAGAAAATAGGAACAAGGAACCTTACTAGAACCTTGTAAGTTGGAAGACATAAGAAAAAGGGTTTCAATGGACAAGAAGTACATGAAAGCACTTCGGTTGAAACGAGATGTACAAGGAACGATAAAGATCAATTTTGACAACACTCTGGTTAGAAATGGAAGGCAATAATATGATCTTGGTAAAATGAAAGCACTTGGATGAGACTCCGGTTAGAAGAGGAATTAGAGACACAACAGTCCGGTTAAAACAAGATAGAGAAGGAATAACAATGATATAATTTGGACAACACTCTGACTATAAATGGAAGGAATTGAACATGAATTTGACAAGATGAGAGGATACTTGACGAAATCAACAACACACTGCCTCCGGAACTATTGAAAGAAAGGCACAATGGGTAAGAAAGATTTCAGACAACACTCCGGTTGAGAAGGGAGGTAAAACTTGACAAAGTGGGAAGAACGTGAAAAGAGGGCATGACATTCCGGTTGAATGGATAAGCAAAAGGAAAGAACATGATCTTTGACAAAAATGGGATGATGGGTGATATGTATCCAACGTATCTATAATTTTTGATTGCTCCATGCTATATTATCTACTGTTTTGGACATTATTGGGCTTTATTATCCACTTTTATATTATTTTTGGGACTAACCTATTAACCAGAGGCCCAGCCCAGAATTGTTGTTTTTTTGCCTGTTTTAGGGTTTCAAACAAAAGGAATATCAAACGGTGTCCAAACGGAATGAAACCTTCGGGAACGTGATTTTCTCAACGAACAAGACCCAGGAGACTTGGACCCTACGTTAAGACACAAAGAGGAGGCCATGAGGTAGGGGGCGCGCCTACCCCCCCCCCCCCAAGCGCGCCCTCCACCCTCGTGGCCCCCCTGTTGCTCCACCGACGTACTCCTTCCTCCTATATATACCTACGTACCCCCAAACAATCAGATACGGAGACAAAACCCTAATTCCACCGCCGTAAATTTCTGTATCCACGAGATCCCATATTGGGGCCTGTTCTGGAGCTCCGCTGGAGGGGGCAGCGATCACGGAGGGCTTCTACATCAACACCATAGCCCCTTCGATGAAGTGTGAGTAGTTCACCTCAGACCTACGGGTCCATAGTTAGTATCTAGATGGCTTCTTCTCTCTTTTTGGATCTCAATACAATGTTCTCCCCCTCTCTTGTGGAGAACTATTCGATGTAATCTTCTTTTTGCGGTGTGTTGGTTGAGATCGATGAATTGTGGGTTTATGATCAAGTCTATCTATGAACAATATTTGAATCTTCTCTGAATTCTTTTATGTATGATTGGTTATCTTTGCAAGTCTCTTCGAATTATCAGTTTGGTTTGGCCTACTAGATTGATCTTTCTTGCAATGGCAGAAGTGCTTAGCTTTGGGTTCAATCCTGCGGTGTCCTTTCCCAGTGATAGTAGGGGAAGCAAGGCACGTATTGTATTGTTGCCATCGAGGATAACAAGATGGTGTTTTCATCATATTACATGAGTTTATCCCTCTACATCATGTCATCTTGCTTAAGGCGTTACTCTGTTTTCATTAACTTAATACTCTAGATGCATGCTGGATAGCGGTCGATGAGTGGAGTAATAGTAGTAGATGCAGGCAAGAGTCGGTCTACTTGTCTCGGACATGATGCCTATATACATGATCATGCCTAGATATTCTCATAACTATGCTCAATTCTGTCAATTGCTCAACAGTAATTTGTTCACCCACCATAGAATACTTATGCTCTCGAGAGAAGCCACTAGTGAAACCTATGGCCCTCGGGTCTATCTTCATCATATTAATCTCCTACTACTTAGTAATTTCCTTTGCCTTTACTTTACTTTTAGTTTACTTTGCATCTTTATCACAAAAATACCAAAAATATTATCTTATCATATCCATCAGATCTCACTCTCGTAAGTGTCCGTGTAGGGATTGACAGCCCCTTATCGCGTTGGTTGCGAGGATTTATTTGTTTTGTGCAGGTGCGAGGGACTTGCGCGTAGCCTCCTACTGGATTGATACCTTGGTTCTCAAAAGCTGAGGGAAATACTTACGCTACTTTGCTGCATCATCCTTTCCTCTTCGGGGAAAACCAACGAAGTGCTCAAGAGGTAGCAAGAAGGATTTCTGGCGCCGTTGCCGGGGAGGTCTACGCAAAAGTCAATATACCAAGTACCCATCACATACTCTTATCTCCCGCATTACATTATTTGCCATTTGCCTCTCGTTTTCCTCTCCCCCACTTCACCCTTGTTGTTTTATTCGCCCTCTCTTTCCCATTTGCCTCTTTTTGCCCGCTTGCTTTTTGTTTGCTTATGTGTTAGTTTGCTTGTTTGTCACGATGGCTCAAGATAACACTAAATTGTGTGACTTCACCAATACCAACAACAATGATTTTATTAGCACTCCGATTGCTCCCCTTACCGATGCTGAATCGTGTGAAATTAATACTGATTTGCTGAATCTTGTCATGAAAGATCCGTTTTCCGGCCTTCCTAGTGAAGATGCCGCTACCCATCTAAATAGTTTCGTTGATTTGTGTGATATGCAAAAGAAGAAAGATGTGGATAATGATATTGTTAAATTGAAGCTATTTCCTTTTTCACTTAGAGATCGTGCTAAAGCTTGGTTTTCGTCTTTGCCTAAAAATAGTATTGATTCATGGAACAAGTGCAAAGATGCTTTTATCTCTAAGTATTTTCCTCCCGCTAAGATCATCTCTCTTAGAAACGATATTATGAATTTCAAGCAACTTGATCATGAACATGTTGCACAAGCTTGGGAGAGAATGCAACTAATGATTCATAATTGCCCTACTCATGGTTTAAATTTGTGGATGATTATACAAAATTTTTATGCCGGATTGAATTTTGCTTCTAGAAATCTTTTGGATTTGGCCGCAGGAGGCACTTTTATGGAAATAACTTTAGGAGAATCTACTAACTCCTAGATAATATTATGGTTAATTATTCTCAATGGCATACTGAAATATCTGCTAATAAAAAGGTGCATGCGATAGAAGAAATTAATGTTTTGAGTGGAAAGATGGATGAACTTATGAAATTATTTGCTAGTAAGAGTGTTTCTTCTGATCCTAATGATATGCCCATGTCTACTTTGATTGAGAATAATAATGAATCTATGGATGTGAATTTTGTTGGTAGGAACAATTTTGGTAACAACGCATATAGAGGAAATTTCAATCCTAGGCCTTATCCTAGTAATCCCTCTAATAATTATGGTAATTCCTACAACAATTCTTATGGAAATTATAATAAGATGCCCTCTGATTTTGAATCTAATATTAAAGAATTTATTACTTCACAAAAGAATTGTAATGCTTTGATTGAAGAAAAATTGCTTAAGATTGATGAGTTGGCTAGGAACGTTGATAGAATTTCTTTTGATGTTGATTCTTTGAAACTTAGATCTATTCCACCTAAGAATGATATAAATGAGTCTCTCAAAGCCATGAGAATTTCCATTGATGAGTGCAAAGAAAGAACCGCTAGGATGTGTGCTAAGAAAGATGCCTTTATAAGAGCGTGTTCTTCTAGTTCCTATGAAAATAAAGATGAAAATCTAAAAGTTATTGATGTGTCCCCTATTAAATCTTTGTTTTGCAATATGAATCTTGATAGTGATGGGACTGAATATGATCCACCTTTACCTAGAAGGCGTTCCAAGAATTCGGAATTTTTTGATCTTGATGCCAAAATTGATAAAAGTGGGATGGAAGAAATTAAAACCCTAGATGTTGCTAAACCCACTATTATGGATTTCAAGGAGTTTATAAACCATAGAGAAGTTGGAACACAGTAGGTTTAACACCAGTATAAATAAATAATAAGTTCATTACAATACCGTGAAGTGGTCTTTTGTTTTCTTTCGCTAACGGAGCTCACGAGATTTTCTACTTTGAGTTTTGTGTTGTGAAGTTTTCAAGTTTTGGGTAAAGATTTGATGCATTATGGATCAAGGAGTGGAAAGATCCTAAGCTTGGGGATGCCCATGGCACCCCCAAGATAATCTAAGGACACCTAAAAGCCAAAGCTTGGGGATGCCCCGGAAGGCATCCCCTCTTTCGTCTACTTCTATCGGCAACTTTACTTGGAGCTATGTTTTTATTCGCCACATGATATGTGTTTTGCTTGGAGCGTCTTGTATGATTTGACTCTTTATTTGTTAGTTTACCACAATCATCCTTGCTGTACACACCTTTTTAGAGAGCCATACATAATTTGGAATTTGTTAGAATACTCTATGTGCTTCGCTTATATCTTTTGAGTTATATAGTTTTGCTCTAGTACTTCACTTATATTCTTTAGAGCACAGTGGTGGATTTGTTTTATAGAAACTATTGATCTCTCATGCTTCACTTATATTATTTTGAGAGTCTTAAATAGCATGGTAATTTGCTTAAAATCCTAATATGCTTGGTATACGAGATTAATAATAAAACTTTCTTATGAGTGTGTTGAATACTATGAGAAGTTTGATGCTTGATAATTGTTTTGAGATATGAAGATGGTGATATTAAAGTTGTGCTAGTTGAGTAGTTGTGAATTTGAAGAATACTTGTGTTAAAGTTTGTGATTCCCGTAGCATGCACGCATGGTGAACCGTTATGTGATGAAGTCGGAGCATGATTTATTTATTGATTGTCTTCCTTATGAGTGGCGGTCGGGGACGAGCGATGGTCTTTTCCTACCAATCTATCCCCCTAGGAGCATGCGCGTAATACTTTGCTTTGATAACTTGTAGATTTTTGCAATAAGTATATGAGTTCTTTATGACTAATGTTGAGTCCATGGATTATACGCACTCTCACCCTTCCACCATTGCTAGCCTCTCTAATACCGTGCACCTTTCGCCGGTATCATACACCCACCATATACCTTCCTCAAAACAGCCACAATACCTACCTATTATGGCATTTCCATAGCCATTCCGAGATATATTGCCATTCAACTTTCCACCGTTCTGTTTATTATGACACACTCCATCATTGTCATATTGCTTAGCATGATTATGTAGTTGATATCGTATTTGTGGCAAAGCCACCGTTCATAATTCTTTCATACATGTCACCCATGAGTCATTGCATATCCCGATACACCGCCGGAGGCATTCATATAGAGCCATATTTTGCTCTAAGTATCGAGTTGTAATTGTTGAGTTGTAAGAAAATAAAAGTGTGATGATCATCATTATTAGAGCATTGTCCGGGTGAGGAAAGGATGATGGAGACTATGATTCCCCCACAAGTCGGGATGAGACTCCGGACGAAAAAAAAGAAAAGAGGCCATAAAAAAAGAATAGAAAAGGCCCAAATAAAAAAAAAGAAAAATGAGAGAAAAAGAGAGAAGGGGCAATGCTACTATCCTTTTACCACACTTGTGCTTCAAAGTAGCACCATGATCTTCATAGTAGAGAGTCTCTCATTTCGTCACTTTCATATACTAGTGGGAATTTTTCATTATAGAACTTGGCTTGTATATTCCAATGATGGGCTTCCTCAAAATGCCCTAGGTCTTCATGAGCAAGCAAGTTGGATGCACTACCACTTAGTTTCTTTTTGAGCTTGCATATACTTATAGCTCTCACTACAAGGAAAAGGGCTAGTAATGGCGCACCAGTTTTGCCCACTAATGGCGCACTGCTGGTGCGCCATTAGTATCACGCCACTAGTATTTCTTACTAATGGCGCACCACCCGGTGCGCCATTAGTATCTGGTATACTAATGGTGCACCGAGCAGTGCGCCATTAGTATAGAACACCATGCGCCATTAGTATGCCTCCTAGGGGGGCATATTTAACCATGTGCTTTGGCATACTAATGGCGCGCTGTTGGGTGATGCGCCATTAGTGTGATTATAACAGTGCGCCATTAGTGTCTTGTGTGGTGCGCCACTAGTATGAATATTAGGGATTTTTTTTAATTTCTGATATTTTCACAGGTTAAAAAACATTAGAGATAACATACAACACAGATCTGCTTAGCTTACATACAGGGGGCCATATGTAACGATGTTACCTGCGTCCACCAGATCATATCCAACACACAAGTTTCATCATATATACATACATAGCCAACACATAGTTCCATCGTTACATATTACAAAAGTTTCACAATGTTCATTCAACACCGTTATCCATCAACTCACAAAAGTTTCACATTGATACAAAATAAAAACACAAATGGAAAAGAAGCACTCCATCCATGCAAGCTTCCGTGAATTAAATCAAATCTGCAAAATGATAAACAAGAAGTTAGAAGAAGAAGAAGAAGAAGAAGAGAAGAAGAAGAAGACTAGAAGAAGAATAAGAAGAAGAATAAGAAGAATAAGAAGAAGACTATAAGCTTATTATGTAAACTTGATCATTGTGTGCTAACATAAGTAATTTTGGAGCTAACCTATAGGAAACTAAGCATATAAGCTCTAAGTTAGCATATTAGAGCCAACTTAAGTAAAATGAAGCTAACCTATGTCATTTTGGATAAGAAGAAGAATAATAAGAAGACTATAAGCTTATTATGTAAACTTGATCATTTTGTGCTAACATAAGTAATTTTGGAGCTAACCTATAGGAAACTAAGCAGATAAGCTCTAAGTTAGCATATTAGAGCCAACTTAAGTAAACGGAAGCTAACCTATGTCATTTTGGATAAGAAGAAGAATAAGAAGAAGACTATAAGCTTATTATGTAAACTTGATCATTTTGTGCTAACATAAGTAATTTTGGAGCTAACCTATAGGAAACTAAGCATATAAGCTCTAAGTTAGCATATTAGAGCCAACTTAGGTAAAATGAAGCTAACATATGTCATTTTGGATAAGAAGAAGAATAAGAAGAAGACTATAAGCTTATTATGTAAATTTGATCATTTTGTGCTAACATAAGTAATTTTGGAGCTAACCTATAGGAAACTAAGCATATTAGAGATAAATAGGTAACTAAGTATATATATATATATATATATATATATATATCATTTTGGAGATCTGACATACCTGACATAGTTCAGTTCTCATTGTTCTTCTCCTTCTCCTTCCTCAGCCTGATGCGCCAAGAGCGGCGAGGCGGTGGAGGCAGTGGAGGCAGCTGTGGGATGTAGTCTTCTACCATAATTGGCGTGGTCATGTCACCCAGCTGTGGGATCGCCAGCGCCACCACCGGTGCGTGGTAATTGGCAGGCACCACTACCATCGCGAGGCCACCCTCAGCCACCACCATCTCTTGCCCATGGTCAGCCACCACCATCTCTTGCCCATGGTCCGCCATCACCATCTCTTGCCCATGGTCAGCCACCACCATCTCTTGCACCTGGTCAGCCACCACCATCTCTTGCCCTTGGTCAGCCACCACCAGCGCTAGGTCATCCTCAGCCTGATGCCCATCGTCATCCTGCAGCTCCTCATCCCCATTCTGCTCCTATTCTCCCCCACTCCAGTCCGGATCATCCTTCTTGTTGTCTTCGCTGCTGCCAGAATCGCTGCTGCTTTTGCTAAGGCCAGAATCGCTGTTGCTTTTGCTACAGCCATAATCGTTGCTGCTTTGGCTGTAGCCAGTGTTGCTGCTGCTGCTCCCATTGCCTATCCAAATGCAACAATGATCGTCAACAATCGATGTGAGACAAAGCCAAATATGGAGGAATAAGAAGAGGCAGAATGCACTGGCATCTTCGTCTTCAGCGTAGCGCATGCGACACATAGTCTTGTTGAAAACCTTCACGATGAGCATTGTGGCGTCATCGTCGTACCTCAAGAGAAGAAAGTACCCGGTCCGCAGGTCGTAGGCACTGTAGAACTTCTCCCAGCCATGGCACAGGTACATGTGGCCCTCCTCGATCACCAACTCCACGTCCCATAGCCTGCAAACCCCGCTGCCGGCCTGTCGGAGCTTCACATTATCTGGCGGATCTTCACCCAGCATCTTCATAAAAGCGTCAGGCAGCCTCTGCAATTTGGGACAAGGAGTGATGTAGCAAACAACAGAGTTATCATAATGAGATGGGTGAAGGGGAGATCTCTCGTTTTATATACCTGCCTCGTGGCTGATACTGAAGAAGAAAGTATGATAGTGAAGAACTCGAAAGCATCCAACTCGTACTCCGGTGAGGCAGAGCGGCGGTGGCTGCTTCCCCCCATCTCTGATAAGCAGCAGAAGAGACCAATTAGTACCCTTACAACATTATAGCAGCATAAATTTTGAGCAGAAGATAATCAACATTAGTCGCAAGTACCCCATATGTCCTATTTTTAGCAAAGTCATGCTAAAATTCACGGAAAATTTCAGCATGACCTTTGCTGAAAATAGGACATATGGAGTACCCGAATTTGCCGGAACGGAAGTTAATCGACATTCCGGCAAACTCAAGGGCCTCTCGGGGACAAAACCCAGCAAACTAGCAAGATGATCATCATCTTTGCAAGTCATTACTTGTCAAATACAGAAGAAGGAACAATTTATTTGTGACATAGTTGGCCCATACAGAAGAAGCAACACCCTACACTAGCCTAAAAACAAGTGAAGTTTCACCCATATAAGAACAACTTTATAACATCAGAGAAGTTGCTATGTTTTTTCTACTGCTAGGAAAAACATCACTCATTGGAAATGAAAATCTCAGTACCAGCATTTTGAACTTTGAAATGAAATACAGTAGTAGTATTAGTAGTATATGGAGTAGTATCTTGTCTAGTAGTAGTATTAGTTGTATATGGAGTAGCAAGTTTTGCCTCAGAGACAGCAAAAGCTATGTTTTTTCTCAATTCAGATAGCTAAGTGGAAAACCACGTCAAGTTCTGATAATCCATCTAATCTAATGAAATCTGAACTCAACCTGATCATGGTTCATGCCCTCAGACACATCAGCACCTCAAGAATGCCATGACAAAAATGAAAAGGACCAAGACAATCACCACACAAGTGATGAAAGCACTAGCGAATCATGTTAAAGCTAACCTCTACTTTTGACCCTCAACTATAACAACCGCATGCAGTACAGAGAAGTGTTGATGCAGGCATCAAACATTATAATGGCTGAATTTGATCTACTCCAATAATTTTCTCAAGTTACATGATTAACAAGCTTGGGCTTAGCAGTAATATTCTGAGAAAATATTTTCTTGAAGCCTGAACAACTGGCTTTCCTTTTTAAAAACAGAACCAAAACCATGACACAATCACTTGACAACATCTATTGACTACATTAGATGGATAAATTCCATATGTTGTGGAAGACCACCCTCAAGCAGACTGCTTATGACCATGGCTCCTAAATGGATAAGCGTTTGGCGAGAAGACATTGTGGACAACAATATTCAGAAGCATACCTTAAGTAATATTCTTAACTATATCATCATCTTATGAAATATTATAGTGTGGTGGCTGTTCTAGAAAATGCAGCAATATTGTAAACATAACTTTTAGACAAGCTAGAGAAAGAGATGAATGGATGAAAATGACACCCTCACTATTTTAAATTTAATAGAAACCACACAGGAGTTACCATCCCCAAATCTTCTTTTTTATTTATGGTCAAGTAATTGCTGAAATATTTGAAACAGAGGCCACCATTGCACCACCATTCACTGACAAACCATTAGAGCATTGTGAACAACAAATTCAGAGAAAACTCTCTTTGGCACACAAATTCAGAGCATTGTGAACAACAGAAACAACTGAATGTCCTATCATGACATGGCAACGAACTAACAAAAATTGCGCGTTCTACCAGCACACCATTAGCACAAAATTTTCTCTAATCTTACTGGACACAAAATTTTCTTCAGTGTGTCCAGTGCATTTTTCAGTGTGTCCAAATCTTGCAGGTACCAAGTACTCCAATGCACATGGAGTACTAATTATTCATGTTTGCTAGGCACTACTCCCACAATTTTTTGAACCTAATTTGACCTAAATTCGAGAGGGATTTGACCTAAACCTAGCAAAAGAGAGAAGAAGAGGGCATGGCCGGGAGGGAGGAGAGGAGGAAGAGAGGAGAAGAGAGGCAGAGGGAGGAGGGTTACCTGACCACGATGAGGTGGTGGCCGGAGCGGAGACGGTAGAGGGCGGAGACGACGAGCTTGGGGGAGGCGGGGATAGACGGCGGGGAGGTCGCGAGCCTCCTCTCCTGGTGGACGTGGGGCCTCCTCTCCTGGTGGAACTCGGGGCGGGGCGGCTCCGAGGCGAGGGAGGCGGCGCTCGGGGGGGGGGGAGGCGAGGCTCGGGGGGGAGGCGGCGAAGGGAAGAGGGAGGCAGCGGGGGCGCGTGGGCGGCTGTGGCGAGGTTAGGTCGAGTGGGGGAGGGAGAGAGGCCAGAGGGGAACAGGTGGAGTGGGGGGAGGGTTAGCAATGGCGCACCTCCCCCTGGTGCGCCATAAGTACGACGACAGCAATGGCGCACCACCCCCAGGTGCGCCATTAGTACAAATTTTTTATTATAGTTCAAGCACTCAGGTTATATTCCACCTAACCGTATCCGAAACAGAACACACACACTAGCTCGACTGGTCAGCATGCAGCACACATACTGGGAGGTCCTGGGTTCGATTCCCATGCTCCCCAATTTTTGTTTCTATGCATTTTTTTCTTTGCACATATCTTTTTATGCATGCATCCAAATATAACATGTCACATATGCTAGATGCTCAGAATTTCATGTAGAAAAATAATATGCAGTTTGTTGCCATGTTAACAACATTTAAAATGCTGTTTGATATTTATTTGTGTTTAAATATGTTCAAACTTGTTTAAATCATAACTAAATATCCATAGCTCAAAATTTGACAAACTTTATATGCTTTTGGGAGTAACACATATGCGGTGGCTCATCGGCGGCGGTGGAGCGGGGGAGGGTGCGGGGGGTGCTCGTCGGCGGCGGTGGAGTGGGGGCGGGTGCGGGGGGTGCTCGTCGGTGGCGGTGGAGCCGGGGAGGGTGCGAGGGGTGCTCGTCGGCGGCGGTGGAGCGGGGGCGGGTGCGGGGGGTGCTCGTCGGCAGCGGTGGAGCGGGGGAGGGTGCGGGGGGTGCTCGTCGGCGGCGGTGGAGCGGGGGAGGGTGCGGCGGGTGCTCGTCGGCGGCAGTGGAGCAGGGGCGGGTGCGGGGGGTGCTCATCGGTGGCGGTGGAACGGGGGAGGGTGCACCACACATACATGCGCCATTAGTAGTTTTGCAAAAAAGTATTAAAAATAATTTTTATACTAATGGCGCACCGTGGCATAGTGCGCCATTACTAGTTTGAACTAGTAATGGCGCACTATGCGACGGTGCGCTATTAGTAGTTTTGCAAAAAAGAAAAAAAAGAATACAGTAGTGGCGCACTCAACGGTTGGTGCGCCATTAGTAGTTCTAACTACTAATGGCGCACTTTGCCCGGATGCGCCATTAGTATGTTTGAAAAAATGAAAAAAAACATTTTGTTACTAGTGGCGCACCTTGTGCCTGGTGCGCCATTAGTGTCTTACACACTAATGGCGTATCTTCACGTGGTGCTTCATTAGTAAATAGTAGTGGCGCACCACTTCTCTGGTGCGCCATTAGTGTCAATTTCATCTTTAGCCCTTTTCCTAGTAGTGTCTAGTGCATCCGTTGCATGGCAATCCCTACTCACTCACATTGATATCTATTTATGGGCATCTCCATAGCCCGTTGATACGCCTAGTTGATGTGAGACTATCTTCTCCCTTTTTGTCTTCTCCACAACCACCATTCTATTCCACCTATAGTGCTATATCCATGGCTCACGCTCATGTATTGCGTGGAGATTGAAAAAGTTTTGAGAATGTCAAAAGTATGAAACAATTGCTTGGCTTGTCATCGGGGTTGTGCATGATTTAAATACTTTATGTGGTGAAGATAGAGCATAGCCAGACTATATGATTTTGTAGGTATAACTTTCTTTGGCCATGTTATTTTGTGAAAACATGATTGCTTTGTTAGTATGCTTGAAGTATTATTATTTTTATGTCAATATAAACTTTTGTCTTGAATCTTTCGGATCTGAATATTCATACCACAGTTAAGAAGAATTACATTAAAATTATGCCAAGTAGCACTCCGCATCAAAAATTCTGTTTTTATCATTTACCTACTCGAGGACGAGCAGGAATTAAGCTTGGGGATGCTTGATACGTCTCCAACGTATCTATAATTTTTGATTGCTCCATGCTATATTATCTACTGTTTTGGACATTATTGGGCTTTATTATCCAATTTTATATTATTTTGGGACTAACCTATTAACCGGAGGCCCAACCGAGAATTGTTGTTTTTTGCCTGTTTTAGGGTTTCAAAGAAAAGGAATATCAAACGGAGTCCAAACGGAATTAAACCTACGGGAACGTGATTTTCTCAATGGACAAGACCCAGGTGACTTGGACCCTACGTCAAGACACAAAAGAGGAGGCCACGAGGTAGGGGGGCGCGCCTACCCCTCTCCCCCCAGGCGCGCCCTCCACCCTCATGGGCCCGCTGTTGCTCCACCGACGTACTCCTTCCTCCTATATATACCTACGTACCCCCAAACGATCAGATACGGAGACAAAAACCTAATTCCACCGCCGTAACTTTCTATATCCACGAGATCCCATCTTGGGGCCTATTTCGGAGCTCCGCCGGAGGGGGCATCGATCACGGAGGGCTTCTACTTCAACAGCATAGCCCCTCCGATGAAGTGGGAGTAGTTCACCTCAGACCTACGGGTCTGTAGTTAGTAGCTAGATGGCTTCTTCTCTCTTTTTGGATCTCAATACAATGTTCTCCCCCTCTCTTATGGAGAACTATTCGATGTAATCTCCTTTTTGCGGTGTGTTTGTTGAGACCGATGAATTGTAGGTTTATGATCAAGTCTATCTATGAACAATATTTGAATCTTCTCTGAATTCTTTTATGTATGATTGGTTATCTTTGCAAGTCTCTTAGAATTATCAGTTTCGTTTGGCCTACTAGATTGATCTTTCTTGCAATGGGAGAAGTGCTTAGCTTTGGCTTCAATCTTGCGGTGTCCTTTCACAGTGAAAGTAGGGGCAGCAAGGCACGTATTGTATTGTTGCCATCGAGGATAACACGATGGGGTTTTCATCATATTCCATGAGTTTATCCCTCTACATCATGACATCAACAAGGAGACGAGAAACTTATATCACCGGGAGGATGAATGAAGAACTTGGGTCATTTATAAGCAGCATAAATAGCAACAATCCTTAGGGAAAGCTTTAGGTGAAATATAACCCAAGATAGTGAAGGAAATATGCCCTAGAGGCAATAATAAAGTTATTATTTATTTCCTTATAATCATGATAAATGTTTATTATTCATGCTAGAATTGTATTAACCGGAAACATAATACATGTGTGAATACATAGACAAACAAAGTGTCACTAGTATGCCTCTACTTGACTAGCTCGTTAATCAAAGATGGTTATGTTTCCTGACCATGAACAATGAGTTGTTATTTGAGTAACGAGATCACATCATTAGTTGAATGATCTGATTGACATGACCCATTCCATTAGCTTAGCACCTGATCGTTTAGTATGTTGCTATTGCTTTCTTCATGACTTATACATGTTCCTATGACTATGAGATTATGCAACTCCCGTTTGCCGGAGGAACACTTTGGGTGCTACCAAACGTCACAACGTAACTGGGTGATTATAAAGGAGCATTACAGGTGTCTCCAAAGTAGATGTTGGGTTGGCGTATTTCGAGATTAGGATTTGTCACTCCGATTGTCGGAGAGGTATCTCTGGGCCCTCTCGGTAATGCACATCACATAAGCCTTGCAAGCACTACAACTAATATGTTAGTTGTGAGATGATGTATTACGGAACGAGTAAAGAGACTTGCCAGTAACGAGATTGAACTAGGTATTGGATACCGACGATCGAATCTCGGGCAAGTAACATACTGATGACAAAGGGAACAGCGTATGTTGTTATGCGGTCTGACCGATAAAGATCTTCGTAGAATATGTAGGAGCCAATATGGGCATCCAGGTCCCGCTATTGGTTATTGACCGGAGACGTGTCTCGGTCATGTCTACATTGTTCTCGAACCCGTAGGGTCCGCACGCTTAAGGTTACGATGACAGTTATATTATGAGTTTACATGTTTTGATGAACCGAAGGAGTTCGGAGTCCCGGATGAGATCGGGGACATGACGAGGAGTCTTGAAATGGTCGAGACGTAAAGATTCATATATTGGATGATATGGTTAGGCCAAGGGGTCAAGCCCATGAGGCTTTAGATCGGTGCAAAAAGGAGTTTTGCGGAGGCCAGGGGGCAAAACGCCGGAGACCCTGGCGTCTGGCCCTGGGCCAGACGCCGAGGCCCATGGCGTCTGGGCCAGACGCCAAGGATTGTGGCGTTTGGTCCTGGAGTCCGAGTGGGACTCTTGCCTTTCGGGCAAAACCGACTTTGAGGAGGCTTTTGCTCCAAGTTTTGACCGCGGGGCTCAACATATAAATAGAGGGGCAGGGCTAGCACCAAAGACACAACAAGTTGATCCACGTGATCTATTCCTTAGCCGTGTGCGGTGCCCCCTGCCACCATATACCTCGATAATACTGTAGCGGAGTTTAGGCGAAGCCCTGCTGCTGTAGTTCATCAAGATCGTCACCACGCCGTCGTGCTGACGAAACTCTTCCCCGACACTTTGCTGGATCGGAGTCCGGGGATCGTCATCGAGCTGAACGTGTGCTCGAACTCGGAGGTGCCGTAGTTTCGGTGCTTGATCGGTTGGATCGAGAAGACGTACGACTACTTCCTCTACGTCGTGTCATCGCTTCCGCAGTCGGTCTGCGTTGGGTACGTAGACAATACTCTCCCCTCGTTGCTATGCATCACATGATCCTGTGTGTGCGTAGGAATTTTTTTGAAATTACTACGAAGCCCAACAGTGGCATCCGAGCCTAGGTTATTTATGTTGATGTTATATGCACGAGTAGAACACAAGTGAGTTGTGGACGATACAAGTCATACTGCCTACCAGCATGTCATACTTTGGTTCGGCGGTATTGTTGGACGAGACGACCCGGACCAACCTTACGCGTACGCTTACGCGAGACCGGTTCCCTCGACGTGCTTTGCACATAGATGGCTTGCGGGCGACTGTCTCTCCAACTTTAGTTGAGCCGAGTATGGCTACGCCCGGTCCTTGAGAAGGTTAAAACGGAGTCTATTTGACAAACTATCGTTGCGGTTTTGATGCGTAGGTGAGATTGGTTCTTACTTAAGCCCGTAGCAGCCACGTAAAACATGCAACAACAAAGTAGAGGACGTCTAACTTGTTTTTGTAGGGCATGTTGTGATGTGATATGGTCAAGGCATGATGCTGAATTTTATTGTATGAGATGATCATGTTTTGTAACCGAGTTATCGGCAACTGGCAGGAGCCATATGGTTGTCGCTTTATTGTATGCAATGCAATCGTGATGTAATGCTTTACTTTATTACTAAACGGTAGTGATAGTCGTGGAAGCATAAGATTGGCGAGACGACAACGATGCTACGATGGAGATCAAGGTGTCGCACCAGTGACGATGGTGATCATGACGGTGCTTCGGAGATGGAGATCACAAGCACAAGATGATGATGACCATATCATATCACTTATATTGATTGCATGTGATGTTTATCTTTTTATGCATCTTATCTTGCTTTGATTGACGGTAGCATTATAAGATGATCTCTCACTAAATTATCAAGAAGTGTTCTCCCTGAGTATGCACCGTTGCCAAAGTTCGTCGTGCCCAGACACCACGTGATGATCGGGTGTGATAAGCTCTACGTCCATCTACAACGGGTGCAAGCCAGTTTTGCACACGCAGAATACTCAGGTTAAACTTGACGAGCCTAGCATATGCAGATATGGCCTCGGAACACGGAGACCAAAAGGTCGAGCGTGAATCATATAGTAGATATGATCAACATAACGATGTTCACCATTGAAAACTACTCCATCTCACGTGATGATCGGTCATGGTTTAGTTGATTTGGATCACGTAATCACTTAGAGGATTAGAGGGATGTCTATCTAAGTGGGAGTTCTTAAATAATATGATTAATTGAACTTAAATTTATCATGAACTTAGTACCTGATAGTATCTTGCTTGTTTATGTTGATTGTAGATAGATGGCTCGTGCTGTTGTTCCATTGAATTTTAATGCGTTCCTTGAGAAAGCAAAGTTGAAAGATGATGGTAGCAATTACACGGAATGGGTCCGTAACTTGAGGATTATCCTCATTGCTGCACAGAAAAATTACGTCCTGGAAGCACCGCTGGGTGCCAGGCCTGCTGCTGGAGCAACACCAGATGTTATGAACGTCTGGCAGAGCAAAGCTGATGACTACTCGATAGTTCAGTGTGCCATGCTTTACGGCTTAAAATCGGGACTTCAACGACGTTTTGAACGTCATGGAGCATATGAGATGTTCCAGGAGTTGAAGTTAATATTTCAAGCAAATGCTCGAATTGAGAGATATGAAGTCTCCAATAAGTTCTATAGCTGCAAGATGGAGGAGAACAGTTCTGTCAGTGAGCATATACTCAAAATGTTTGGGTATAATAATCACTTGATTCAATTGGGAGTTAATCTTCCGGATGATTGCGTTATTGACAGAATTCTCCAATCACTGCCACCAAGCTACAAGAGCTTCGTGATGAACTATAATATGCAAGGGATGAACAAGACTATTCCCGAGCTCTTCGCAATGCTGAAAGCTGCGGAGGTAGAAATCAAGAAGGAGCATCAAGTGTTGATGGTTAACAAGACCACTAGTTTCAAGAAAAAGGGCAAAGGGAAGAAAAAGGGGAACTTCAAGAAGAACGGCAAGCAAGTTGCTGCTCAAGAGAAGAAACCCAAGTCTGGACCTAAGCCTGAAACTGAGTGCTTCTACTGCAAGCAGACTGGTCACTGGAAGCGGAACTTCCCCAAGTATTTAGCGGATAAGAAGGATGGCAAGGTGAACAAAGGTATATGTGATATACATGTTATTGATGTGTACCTTACTAGAGCTCGCAGTAGCACCTGGGTATTTGATACTGGTTCTGTTGCTAATATTTGCAACTCGAAACAGGGACTACGGAATAAGCGGGCACTGGCAAAGGACGAGGTGACGATGCGCGTGGGAAATGGTTCCAAAGTTGATGTGATCGCGGTCGGCACGCTACCTCTACATCTACCTTCGGGATTAATATTAGACCTAAATAATTGTTATTTGGTGCCAGCGTTGAGCATGAACATTATATCTGGATCTTGTTTAATGCGAGGCGGTTATTCATTTAAATCAGAGAATAATGGTTGTTCTATTTATATGAGTAATATCTTTTATGGTCATGCACCCTTGAAGAGTGGTCTATTCTTATTGAATCTCGATAGTAGTAATACACATATTCATAATGTTGAAGCCAAAAGATGCAGAGTTGATAATGAAAGTGCAACTTATTTGTGGCACTGTCGTTTAGGTCATATCGGTATAAAGCGCATGAAGAAACTCCATACTGATGGACTTTTGGAACCACTTGATTATGAATCACTTGGTACTTGTGAACCGTGCCTCATGGGCAAGATGACTAAAACACCGTTCTCCGGTACTATGGAGAGAGCAACAGATTTGTTGGAAATCATACATACCGATGTATGTGGCCCGATGAATATTGAGGCTCGTGGCGGATATCGTTATTTTCTCACCTTCACAGATGATTTAAGCAGATATGGGTATATCTACTTAATGAAACATAAGTCTGAAACATTTGAAAAGTTCAAAGAATTTCAGAGTGAAGTTGAAAAACATCGTAACAAGAAAATAAAGTTTCTACGATCTGATCGTGGAGGAGAATATTTGAGTTACGAGTTTGGTGTACATTTGAAAAACTGTGGAATAGTTTCGCAACTCACGCCACCCGGAACACCACAGCGTAATGGTGTGTCCGAACGTCGTAATCGTACTTTACTAGATATGGTGCGATCTATGATGTCTCTTACTGATTTACCGCTATCATTTTGGGGATATGCTTTAGAGACGGCCGCATTCACGTTAAATAGGGCACCATCAAAATCCGTTGAGACGACACCTTATGAACTGTGGTTTGGCAAGAAACCAAAGTTGTCGTTTCTTAAAGTTTGGGGCTGCGATGCTTATGTGAAAAAGCTTCAACCTGATAAGCTCGAACCCAAATCAGAGAAATGTGTCTTCATAGGATACCCAAAGGAGACTATTGGGTACACCTTCTATCACAGATCCGAAGGCAAGACATTCGTTGCTAAGAATGGATCCTTTCTAGAGAAGGAGTTTCTCTCGAAAGAAGTGAGTGGGAGGAAAGTAGAACTTGACGAGGTAACTGTACCTGCTCCCTTACTGGAGAGTAGTTCATCACAGAAAACTGTTTCAGTGACACCTACACCAGTTAGTGAAGAAGCCAATGATAATGATCATGAAACTTCAGATCAAGATACTGCTGAACCTCGTAGATCAACGAGAGTAAGATCCACACCAGAGTGGTACGGTAATCCTATTCTGGAAGTCATGATACTAGATCATGATGAACCTACGAACTATGAAGAAGCGATGGTGAGCCCAGATTCCGCAAAGTGGCTTGAAGCCATGAAATCTGAGATGGGATCCATGTATGAGAACAAAGTATGGACTTTGGTTGACTTGCCCGATGATCGGCAAGCAATTGAGAATAAATGGATCTTTAAGAAGAAGACTGACGCTGATGGTAATGTTACTGTCTATAAAGCTCGACTTGTCGCAAAAGGTTTTTCGGCAAGTTCAAGGGATTGACTACGATGAGACCTTCTCACCTGTAGCGATGCTTAAGTCCGTCCGAATCATGTTAGCAATTGCCGCATTTTATGATTATGAAATTTGGCAGATGGATGTCAAAACTGCATTCCTGAATGGATTTCTGGAAGAAGAGTTGTATATGATACAACCGGAAGGTTTTGTCGATCCAAAGGGAGCTAACAAAGTGTGCAAGCTCCAGCGATCCATTTATGGACTGGTGCAAGCCTCTCGGAGTTGGAATAAACGTTTTGATAGTGTGATCAAAGCATTTGGTTTTATACAGACTTTCGGAGAAGCCTGTATTTACAAGAAAGTGAGTGGGAGCTCTGTAGCATTTCTGATATTATATGTGGATGACATATTGCTGATTGGAAATGATATAGAATTTCTGGATAGCATAAAGGGATACTTGAATAAAAGTTTTTCAATGAAAGACCTCGGTGAAGCTGCTTAAATATTAGGCATTAAGATCTATAGAGATAGATCAAGACGCTTAATTGGACTTTCACAAAGCACATACCTTGACAAGATTTTGAAGAAATTCAAAATGAATCAAGCAAAGAAAGGATTCTTGCCTGTATTACAAGGTGTGAAGTTGAGTAAGACTCAATGCCCGACCACTGCAGAAGATAGAGAGAATATGAAAGATGTTCCCTATGCATCAGCCATAGGCTCTATCATGTATGCAATGCTGTGTACCAGACCTGATGTGTGCCTTGCTATAAGTTTAGCAGGGAGGTACCAAAGTAATCCAGGAGTGGATCACTGGACAGTGGTCAAGAACATCCTGAAATACCTGAAAAGGACTAAGGATATGTTTCTCGTATATGGAGGTGACAAAGAGCTCACCGTAAAAGGTTACGTTGATGCAAGCTTTGACACTGATCTGGACGATTCTAAATCGCAAACCGGATACGTGTTTACTTTAAACGGTGGAGCTGTCAGTTGGTGCAGTTCTAAACAAAGCGTCGTAGCGGGATCTACATGTGAAGCGGAGTACATAGCTGCTTCGGAAGCAGCAAACGAAGGAGTCTGGATGAAGGAGTTCATATCCGATCTAGGTGTCATACCTAATGCATCGGGTCCAATGAAAATCTTTTGTGACAATACTGGTGCAATTGCCTTGGCAAAGGAATCCAGATTTCACAAAAGGACCAAACACATCAAGAGACGCTTCAACTCCATCCGGGATCTGGTCCAGGTGGGAGACATAGAGATTTGCAAGATACATACGGATCTGAATGTTGCAGACCCGTTGACTAAGCCTCTTCCACGAGCAAAACATGATCAACACCAAAGCTCCATGGGTGTTAGAATCATTACAGTGTAATCTAGATTATTGACTCTAGTGCAAGTGGGAGACTGAAGGAAATATGCCCTAGAGGCAATAATAAAGTTATTATTTATTTCCTTATAATCATGATAAATGTTTATTATTCATGCTAGAATTGTATTAACCGGAAACATAATACATGTGTGAATACATAGACAAACAAAGAGTCACTAGTATGCCTCTACTTGACTAGCTCGTTAATCAAAGATGGTTATGTTTCCTGACCATGAACAATGAGTTGTTATTTGAGTAACGAGATCACATCATTAGTTGAATGATCTGATTGACATGACCCATTCCATTAGCTTAGCACCTGATCGTTTAGTATGTTGCTATTGCTTTCTTCATGACTTATACATGTTCCTATGACTATGAGATTATGCAACTCCCGTTTGCCGGAGGAACACTTTGGGTGCTACCAAACGTCACAACGTAACTGGGTGATTATAAAGGAGCATTACAGGTGTCTCCAAAAGTAGATGTTGGGTTGGCGTATTTCGAGATTAGGATTTGTCACTCCGATTGTCGGAGAGGTATCTCTGGGCCCTCTCGGTAATGCACATCACATAAGCCTTGCAAGCACTGCAACTAATATGTTGGTTGTGAGATGATGTATTACGGAACGAGTAAAGAGACTTGCCAGTAACGAGATTGAACTAGGTATTGGATACCGACGATCGAATCTCGGGCAAGTAACATACCGATGACAAAGGGAACAACGTATGTTGTTATGCGGTCTGACTGATAAAGATCTTCGTAGAATATGTAGGAGCCAATATGGGCATCCAGGTCCCGCTATTGGTTATTGACCGGAGACGTGTCTCGGTCATGTCTACATTGTTCTCGAACCCGTAGGGTCCGCACGCTTAAGGTTACGATGACAGTTATATTATGAGTTTACATGTTTTGATGAACCGAAGGAGTTCGGAGTCCCGGATGAGATCGGGGACATGACGAGGAGTCTCGAAATGGTCGAGACGTAAAGATTCATATATTGGATGATATGGTTAGGCCAAGGGGTCAAGCCCATGAGGCTTTAGATCGGTGCAAAAAGGAGTTTTGCGGAGGCCAGGGGGCCAAACGCCGGAGACCCTGGCGTCTGGCCCTGGGCCAGACGCCGAGGCCCATGGCGTCTGGGCCAGACGCCAAGGATTGTGGCGTTTGGTCCTGGAGTCCGAGTGGGACTCTTGCCTTTCGGGCAAAACCGACTTTGAGGAGGCTTTTGCTCCAAGTTTCGACCCCGGGGCTCAACATATAAATAGAGGGGCAGGGCTAGCACCAAAGACACAACAAGTTGATCCACGTGATCTATTCCTTAGCCGTGTGCGGTGCCCCCTGCCACCATATACCTCGATAATACTGTAGCGGAGTTTAGGCGAAGCCCTGCTGCTGTAGTTCATCAAGATCGTCACCACGCCGTCGTGCTGACGAAACTCTTCCCCGACACTTTGCTGGATCGGAGTCCGGGGATCGTCATCGAGCTGAACGTGTGCTCGAACTCGGAGGTGCCGTAGTTTCGGTGCTTGATCGGTTGGATCGAGAAGACGTACGACTACTTTCTCTATGTCGTGTCATCGCTTCCGCAGTCGGTCTGCGTTGGGTACGTAGACAATACTCTCCCCTCGTTGCTATGCATCACATGATCCTGTGTGTGCGTAGGAAATTTTTTGAAATTACTACGAAACCCAACAGATAGCTCCAATGAAGAGATTGCTTGATTGAGAAGAGCTCATGCTCGAAGAAATTGATGGGTTTAACTATCTCATTCTAGACAACTTATGAATCATGAAACATGAAGGGAAATTGTGAAGAGTGACATAACGCCACCTCAAAAGATAAGATATGAAGAACTGCACTTTTGGAATGCACGATGAAGAATACTTGAACTCCTCAAAACAAACATGTGTTGAGGACCATGTTTAATTTAGAGCAAAGCTTGGTGGAACTTAACTTCGAGAGGGATCTTGAAGAGGAATTGAAGAATGACAAGAATCCTTGATGAACCACCATCTTGAGCCTTCATGAAGAACTCCGGTAATAAAAGGATGATAGAAAGAAAGAGAAGTTGAAAACACAAGGTGAATCCTTGCAATGATTTAGATGGAGCTTCGTGACGAGATAATGCAGTAAACTTGGAACTCTGGAAAAGAAAAGATGAAGCATCTCGAACCAAGAAATGTGACATGATGAACAACTCTTGAAAGAGAAAACTAGATCACTTGGATGAAACAATAATACGAATTACGTTATGCGTATGCTTAATCAATTTAAATTGATGACAAGCAGCGGATTTGGCATACTACTTATTGTCATAGAAAGGATTAAGATAGATATGGCGCAAACTTGGGAAGGTCTTGATGGAACCACCGGTGGGGTTTGGAAACAACGAATGAATTGATATGATAACGGAGGAAGAGAAATCTTGAATGAACCACCGTAAGAATTGAAAACGAATGAAGAAAAGATAGCCAAACACCGGTAAGAATTAGAAAATGAATGAAGATACTTGAGAGAATTTAGATGCAAGTGAACGAAGAGATCCCGAGCTGATTAGAGAATACTTGAATGAAGCACCGATATGATTGGGAAAAGAGAGATGAATGCTGAGAATGAATAATTCTGAGATGATGGGCTCTGAAGAATCAAACTAAAAGACTCCTGAATTGCTCCAGATGGGTGAAAAGAATTCTTGCAATCGAAAACAATTATGAGAGGATAGCATGAAGCTAGACCCATGAATCTTCAATAGAACAAACAACATTGAGAGAAAAATCTTCTTCAGTCTTCAAATCCAAGAATGACGACGAAAAACACCACCATGAAAATTAGACATTCTCACCGGAGAGGAAAATAAATGAAGAATGATGAACTTGAAGCTCTGTTAGTATCTTCCTGAGAATCACCACATAAGAACATTGACGGAAAAAGAATGAAGAGACTTCCCATCAATAAAATGGATAAACGATAAAGAAATCTGAGTCCTTGAAGAAAAGGGTGGGAGGGTGGGAAAACAAAGGCACTTGGGGATGGATAAACGAACAACGTTGAGAAGAACTGATAATTGATCTTATGGATGGGGAGAATGATGGGATCAACTTGAAGAGAAGCATGCCGGTTGGAAAGAATTGACATGACAATCTCGATGATCAAGAAGGATTAGTATTCACATAGATATATGAGAACACCGCTTAGGGAAGGTATGGAATCAACACTTGTCATTGAAGCAATTCGAATACCACAAACCAAAACAAAACAAAGGATTGGAACAAACATATGATAGACCCCATATCGTATCATGTGTCTGTTGGAAAGATATCCTACGAGATACTTGAATTTCCACTTGTAAACTCCCGAAACTTTCTGGTTATGCAATCAGGTGTTGGGGATACAGGGGAAGCATAATATCTCACCCAAACTAACAATACCTACATCCAGTTGTATCCATCCTTCAACACATAACCAAGAAACCTTCGGAAATCGTGTACCTCAACCTTCGAAAAGCATCCGTTATACGAGTTATGGAAATACTCCCGAACTCCCGCCCAAGTACTGGGTGGCATCGAGGTTATCTCACCAATAACTGCATAAAAGAGATTTTCGATGTCGGCGAACTCAGGTATTCCAGAACTGCAACGATAAAATTGTGATGACAAAACCTCGGATCTGAACTCCCCGGGACACTGCCACAACCCCTAAATGTCAGGAGGCACCAAGAACAATGTTCTCGTCACAAGAATATCGGAACGATTTTAAGATACCCGCGTGATCCTAAAAAAATCATGAAATTTGAGGAGAGAAAAGTTAAAACTTTTACGTAAGGAGGGCTTACCAGAGCAACGAAGGGACTGAGGAGTAAAAAGAATCCTACTCTCCGATATATATAATCCTAAGACTCAAAACATTTTGTTCTAGACTCAACAACATCAGCGATTCGATCAAGCAGGGGCTCCTAAGTCGGGGACGGCTCTGATACCAACTTGTAACACCCACAATATGGCTATATCTCCCACATGTCGGGGCACGACTTAGAGGCATAGCCACATGGTAGGCTTGTCGCAAGAGGGGTAATCTTCACACATCCCATGTACTGAATAAGAAAGGGATAAAGAGTTGGCTTACAATTGCCACTTCACACAATAAATGAATATTTCATACATCATCCAAAGTAGAATCAAAGGTCCGACTACGGAACCAAAATAAAGGAAGACAACCCCAAATGATAGATCCCCGATCGTCCCAACTGGGCTCCACTACCAATCAACCGAAAAAGACACATAACAAAGATCAAGATCTTCATCGAGCTCCCTTTGAGATCGGTTGCGTCACCTGCACTGGTATCATCGGCACCTGCAACTGTTTGGAACTATCCATGAGCCACGAGGACTTAGCAATCTCACACCCGTGACATCAATACTATTTAAGCCTATGGGTAGGGGAAGGTAATAAGGCGGAGCTGCAGCAAGCACTAATCATATATGGTGGCTAACATACGCAAACAAGAGCGAGAAGAGAAGCAACACAACGATCGAGAAGCTAGAAGTGATCAAGAAGTGATCCTGAATCTACTTACGTTCAAGCATAACACAAGACCGTGTTCACTTCCCGGACTTCGCCGAAAAGAGACCATCACGGCTACACACACGGTTGATGCATTTTAATTAAGTCAAGTGTGAAGTTCTCTATAACTGGACATTAACAAATTTCCATCTGCCACATAACCGCGGGCAAGGCTCTCGAAAGTTTATACCTTGTAGGGGTGTCCCAACTTAGCCCATCACAAGCTCTCACAGTCAACGAGGGATACTCCTTCTCTCGGGAAGACCCGATCAATCTCGGAATCCCGGTTACAAGACATTTCAGCAATGGTAAAACAAGACCAACAAAACCACCCGATGTGCCGACAATCCCGATAGGAGTCGCACATATCTCATTCTCAGGGCAACACCGGATGAGACAGGCTACGAGTAAAACCAGCCCTCGAGTTTCCCCGAGGTGGCCCCGCAGGCGACTCGGTTCGGACCAACACTTAGAGAAGCACTGGCCCGGGGGTAAAATAAAGATGACCCTCGGGTTGGCCGACCCAAGGGAAGGGTAAAAGGTTATTAGGCAAATGTAAAACCAAGGTTGGGCCTTGCTGGAGGTGTTTGATTCAAAGCAAACTGTCAAGGGTTTCCCATAACACCCAACCGCGTAAGGAACGCAAAATCAAGGAACATAACACCGGTATGACGGAAACTAGGGCAGCAAGAGTGAAACAAAACACCAGGCATAAGGTTGTGCCTTCCACTCTTTACCAAGTATATAGATGCATTAATTAAATAAGAGATATTGTGATATCCCAACATAACCATGTTCCAACATGGAACAAACTTCAGCTTCTCCTTCAACTAGCAACGCTATAAGGGGGGCTGAGCAAAAGCAGTGACTTAGCCAAGCAACGGTTTGCTAGGAAGGTGGGTTAGAGGCTTGACATGGCAATATGGAAGGCATGATATAACAAATGGTAGGTAGCGCAACATAGCGATAGAACGAACAACTAGCAAGCAAAGATAGAAGTGATATCGAGGGTATGGTCATCTTGCCTGAGATCCCGCAAGGAAGAAGAACAAGTACATGAAGAAGACAAATAGACATAGTCGAACGAATCCTCACAACTCCGGAACAAAACCGAAGCTAACGCGAGAACTAAACCGGAAAGAAGCAAGCAACATAGTAAACAACCATCACATAAACATGGCATGGTGCACAACCAAGTATGATGCATGTCCGGTTTAAAGAGGCATGGCATGGCAAAGTGCAACAAACAATACTATAAATTAAGTGGAGCTCAATATGCAATGAGTTGCGTATTGATGAAACACCATATCAATTATTTAGTTCTCTCTCGTTTATGTACCCAACAATATTAAATGTTGTTAAACATGGCAAGAGGTGAAGCACAATTAAACTAACTATTTAGGCAAGTTTAAATGTGGCCGGAAACAACAAATAACAATTCCAGAAAATCCTCATATGCAGTTTATGGATTTGGTACTGTTCTGCCCTATACACAATTTTAGAGTTATTAAACACGCTAAGTGAAGCCACCATGTTAAGAGCCTGTTTGGGATTGCTCTGCTCCTTAAAATTCAGCTCTACTCCAGAAAACACAAGCCAAACGGGGTAGCTCCATGATATGCCACTCCATAAAAAAACTAGAATTTAGGGCACAACTCCCAGTTTTTTATGAAGCTTTTCAGGGGGTGCTCCAAAAAACTCTAGAAGCTGGAGTTGGGTGAAAATTACCCACCACTGCCACCAGTAAGTGGATACCCCTTCGTTTCTCCCCCCTCGACCAATCGAATAGATCCTTTTCACCAAATTTCTCATTCTTGAAGCTGGAGCTAGATGAAAGCCAAACATTCTCTTTGGTAGTGCTACAACTTCTGGATGAAACTGCTCCAAAGTGAATTTAGTGGAGCGAAATTGATTTTGGTGAAGCGGAGTAGTCCCAAACAAGCCCTAAACTAGGTATTTTTCTACCCCATCTATCTATATCTATATCTATCTATATCTATATCTATATCTATATCTATCTATCTATATCTATATCTATATCTATCTATATCTATATCTACATCTATATCTATCTATATCTATATCTATATCTATCTATCTATCTATCTATATCTATATCTATATCTATATCTATCTATCTATCTATATCTATATCTATATCTATCTATACTTCTACTAATTACAGACTCCCTAAAAATTCCCACGTTAATTAGTAAATACTAACCGTTAATCATGTGAGGCCGAAAAAATAATGGTTTAGATTAATCCATAGAATTCTTTTGGAGTTTCCATCTTAAAAGAAAAAAAAACAGGTTCCTTCTCAAAATAACAGGTTTCCATCTCAAAAGAAAGAACACAGAATATTTTTGATCTGATATTAGATTAAAAGAAATGTCATGGTCGCAAACTCTAACCAACTTTCTCACATGTGTAGTTGTCAAAAAAAAAACTTTCTCACATGTGTGTTCTAAAAGAACAATGCTCTCAACATAATTTAATTTCCATCTCTGTTCCGGCTCTCCTGGCCTTCCTCGACCTATACGCCATCGCCGCCGCCGCCGCCCATCGACGTCGCCGTCGCCGCCATCACACGATGTCGCCGCCGCTGCCGCGGACTCCTTCCCGACGCTCAGGGCGCTGCGGTAGAACTGCGCTTGGCTGCAGTGCGTGTTCCCGGCGCCATTGCCGACCGTCGGTGCGCCACCGTGCTGGCACCTCGACGGGCTGCTCGAGGTAATGGCCGTGAGGTGTACAAGTTGACCTGACGCTGCAATCGCTCTAATAAAAAGGGCCACGATTCAATCGATCCCCATGTCATCCTAAACTTCAGATTTCCATCCAACTCAACAATCGATCTGGAAAAAGGTCATAGACTCACAATCCCTTTCTTCTTCTTTCTTGAATCATCTCAGATTTCAGGTTCTGACTATGAGGCTTCCCAACATAATTTTACTAGGCCAATTATTGAATCAATCTTACACCGGTTGATGCAGCGGAGGAGGAGGCGGCTGCAGTAGGCAGTAAGGCTGCCGAGTGAAGGGACTACAGGGGATTGCTGGCGCCACGATCCCTGCTCTGTTCTTAAATCCTTTAAATCCATCACAGAAGATACATGCATACAATTGGCTTGATCCCTAATGTTTGGACAAGAAAAAAAGTTGGTTGTGTACATGCGTATCCATAAGTGGTCCTTTTGACTTGATTGTGTGATGTAGGAAGAGAAAGCATGCAAGTTGCCATGGTCTGCATAACGACATTGCTTCCAGTGACACCAAAGATATATATGGTAGGCCTGCCTACGGACAGAAGATCCCTTTGATGTTTCTAGGAGGTTTAAATTGTAGATGCTTTCAGATGACCCTATGTTAGCCAACCAAATTAGTTTTCTTACATGGCAACCAAATTAGCTGATGTCTTTTCGTTTGTACCAGAATTGAATGATGTGTGTGTTTTTTCTCGAGTACAGGCTACACATCGGATTAACTGGATGGTACATCCGATCATCCATCCATTACACGGAAGTACGATGCTTAGAATTTGAATATTTTTCCATGTCTTTAACTGCTAAATTGTGCAGTTTCGTTTTTGTTAGATCAGGTAGTCAGATTTTAAAACTATTGGCCATACAATTATTAGCTTCAAGTACTACTTGAGCTGCACAGGTGAGCATAATACTATGTTCGTCAGTGCAAACTGTTTTGTGTAATATTTTTGCAAATATGGTCAATGTATAGTGTTTTTTGTAATATTTTTGCAACTATGGTCAACGTATACTGTTTTCTGTAATATTTTTGCAGCTTCAGAGAAACTATGTGTAGGTCTCTTCACCATTCTTAGTATTTTAAGTTTAGTGCAACAGCTAGCTCTTTATTATGCTTAGCAGCAACTGTTATGACAGGACTAACTTCTCTTTTTCGTTCATGAATTCACATGCTAGGATTCTATGTTAAATAGGCTGATTCTTCCAAGGGGTCGTTAGAATGGGAAATCGGAAGATGATGTTGTATGAACTCTTTGAATATCCCTAACCACATCTACTAAACATTTAAAATTCTATGTCCTGCCCATCGAATTAGTGTTGCGTAGTTTTGCTTATGCTACCACAATTGCTCTGTAGGTTAACGGAAATCCCAACCACTTGAATACATGAATGCATAATGTGATTTTCCAGAAAATTTAGGACCCTTTTATATATGCAACCACACTATTAAGTCCAGAGCTCATGAACTACAAGACAAGTGCAACGATAACCTATATTCATATTAACCAGAATATCATGCAAATGAATTATTATGTTTATTGGATATGACGGTCCGGTGCAGGTTTAGGCAATCATTCCACCTTCTATTGTTAAGCAAAGGTATAAACCCTAGATTGCAAACATTTTCCTATACATATGGCATTAAGTTATGCCAATTTCCTTACATCCACCGGCCACAAGCTACCCATGCAATAGGTAATTATGACATGTCAATGATGCAATGGTGTTTGAAATATTCGGACCCTTAGTGAAACTTAAGATTCAAAAGCTAGCTCGCTTATCGATTATATATATATATATATATATATATATATATATATATATATATATATATATATATATATATATATATTACAACATTAATTTGACACCTCCAACAAACAGAACGTAATAAAAAAATATGAGCCGCTCAAATTATGGTGTGGATTAACATCTGTAATCATCGACTATTAGAATCATTACATCTTTGGTACTGTAGTTGAATTACCCACCTATGCCATCAAATTATGTGCACACATCCTTTAAGAGAAATCCACCAATGTGTTTACCACCCAGAATTGAAGAGTCGCAATATAGAATCAAACTTTTCGATCCCTCATCCATGTCCCTCTCCTGCAATGGTGTCATGCCTAAGTTCTACCACCATTCGCACCCCACTATGATATGTCTTCAGGTTGATCTATCTGCTAATGGTCGCCGGCTGGCCGGTGAGAGTTGCCGCCATTTGTAAATTTGACGATGCCTTGACGCATAAGACGTTCTTATTGCTGCACTTACTAAGCGCAGCAGCGTGGTTAATTAAGTTTATGAGAGAAGTGTCAGTTCATGCCGACGATGGTCGATGGAGCTTTAATGTGGTTGTCGAGGCATAAAAAGCATGGTGATCAAAAAGATTTCTAAGGGTAAGGTGCAGGCAGCGCTAGCTGATACTAGCATGCCGTTTTTTATTATCTCTTAATTTATTTATTTTCCAGCAGATATCCCGGATTGGATCAAAAATTATTTTTCCCAGTATGTAACCCAATATGTTTGTGCACAAACACATGTAATGCTGAGGTACAGTTTATGCTACAGCAGGTCCGGATCATTTGTCGCTCCGAGAGGAGTTCTTTCTGCGGTGAAGACACACTTACACGCAGCCTTTAACAATTTCTTTCCAGTGAGACACAAGTATAAGGATTTAAGCACCCTTGATTGATTCATGGAGAGCATACGAAATGATTCTGGCTGATCTAATCTAGCTACTGGATGGACCGGATGAATAACGGAACACACGCCGGTGATTGCCCAAGTTCAGTCCTAACAAGGCCATTAATCACATGGATATGTTAATTCCAGCAATTTATCTGTTGTGCTTCCTGATGTTATCTTATTAACTGGACTTAGAAATGGAGAAATGCCATGATGTAATGTGACTTGGTGGTGCAAGGTTATATTGCTGGACCAAGATCTGCATCTATATTTCCTAAAGTCTTTCACTAACATTCTTTTATTTCCTGTCCAGTTTTACTTCTATGTGATGCCCGATTTCTTCCTTTCTAAAGTTGTTTGGTAATGAACGAGCCTAACCTGAAATTAAGTAGGCTTAAGGTGACTTGAGTGATTTTCTGGTCAACGGTTGGTATTATATTATTTGCAAGTTTTGCAACTCCACTATGCCATTGGATTTACTTGCTCATATATTGGCAAACCTTATATCTACTTGCCATTCACCTACATGGCTGCATGCACGTCCTCAGCGAATACACAACGCTACTTTACAGGATGGAATCCTAAAAGAGAAAAAAAGTAAAATGAAGTTGAGAAAATATTATCATCTATTTCAGTGATGACTTTACATGGTAATACTTTAGTATGTCTGTGTTATTAGGATCAAGAATACCCAAATCCATCGGTGTTGAAACATTTGTGGGAGGTCAGTGCATTGCGATTAGTAACAAATTAATTCTAGCATGCCTAGCATGAGAAAGAAAATGAGGGTGTTTCTAAATTACAAGGAAGCAAATATCACTGGCTTATTTCTTCTTTTCTTCTCAGATTTTGCTGCATCCAGCATGTCATCCACAGAATATGGTCGATCCCTCAATTAATTAATCAGCATTTTTTGTGAGTGCAAATTATAGTTTTGTTGCCGTACTATAATAGGTACATTGTTCTCCTTGGCACAATCTTACTGTTCTTCACTATTATTTAATTCTCTGTTGTCTTCATGTTGTCAACTCAAGTTACATTTTACATAGGCACTTTAATGAGCATAGTTGATGAGATTGTGCAACATATAGCAGCTAGCCCGTGCATGTGCACGGGTCGACGACTAGTTAACATATAAACTTTATTAAATTTGAAGCTACGGTTAATTAGTTATGAAATAAAACATTTTAACATGGCATAAGAGCAAAATTTAATCAAAAAACATTTTTAACATGGATGAAAATTGCATATTATGAAACTAGACAACATTCTAAGCATTTTTCATATAAGGTTTGTTTAATTCCGATGCATCGTTGTGGAGTTTTTATATGCATGAAGACTAGAGACTTTTCTGTAAAAAGTGCAGTCTCACGATTAATGGACAAAATCGTCCAGACCAGGAAAAAACCTATTGGGCCGAAACTGCCTGGCCCAAACAGTACAGAAAAAGGAGGCACTGGGGGTGGCCTCACCCATGGGCTTCGGCCCGTTTGAGGAGGAGGAGGTAGGCCGGCTCGCTCGGGCGGAGTTGGGCCAAGGCGCTAGAGAGGCGGGGCAGGACGAGGCCGAGGAGAGGCGGGCCGTGGCACTAGTCCATACTGGCACCAGATCGAGTCAATGAGGGGCGACGCTCGTCCTATCACACGAAGCAGAGGAGCGAGTGGGCGTCGTGGCTACGGGCAAGGAACGACGGTGCTCGATGCAGGACAATGGAGGCGCTACAGCGACGGGACGTGCATCGGCGGCTGTATGGACTTGGCGCACGGAGGATGACCGGGAACGGCGGGATCTGGTCGGGTCCTGGGTGTGGACGAGGGCTAGAGGCGGGGCATGGCGCATGATCCGTTGAGGTGGCTGGATCCGGACACGGAGGTCGTCGGGCTCTCATTCCCTGCCGGATCGAAGCGGAGGCAGGCCGGCGGACTTGGAGCTCCAGGCGGTGGCGGCTTCCTTTGGTTCCCCTGTCCAAGGTGAGGGAGAGAGAGAGTTACGGGGAGAGGCGGGAGGCAACGGGAAGATACAGGAGCGAGGAGGAGCGACGGGCAGGCCCTGGCCTGATGGCGGCAGGGCTGCTCACGGACGAGCTGCGGCTATGGGTGCTCCTGCTCGGGCACAACCGCGGAGGGGCATGGGGATGTATTGAGAGGAGGAGGGGCTCGCTGGTTGGGTCGGTGGTGAAAACGAGGAGGAGATGGATTTTATTTGGTTCGAGCGATGGGGTTCCCGAGGTGTGGACGATGAGTGCAGCGGCGGCGGCAGGGATAACTTCCTAGATTTTAGGGTTTGGTCTAAAATTAGACTAGGGCTGGACTATATATATGGAAAAGAGGGAAGTTTGGATCTTCCGATCAAAATCCGATGGTCGAGATAAAAAAGGATAGGAGAGTCCAACAAAGAAAATGGAGATGTTTTAGGGACGTTTGGGGATGATCCAGATCCAACGGTCACGACTGCTCGGGTCGGGTTCCGGACAGCTTCGGACGCGCACTCGAGGGGTCGATGCACTATGCAAAGAGGGGTTAGGTGAACGAGGTCAAGTGTGTGGTTGGGATGAGAAGATAGAGGAGGAATGCAACCCAGCAACCGTTTCTGGAGACCGAAAACGTCCGATGATAGACCGACTATATTGCCGCTATAGTTATCCGTTGGGGCATCAAACGAACTCCGAATGCGATGAAACTTGGCAGGTGACCTACTAACAACACAAGAACTCCGCATGCCAACTTTCATCCCATTCCGAGAACATTTTCTGGCCACTTATAAAATACAATTTCAGAGGTGTCGCGGGCGCGGGCGAGTGTGGTTGGGCTCAGAACGAACAAGGGATGGAACTGGGGGAACCCGGACGGATGCAAGTTTTGAAAACATGATGATGCAATGCACATGATGACATGACAAGATGCCACACACAAGCGGATGACAAGGCAACAATAGTGAATAACGAAGACACCTGGCGTGTTGGTCTCGGGGCGTCACAATTTATCCGCCTAGTTTTCTCTACTACTGCTCCTTGCAGTGAGCAGTATGCAATGCATGTGTTAGTAGACATGAAAACTTGTCCATGGAAGTTGAACCGTAGCGACCATCACATTTCTACCACTGCCACCGCAGCAACCTACGCACCACGTCCCCCGACGTGCGCCTCACCCCTCTCGGCCCCACCGCTCCTTTGCCTTTGTGTACATGACATGCAGGCCAGCTGAACTGCGGTGACCATCAAGTTTATACCATAGCCAGACGCGATTCCCACGACAGTGCTTGAACCCATGACACCACACGTCCGACGACCTATGCCCCACCCCTCTCGGTCCCACAACCTCTCTGCTTTTATGAGAATGACATGTGGGCCAGCCACATTTAGGGTCCACATGCCATTGACTCAAAGGCAGCTGCACTAAGCCGCTGAAGCTCGGTCCCGTGGGCCCCGAGAGGGAAATGTAACTCCTGCGCCAGGCCTTGTGGTGCTTTATAACCCACAAGTATAGGGGATTGCAATAGTTTTCGTGGGTAGAATATTCAACCCAAATTTATAGATTTGACACAAGGGGATCCAAAGAATATTTGCAAGTATTAGCAACTGAGTGGTCAATTCAGTCACACCTAGAGATTAATTACCTGCAGCAAAGTGATCAATAGCAAAGTAATATGAAAGCTTTGATAGTAGTGGTAGCAGCAACAGTAACGGTAACGGTAACAGTGACAGTAATAGTTTTGTAGCAGTGACAATAGTAACGGCTGCAATAATAACTTAGCAAGATCTATGTAGGAAAATGTAGGCATTGGATTGGCAATTTGTTGGATGATATTCAACATATAAGAGTCATAACCTAGGGCGATATGGCACTAGCTCCAGTTCATAAATAAAATGTAGGCATGTATTCTGTAAATAGTCATACGTGCTTATGGAAAGAACTTGCATGACATCTTTTGTCCTACCCTCCCGTGGCAGCGGGGTCCTATTGGAAACCAAGGGATATTAAGGCCTCCTTTTAATAGAGAACCGGAACAAAACATTAACACATGGGGAAGTATGTGACTATTGTCACTCCGGGGTTGCCGGATCATAACACGTAGTAGGTGACTATAACTTGCAAGATCAGATCTAGAACATGGATATAATGGTGATAACATAAACGGTTCAGATCTGAAATAATGGCACTTGGGCCCAATGTGACAAGCATTAAGCATGGCAAAGTCATAGCAACATCAATCTCAGAACATAGTGGATACTAGGGATCAAGTCCTCACAAAACTAACTCGATTACATGATGAATCTCATCCAACTCCTCACTAACCAGCGAGCCTACAAAGGAATTACTCACTCCAGGTGGAGAGCATCATGGAATTGGCGATGATGGAGGCTTGGTGATGATGAAGACCGAAGATTCTCCTCTCCGGAGCCCCAAACAGACTGTAGATCTGGTCTCCTGATGAAGAACCTGAGGTGATGGTGGCTCCGTGTCGTGAAATGACATAATTCTTCCTCCTTGATTTTTTTTCTGGAAAAATGTGATTTTATAACGCAGGTTTTAGGGTCTGTGGGGCCACCAGGTGGGGACAACCCACCTAGGCGCGCCTGGAGGGGGGGGGACCTGGTGGGTTGAGCCCACCCAGGTGTCCCCCTCCGGTGGTTCTTGGCTCCAGAAATTATCTTTTATTGAATAAAAAATCCTCACAAAGTTAAATTCTAATCCAGGAACTTTTATTTCTGCACAAAAACAACACCATGGTAGTTTTGCTAAAAACAACGTAAGTCCGGGTTAGTTTCATTCAAATCATGCAATTTAGAATCGAAAACAAGAGGAAAGGCATTTGGAAAAGTAGATACGACAGAGACGTATCAACTCCGCCAAGCCTAAACCTTTGCTTGTCCTCATGCAATTCAGTTGATAAACTGATAGTCAAAAAGAAAAACATTTACGAACTCTTTTGCTCTTGTTTGCGTAAATAAGCTTAAACAACACCTAGGTTTTCAGCCAAGATTATAACTAACCATGTCGACAATAGCTCTTAAAAATTATATTAACTCATTGATACGTCCATTTTGCATCATGCTTTTATATCGATATTTATTGCATTATGGGCTGTTATTACACATTATGTCACAATACTTATGCCTATTCTCTCTTATTTTACAAGGTTTACATGAAGAGGGAGAATGCCGGCAGCTAGGATTGTGGGCTGGAAAAGGAGCAAATATTAGATACCTATTCTGCACAGCTCCAAAAGTCCTGAAACTTCACGGAATTTATTTCCAGAATATATAAAAAATACTGAGCGCAAGAAGTACCAGAGGGGGGCCACACACCAGCCACGAGGGTGGGGGCGCGCCCTACCCCCTGGGCGCGCGCCCCTGCCTCGTGGGCCCCCTGGTGGCCCTCTGATGCGCATCTTCTACTATATGGAGTCTTTCATCAAGGAAAAAAATCATAAGCAAGCTTTCGGGACGAGGCTCCGCCGCCACGAGGCGAAACCTTGGCGGAACCAATCTAGGGCTCCAGCAGAGCTGTTTTGCCGGGGAAACTTCCCTCCGAGAGGGGGAAATCATCACCATCATCATCATCAACGATCCTCTCATTGGGAGGGGGTCAATCCCCATCAACATCTTCACCAGCACCATCTCATCTCAAACGCTAGTTCATCTCTTGTATACAATCTTTGTATCCAAACCTCAGATTGGTACGTGTGGGTTGTTAGTAGTGTTGATTACTCCCTGTAGTTGATGCTAGTTGGTGTACTTGGTGGAAGATCATATATTCAGATCCATTATGCATATTAATACCCCTTTGATTATGAACATGAATATGATTTGTGAGTAGTTACGTTTGTTCCTGAGGACATGGGATAAGTCTTGCTATTAGTAGTCATGCGAATTTGGTATTCGTTCGATATTTTGATGAGATGTATGTTGTCATCCCTCTAGTGGTCACTACTAGGAAAAGGCTTATTAGTGGCGCACTTGTTTTGGCCATTAATGGCACACTACAGGTGCGCCACTATCATCACGCCACTAGTAACATATACTAATGGCGCACCCCTGGTGCGCCATCAGTATACCAGACTATAGTGGCGCACCAGGCAGTGCGCCATTAGTAAGTCACACGGTGCACCATTAGTATGCCTCTAGGTGGCCATATTTACCTTGTGCTTTGGGTTACTAATGGCGCACTAACAGATAAGGCGCCACTAGTATTTTTTATAGTAGTGCGCCACTAATGTGCTGTATGGTGTGCCACTAGTATGAATATTAGGAATTTTTTTCTTTTCTGATATTTGCACAGGTTACAAACTATATTACTGCACAGAATATAGACAACACAACATATAAACAGCAGATTTATGAAATACAATAGAAGATTAGTCTCCAAATACAATTCATCATATTAGTCTCCGAATTCAGAAGACTGAACAAAGTTAGAACATTACAAGTCTTGAGACCGCGAGTAGCGAGTTTGTCGAAAGTAATACTGCATTCGAAGATAATTGAGAGATGTGTCCTCTCTTATCTCCGTGCTACTACTACTGCTATGCCTAAACATGACTTAGATTGAACTGAGGACCTAAATACCCTCTTTAAGGTAAAATAGCATAAAACAATATAGACCCTGACTCTCCAATGGAGAATGGAGATCATCCTGTCTCCAATTCTTGCGCTTTGCTTCCTTTTGCTTCCAAGAACCTCCTTACGACTGTCCATACATTTTTCCATGCTTTGATTTGCATGTCTCCACTTCTTTAAGAAATCTGGTATGGACAGTTGAGATTCGTAGGATGACCTGGCTGTATGTTCAAAACATTAAGGCTACCTTTCTGATACATCAAATGAGGCACACAATTCTCTGGGATTATCTGTTGAAAAACATAGTAATAACTTCATAGTTAGCAATGATGTACTAGTTTTAGAAGTATGCAAAAGATGCACAAATATCTCCATGGTAGTTACCGTAGTTCAACACATGCACTAGTGGCACGTATTGACCATAATGTTGAGGAGTTTGATTGTAGTATTGTAATTCTCAATGTCAGTACAAAATCTGACCAGATGATTTTTCTCCTTGTAAGTTAATTCGGAGCCATCGGTGTAGTGGGTTTTGTCTACCATCTCCCGCACATTCTTTGAAGAATTAAAATAAGCTGTCAATGGAAATAAGTTTTCAACTATTTTGAAATGAACAATATAAATTAGTTAATAATTAACTATGTTTGAGAAACTCACATAGCAGTAGAACTGGAGGCGTATCAACAAGGCCCAAATGTCCATATTGTCTTGGTCGATGTCAAGATTGAAGGAAATATGCCCTAGAGGCAATAATAAAGTTATTATTTATTTCCTTATATCATGATAAAAGTTTATTATTCATGCTAGAATTGTATTAACCGGAAACATAATACATGTGTGAATACATAGACAAACAGAGTGTCACTAGTATGCCTCTACTTGACTAGCTCGTTAATCAAAGATGGTTATGTTTCCTAACCATGGACAAAGAGTTGTTATTTGATTAACGGGATCACATCATTAGTTGAATGATCTGATTGACATGACCCATTCCATTAGCTTAGCACCCGATCGTTTAGTATGTTGCTATTGCTTTCTTCATGACTTATACATGTTCCTATGACTATGAGATTATGCAACTCCCGTTTGCCAAAGGAACACTTTGTGTGCTACAAAACGTCACAACGTAACTGGGTGATTAAAAGGAGCTCTACAGGTGTCTCCAAAGGTACATGTTGGGTTGGCGTATTTCGAGATTAGGATTTGTCACTCCGATTGTCAGATAGGTATCTCTGGGCCCTCCCGGTAATGCACATCACTTAAGCCTTGCAAGCATTGCAACTAATGAGTTAGTTGCAGGATGATGTATTACGGAACGAGTAAAGAGACTTGCCGGTAACGAGATTGAACTAGGTATGGGATACCGATGATCGAATCTCGGGTAAGTAACATACCGATGACAAAGGGAACAACGTATGTTGTTATGCGGTCTGACCGATAAAGATCTTCGAAGAATATGTAGGAGCCAATATGAGCATCCAGGTTCCGCTATTGGTTATTGACCGGAGACGTGTCTCGGTCATGTCTACATTGTTCTCGAACCCGTAGGGTCCGCACGCTTAAGGTTTCGATGACAGTTATATTATGAGTTTATGAGTTTTGATGTACCGAAGTTAGTTCAGAGTCCCGGATGTGATCACGGACATGACGAGGAGTCTCGAAATGGTCGAGACATAAAGATTGATATATTGGACGACTATATTCGGACACCAGAAGCGTTCCGGGGAAGTTTCGGATAAAAGCGGAGCACCGGGGGGTTACCGGAACCCCCGGGGGGTTAATGGGCCTCAGGGGCCTAAAGTGGAGAAGAGGAGGGGCTGCCAGGGCAGGCCGCGCGCCCCCTCTCCCCGTAGTCCGAATTGGACAAGGAGGGAGGGGCGGCACCCCCCCTTTTCCTTCTCTCCTTCCCCCTCTCCTACTTGGACAAGGAAAGGGAGGGGATTACTACTCCCGGTAGGAGTAGGACTCCTCCTGCGCGCCTCCTACTAGGGCCGGCCGCACCCCCCCTTGGATCCTTTATATACGGAGGCAAGGGGCACCCCTAGACACACAAGTTGATCCACGTGATCATATTCTTAGCTGTGTGCGGTGCCCCCTTCCACCATAGTCCTCGATAATATTGTAGCGGTGCTTAGGCGAAGCCCTGCGACGGTAGTACATCAAGATCGTCACCACGCCGTCGTGCTGACGGAACTCTTCCCCAACACTTTGCTGGATCGGAGTCCGGGGATCGTCATCGAGCTGAACGTGTGCTAGAACTCGGAGGTGCCGTAGTTTCGATGCTTGATCGGTCGGGCCGTGGAGACGTACGACTACATCAACCAAGTTAACTCTTCCGTTGTCGATCTACAAGGGTACGTAGATCACACTCTCCCCCTCTCGTTGCTATGCATCACCATGATCTTGCATGTGCGTAGGATTTTTTTTGAAATTACTACGTTTCCCAACAGTGGCATCCGAGCCTAGGTTTTATATGTTGATGTTATATGCACGAGTAGAACACAAGTGAGTTGTGGGCGATATAAGTCATACTGCTTACCAGCATGTCATACTTTGGTTCGGTGGTATTGTTGGATGAAGCGGCCCGGACCGACATTACGCGTATGCTTACGCGAGACCGGTTCTCCCGATGTGCTTTGCACATAGGTGGCTTGCGGGTGACAGTTTCTCCAACTTTAGTTGAACCGAGTGTGGCTACGCCCGGTCCTTGCAAAGGTTAAAACAGCACCAACTTGACAAACTATCGTTGTGGTTTTGATGCGTAGGTAAGATTGTTTCTTGCTTAAGCCCGTAGCAGCCATGTAAAACTTGCAACAACAAAGTAGAGGACGTGTAACTTGTTTTTGCAGGGCATGTTGTGATGTGATATGGTCAAGACATGATGCTAAATTTTATTGTATGAGATGATCATGTTTTGTAACCAAGTTATCGGCAACTGCCAGGAGCCATATGGTTGTCGCTTTATTGTATGCAATGCAATCGCGTTGTAATGCTTTACTTTATCACTAAGCGGTAGCGATAGTCGTGGAAGCATAAGATTGGCGAGACAACAACGATGCTACGATGGAGATCAAGGTGTCGCGCCGGTGACGATGGTGATCACGACGGTGCTTCGGAGATGGAGATCACAAGCACAAGATGATGATGGCCATATCATATCACTTATATTGATTGCATGTGATGTTTATCTTTTATGCATCTTATAAGATGATCTCTCACTAAATTATCAAGAAGTGTTCTCCCTGAGTATGCACCGTTGCGAAAGTTCTTCGTGCTGAGACACCACGTGATGATCGGGTGTGATAGGCTCTACGTTCAAATACAACGGGTGCAAAACGGTTGCACACGTGGAATACTCAGGTTATACTTGACGAGCCAAGCATATACAGATATGGCCTCAGAACACGGAGATCGAAAGGTCGAGCGTGAATCATATAGTAGATATGATCAACATAGTGATGTTCACCAATGAAACTACTCCATCTCACGTGATGATCGGATATGGTTTAGTTGATTTGGATCACGTAATCACTTAGAGGATTAGAGGGATATCTATCTAAGTGGGAGTTCTTTAAGTAATATGATTAATTGAACCTAAATTTATCATGAACTTAGTACCTGATAGTATCTTGCTTGTTTATGTATGATTGTAGATAAATGTCCCGTGCTGTTGTTCCGTTGAATTTTAATGCATTCCTTGAGAAAGCAAAGTTGAAAGATGATGGTAGCAATTACACGGACTGGGTCCGTAACTTGAGGATTATCCTCATTGCTGCACAGAAGAATTACGTCCTGGAAGCACCGCTGGGTGCCAGGCCTGCTGCTGGAGCAACACCAGATGTTGTGAACGTCTGGCAGAGCAAAGCTGATGACTACTCGATAGTTCAGTGTGCCATGCTTTACGGCTTAGAACCAGGACTTCAACGATGTTTTGAACATCATGGAGCATATGAGATGTTCCAGGAGTTGAAGTTAATATTTCAAGCAAATGCCCGGATTAAGAGATATGAAGTCTCCAATAAGTTCTATAGCTGCAAGATGGAGGAGAACAGTTCTGTCAGTGAGCATATACTCAAAATGTCTGGGTATAATAATCACTTGATTCAAATGGGAGTTAATCTTCCAGATGATTGCGTCATTGACAGAATTCTCCAATCACTGCCACCAAGCTACAAGAGCTTCGTGATGAACTATAATATGCAAGGGATGAATAAGACTATTCCCGAGATCTTCGCAATGCTGAAAGCTACGGAGGTAGAAATCAAAAAGGAGCATCAAGTGTTGATGGTCAACAAGACCACTAGTTTGAAGAAAAAGGGCAAAGGGAAGAAGAAGGGGAACTTCAAGAAGAACAGCAAGCAAGTTGCTGCTCAAGAGAAGAAACCCAAGTCTGGACCTAAGCCTGAAACTGAGTGCTTCTACTACAAGCAGACTGGTCACTGGAAGCGGAACTGCCCCAAGTATTTGGCAGATAAGAAGGATGGCAAGGTGAACAAAGGTATATGTGATATACATGTTATTGATGTGTACCTTACTAATGCTCGCAGTAGCACCTGGGTATTTGATACTGGTTCTGTTGCTAATATTTGCAACTCGAAATAGGGACTACGAATTAAGCGAAGATTGGCTAAGGACGAGGTGACGATGCGCGTGGGAAACGGTTCCAAAGTCGATGTGATCGCAGTCGGCACGCTACCTCTACATCTACCTTTGGGATTAATATTAGACCAAAATAATTGTTATTTGGTGCCAGTGTTAAGCATGAACATTATATCTGGATCTTGTTTGATGCGAGACGGTTATTCATTTAAATCAGAGAATAATGGTTGTTCTATTTATATGAGTAATATCTTTTATGGTCATGCACCCTTGAAGATTGGTGTATTCTTATTGAATCTCGATAGTAGTAACACACACATTCATAATGTTGAAGCCAAAAGATGCAGAGTTGATAATGATAGTGCAACTTATTTGTGGCACTGCCGTTTAGGTCATATCGGTGTAAAGCGCATGAAGAAACTCCATACTGATGGACTTTTGGAACCACTTGATTATGAATCACTTGGTACTTGCGAACCGTGCCTCATGGGCAAGTTGACTAAAACGCCGTTCTCCGGTACTATGGAGAGAGCAACAGATTTTTTGGAAATCATTCATACATATGCATGTGGTCCGATGAATATTGAGGCTCATGGCGGATATCATTATTTTCTCACCTTTACAGATGACTTAAGCAGATATGGGTATATGTACTTAATGAAACATAAGTCTGAAATGTTTGAAAAGTTCAAAGAATTTTAGAGTGAAGTTGAAAATCATCGTAACAAGAAAATAAAGTTTCTACGATCTGATCGTGGAGGAGAATATTTGAGTTACGAGTTTGGTGTACATTTGAAACAATGCGGAATAGTTTCGCAACTCACGCCGCTCGTAACACCACAGTGTAATGGTGTGTCCGAACGTCGTAATCGTACTTTACTAGATATGGTGCGATCTATGATGTCTCTTACTGATTTACCGCTATCGTTTTGGGGTTATGCTTTGGAGATGGCCGCATTCACATTAAATAGGGCACCATCAAAATCCGTTGAGACGACGCCTTATGAACTATGGTTTGGCAAGAAACCAAAGTTGTCGTTTCTGAAAGTTTGGGGCTGCGATGCTTATGTGAAAAAGCTTCAACCTGATAAGCTCGAACCCAAATCGGAGAAATGTGTCTTCATAGGATATCCAAAGTAGACTATTGGATACACCTTCTATCACAGATCCGAAGGCAAGACTTTTGTTGCTAAGTTCGGAAACTTTCTAGAGAAGGAGTTTCTCTCGAAAGAAGTGAGTGGGAGGAAAGTAGAACTTGACGAGGTAACTGTACCTGCTCCCTTATTGGAAAGTAGTGCATCACAGAAAACTGTTTCTGTGACACCTACACCAATTAGTGAGGAAGCTAATGATAATGATCATGAAACTTCAGAACAAGATACTACTGAACCTCGTAGATCAATCAGAGTGAGATCTGCGCCAAAGTGGTACGGTAATCCAGTTCTAGAAGTCATGCTACTAGATCATGATGAACCTATGAACTATGAAGAAGCGATGGTGAGCCCAGATTCCGCAAAATGGCTTGAAGCCATGAAATCTGAAATGGGATCCATGTATGAGAACAAAGTGTGGACTTTGGTTGACTTGCCCAATGATCAGCAAGCAATTGAGAATAAATGGATCTTCAAGAAGAAGACTGACGCCGACGGTAATACTACTGTCTACAAAGCTCGACTTGTCACAAAAGGGTTTCGGCAAGTTCAAGGGGTTGACTACGATGAGACCTTCTCATCCGTAGCGATGCTTAAGTCTGTCCGAATCATGTTAGCAATTGCCGCATTTTATGATTATGAAATTTGGCAGATGGATGTCAAAACTGCATTCCTGAATGGATTTCTGGAAGAAGAGTTGTATATGATACAACCGGAAGGTTTTGTCGATCCAAAGGGAGCTAACAAAGTGTGCAAGCTCCAGCGATCCATTTATGGACTGGTGCAAGCCTCTCGGAGTTGGAATAAATGCTTTGATAGTGTGATCAAAGCATTTGGTTTTATACAGACTTTTGGAGAAGCCTGTATTTACAAGAAAGTGAGTGGGAGCTCTGTAGCATTTCTGATATTATATGTGGATGATATATTACTGATCGGAAATGATATAGAATTTCTGGATAGCATAAAAGGATACTTGAATAAGAGTTTTTCAATGAAAGACCTCGATGAAGCTGCTTACATATTAGGCATAAAGATCTATAGAGATAGATCAAGACGTTTAATTGAACTTTCACAAAGCACATACCTTGACAAGATTTTGAAGAAGTTCAAAATGGATCAAGCAAAGAAAGGGTTCTTGCCTGTGTTACAAGGTGTGAAGTTGAGTCAGACTCAATGCCCGACCACTGCAGAAGATAGAGAGAAAATGAAAGATGCTCCCTATGCTTCAGCCATAGGCTCTATCATGTATGCAATGCTGTGTACCAGACCTGATGTGTGCCTTGCTATAAGTCTAGCAGGGAGGTACCAAAGTAATCCAGGAGTGGATCACTGGACAGCGGTCAAGAACATCCTGAAATACCTGAAAAGGACTAAGGATATGTTTCTCGTATATGGAGGTGACAAAGAGCTCATCATAAACGGTTACGTTGATGCAAGCTTTGACACTGATCCGGACGATTCTAAATCGCAAACCGGATATGTGTTTACATTAAACGGTGGAGCTGTCAGTTGGTGCAGTTCTAAACAAAGCGTCGTGGCGGGATCTATGGGTGAAGCGGAATACATAGCTGCTTCAGAAGTAGCAAATGAAGGAGTCTGGATGAAGGAGTTCATATCCGATCTAGGTGTCATACCTAGTGCATCGGCTCCAATGAAAATCTTTTGTGACAATACTGGTGGAATTGCCTTGGCGAAGGAATCCAGATTTCACAAGAGAACCAAGCACATCAAGAGACACTTCAATTCCATCCGGGATCTAGTCCAGGTGGGAGACATAGAGATTTGCAAGATACATACGGATCTGAATGTTGCAGACCCGTTGACTAAGCCTCTTCCATGAGCAAAACATGATCAGCACCAAGGCTCCATGGGTGTTAGAATCATCACTGTGTAATCTAGATTATTGACTCTAATGCTAGTGGGAGACTGAAGGAAATATGCCCTAGAGGCAATAATAAAGTTATTATTTATTTCCTTATATCATGATAAAAGTTTATTATTCATGCTAGAATTGTATTAACCGGAAACATAATACATGTGTGAATACATAGACAAACAGAGTGTCACTAGTATGCCTCTACTTGACTAGCTCGTTAATCAAAGATGGTTATGTTTCCTAACCATGGACAAAGAGTTGTTATTTCATTAACGAGATCACATCATTAGTTGAATGATCTGATTGACATGACCCATTCCATTAGCTTAGCACTCGATCGTTTAGTATGTTGCTATTGCTTTCTTCATGACTTATACATGTTCCTATGACTATGAGATTATGCAACTCCCGTTTGCCAAAGGAACACTTTGTGTGCTACCAAACGTCACAACGTAACTGGGTGATTATAAAGGAGCTCTACAGGGGTCTCCAAAGGTACATGTTGGGTTGGCGTATTTCAAGATTAGGATTTGTCACTCCGATTGTCGGAGAGGTATCTCTGGGCCCTCTCGGTAATGCACATCACTTAAGCCTTGCAAGCATTGCAACTAATGAGTTAGTTGCGGGATGATGTATTACGGAACGAGTAAAGAGACTTGCCGGTAACGAGATTGAACTAGGTATGGGATACCGACGATCGAATCTTGGGTAAGTAACATACCGATGACAAAAGGAACAACGTATGTTGTAATGCGGTCTGACCGATAAAGATCTTCATAGAATATGTAGGAGCCAATATGAGCATCCAGGTTCCGCTATTGGTTATTGACTGGAGACACGTCTCGGTCATGTCTACATTGTTCTCGAACCCGTAGGGTCCGCATGCTTAAGGTTTCGATGACAGTTATATTATGAGTTTATGAGTTTTGATGTACCGAAGTTAGTTTGGAGTCTCGGATGTGATCACGGACATGACAAGAAGTCTCGAAATGGTCGAGACATAAAGATTGATATATTGGACGGCTATATTTGGACACCGGAAGTGTTCCGGGGAAGTTTCGGATAAAACCGGAGCACCGGGGGGGGGGGGGGGTTAATGGGCCTCATGGGCCTAAAGTGGAGAAGAGGAGGGGCTGCCAGGGCAGGCCGCGCGCCCCCTCTCCCCCTAGTCCGAATTGGACAATGAGGGAGGGGCGGCGCCCCCCCCTTTTCCTTCTCTCCTTCCCCCTCTCCTACTTGGACAAGGAAAGGGAGGGGAGTCCTACTCCCGGTAGGAGTAGGACTCCTCTTGCGCGCCTCCTACTAGGGCCGGCCGCACCCCCCTTGGAAACTTTATATACGGAGGCAAGGGGCACCCCTAGACACACAAGTTGATCCACGTGATCATATTCTTAGCCGTGTGCGGTGCCCCCTTCCACCATAGTCCTCGATAATATTGTAGCGGTGCTTAGGCGAAGCCCTGCAACGGTAGTACATCAAGATCGTCACCACGCCGTCGTGCTGACGGAACTCTTCCCCGACACTTTGCTGGATCGGAGTCCGGGGATCGTCATCGAGCTGAACGTGTGCTAGAACTCGGAGGTGCGTAGTTTCGGTGCTTGATCGGTCGGGCCGTGGAGACGTACGACTACATCAACCAAGTTAATGCTTCCGTTGTCGATCTACAAGGGTACGTAGATCACACTCTCCCCCTCTCGTTGCTATGCATCACCATGATCTTGCGTGTGCGTAGGATTTTTTTTGAAATTACTACGTTTCCCAACAAGGATCACCAAGATCCATGGTGACAAGCATACCCTCATCAAAACCATACATCTTGCAAAATGCTTCCCAATTTTTGCAACCAAAATGGGTTACGCTCCCAGAATTATACAGATTTACTTCAAAATCCACATCATGATGAGTCCTTAGGTGAATTTTCTTTGTTTCATAATAACTTTCATGGTCTTCAAAATCCATCCTCTCCAAGACATAGCGTCTTGCATGGCATGGGATAAGCTATACTCGAATTGTAAAATATGAAAATTACACGTTAAAATAGTTGAAGTCATGCTTAATTATGAAAAAAACACTTGTCATCGTTGTGTACCGTTTAAACTTCGAAGGTATCCTCGAGCTTAATGCTGAAGCGCCGATCATCATCCAGGTGAGGCTTGTCGCACAGACATTGATCGTCATGGCACCAGCCGCACTGCCCCAAGAGACTTTCGTCGTCCGATGACGACATTTCCTACATTCATAATTCAAAGCTACATCATCTCTTGCGTTGGGTCCAATAAGATAATCCATAGTGTGGTGAAAACACGCCCTTCGAACTGGTTTGAGCTATTGGTGAATGGAGATGGTCTAAGATTTTCAGTAGTAAGAAGTGAAGTGGTAATCTTGAGAGCAAATGGTTAGGATGAGTGGTTCCTCTTTCCTGTTTAGCTTTACAATAGAATATTCCTAGTCATGCACACTTGTGCATTTTCAGCCAAGCCCAGTGGTGTTGGCCTAAAAACATTTCTTTCTTTAAGCCTGCTACATCCATCTCAAGTATTTATGGTCAAGGGTTAGCAGGGCCATCCAAATAGAATATGTGGTATGGGCTTTTTAGTAGGTCATCCTACCAGATTAGGGTTTATCGATGACGAGAAACTAACATTAGTAATAACTATGAGTTGATACCACACTTCTATATGTATAACACAAGAGGCAGTTGATCCTACTTAATTAAGTACTAAGATACCCCGGCCCATGCATTAGTCGCAAGTACCCCATATGTCCTTTTTTAGCAAAGTCATGCTAAAATTCACGAAAAATTTCAGCATGACCTTTGCTGAAAATAGGACATATGGAGTACTCGAATTTGCTGGAACGGAAGTTAATCAACATTCCAGCAAACTCAAGGGCCTCTTGGGGTACCTGCAAAATCATTATCCCCCAATAATGAAGTCGCCAATGGGTCATTTCAGAAGATCACAAGTATCATCATCACAAGTACGACATCATCATAAGTGAAATAGCAGTATGATATAATTAGTGCCCACTGATCACTAACAATGGAATTATTTTTCCATCATTCAACATTCTGATGTCCTAGTATATAGGCATCCACCACAACAACTTCAAAATGATTCTACGTTTTGGGCATCATGCATCAAAAGGTTTCTTGGTTTGATGATCCTTCTACTTCCAGGTTTGGGCATAAGATACAAGGTATGTAAACCAACTCTTGGAAAAGACACTACAATAGAAGGGAAGCTACACCACAAGATTAAACTTGCCACTAGCTCTGAACTACAAAAAATAATCCAAAAAAAGAAACATATGAGGCAGCACTGCAAAACCAGAAAGACATATGAGACATGACACAAAACAAACCTAGCTATCTCTGAACTACTTGCAGAGCAACAACCACGCCAAACTACACACAGAAGATCAAAAACACAAGGCCTAAATACCCTAGAACAGCCCCCAAACCTAGCAAACTATCCAATCGGAGGCAGCAAAACACAAGCCAAAGCAGCTCAATGACACCAAGCGACAAAGCATGACAACCATGGGTTGTAACGGGCAGACGGAGGGGGCGGCAGAGCCCGGGAGGGGGCGGCGTTGAAGCTAGGCAGCGGGAGTAGTGAGCAAAGCAGCAGCAATGCAAGGAGCGGAGTAGCGGCAGGAGCAGCAACGCAGCAGTAGCAGCACAAGGAAAAGAAGCAGCACGTAGAAACGACATGAGCAGGGGCAGTGCTTATGGGCGTGCGTGAGGCAAGGCACAGGGGTGCAGGAGGTAGCGGCACTAGGCGGGGCAAGAACGCGGCGACCGGCCGACGCGTGGGCCGACACGCTGGTGGGCACGGCCGTGGCGCAGCGCGGGGGGCAAGGCGAAGCCAGGGAGCCCAGGGCTACGCGAGGTGACCGCATTCTCACCGCGAGCGCGGGCACGGCAGTAGCGGCGCCAAACAACAATAAAGTAGACAGGAACAAAGGGGAATCGGATGAGGATCTCATAGCGGTCCTCGTTGAAGTGCTCGGGAGGTCGGGGAGGTGCCGAGGGAGGAGATCCGAGGCAGGGCATTGGTGTCCGAACATGGGGAAGCACTCGATCCCGACGAAGAGGCGGCACCCGACTTGCGTTCTGCGTCATAGAGGAAGTAGCCGGTGGAAGCGGAGCTCCGGGACGCGTCGGAGAGGGACAGGGGCGATGGTCACCGCGGTGGACGATGGCGACTGGAGGTGCTCGGGTGGAGAAGAAACTTAGAGAGAGAGACGGCGACAGAGCGATGTGGGGGCGGCGGAGCCCGAGAGTGAGGTCGCTGGTGGGTGGGGGCGGCGGTGGTGGTGGAAGGGGATCGGCGACGCGCGATGGTGAGAGGGGTGAAGGATGAACAGGTAGGGGCGAGATGGGAGAGGGGACGAGGGGTGGATATTTTAGTGGGGGAAGGTTAGCAATGGCGCACCTCCTAGGGGTGCGCCATAAGTACATCCATAGCAATGGCGCACCACCGAGGGGTGCGCCATTAGTACCTTTTTTATTTTTAAAAATATCGTCAAATTTTTTATTTGAAAATATCATCATATTTGTTATTTGAAAATATCATCAAATTTGTTTTTTTGGATTTTAATTGCATTCATTTGTGAATTGGTAAAACATTTATGAATATGAAAAAATAGCATCAAATTTGAAAAAATATTCATGAATTCAAAAAGTGCCCATGAAATTTAAAATATTCATGAGTTCAAAAAATATTAACAAATTCAATACTTTTTGTGAGTTAGAAATTCAATACCAGATTAAACACATAAATAAATATTCATGAGGACTAGAACAGAAGAAATATCATTACTAGTTTTGCAAAACAAAAAAATTATATAATTGTTAGTAGTGGTACTAGTTTTGCAAAACAAAATAAATAAAAAATTTACTACTAATGGCGCACCGTGTGTGGTGCGCCATTAGTAATGAGGAAACTAATGGCGCACCTGTATCTGGTGCGCCACTGCTATATAGCAGTGGCGCACCACATACATGGTGCGCCATTAATGTCCATATTGGCTATAGCCCTTTTCCTAGTAGTGGGTGTCATGTGAACGCCGACTACATGACACTTCACCATTGTTTGGGCCTAGAGGGAGGCATTGGGAAGTAATAAATAGATGATGGGTTGCTAGAGTGACAGAAGCTTAAACCCTAATTTATGTGTTGCTTCGTAAGGGGCTGATTTGGATCCATATGTTTCATGCTATGGTTAGGTTTACCTTAATACTTTTGTTGTATTTGCGGATGCTTGCAATAGAGGTTAATCATAAGTGGGATGCTTGTCCAAGTAAGGGCAGCACCCAAGCACCGGTCCACCCACATACCAAATTATCAAAGTACCGAACGTGAATCATATGAACGTGATGAAAACTAGCTTGAAGATATTCCCATGTGTCCTCGGGAGTGCTTTACATCTTATAAGAGTTTGTCCAGGCTTGTCCTTTGCTACAAAAAGGATTGGGCCACCTTTCTGCACCTTATTTATTTTTGTTACTTGTTGCTCGTTACAAATTATCTTATCACAAAACTATCTGTTACTGATAATTTCAGTGCTTGCAGAGAATACCTTGCTGAAAACCGCTTATCATTTCCTTTTGCTCCTCATTGGGTTCGACACTCTTACTTATCGAAAGGACTATGATAGATCCCCTATACTTGTGGGTCATCAAGACTCTTTTCTGGCGCCGTTGCCAGGGAGTGAAGCACCTTTGATAGGTGGAATTTGGTATGGAAAAATTTATATAGTGTGCTGAAATTTACTGTCACTTGTTACTATGGAAAGTAATCCTTTGTGGTGCTTGTTCGGGGTATCTTCAGCCTGACCGGTAGAGAAAAAAGTTGCTCCTCAACCTACTGGACCTACTGAAAATGAAAATGTTTACTTCAAAATTCCTTTGGGTATGATAGAGAAACTTGTTGGAAATATGCCCTAGAGGCAATAATAAAAGTGTTATTATTATATTTCTTTGTTCATGATAATAGTCTTTTATTCATGCTATAACTGTATTATCCGGAAATCGTAATACACGTGTGAATACATAGACCACAATATGTCCCTAGTGAGCCTCTAGTTGACTAGCTCGTTGTGATCAACAGATAGTCATGGTTTCCTGGCTATGGACATTGGATGTCGTTGATAACGGGATCACATCATTAGGAGAATGATGTGATGGACAAGACCCAATCCTAAGCATAGCACAAAGATCGTGTAGTTCGTATGCTAAAGCTTTTCTAAATGTCAAGTATCTTTTCCTTAGACCATGAGATCGTGTAACTCCCTGATACCGTAAGAGTGCTTTGGGTGTACCAAACGTCACAACGTAACTGGGTGATTATAAAGGTGCACTACAGGTATCTCCGAAAGTGTCTGTTGGGTTGACACGGATCGAGACTGGGATTTGTCACTCCGTGTAAACGGAGAGGTATCTCTGGGCCCACTCGGTAGGACATCATCATAATGTGCACAATGTGACCAAGGGGTTGATCACGGGATGATGTGTTACGGAATGAGTAAAGAGACTTGCCGGTAACGAGATTGAACAAGGTATCGGGATACCGACGATCGAATCTCGGGAAAGTACAATACCGCTAGACAAAGGGAATTGTATACGGGATCGATTGAGTCCTTGACATCGTGGTTCATCCGATGAGATCATCGTGGAACATGTGGGAGGCAACATGGGTATCCAGATCCCGCTGTTGGTTATTGACCGGAGAACGTCTCGGTCATGTCTGCATGTCTCCCGAACCCGTAGGGTCTACACACTTAAGGTTCGGTGACGCTAGGGTTATAAAGGAAGTTTGTATGTGGTTACCGAATGTTGTTCGGAGTCCCGGATGAGATCCCAGACGTCATGAGGAGTTCCGGAATGGTCCGGAGGTAAAGATTTATATATGGAAAGTTGTTGTTCGGGTTCCGGAAAAGTTCGGGTTTTTTCGGTATTGTACCGGGAAGCTTCCAGAAGGTTCCGGAGGATTCCGGAGGGGTCCGGAGGTCCGGAAATTGTTCCACCACGTCCAATACAGTAGCATGGGCTGTAAGGGGGCGCCCTAGCCTTTATGGGCCAAGGGAACCAGCCCCCAAGGCCCATGCGCATGGGAAGGGGGAAACCCTAAAGGGGGAGGCCTCCACTTGACTTGGGAGGCACTCCTCCCCCCTTGGCCGCACCCCTTGGGGTGGGAAACCCTAAAGGGGGCGCAGCCCCCCCCTTCCCCCTATATATAGTTGAGGTTTGGGGCTGCTAAACACATGAGAACTTCTCCTCTTGGTGTAGCCCTACCTCTCTCCCTACTCCTCCTCTCCCGTGGTGCTTGGTGAAGCCCTGCTGGATTGCCACGCTCCTCCACCACCACCACGCCGTTGTGCTGCTGTTGGATGGAGTCTTCCTCAACCTCTCCCTCTCTCCTTGCTGGATCAAGGCGTGGGAGACGTCACCGGGCTGTACGTGTGTTGAACGCGGAGGTGCCGTCCGTTCGGCACTAGGATCTCCGGTGATTTGGATCACGACGAGTACGACTCCTTCAACCCCGTTCTCTTGAACGCTTTCGCTTAGCGATCTACAAGGGTATGTAGATGCACTCTCCTTCCCTCGTTGCTAGTTTCTCCATAGATAGATCTTGGTGACATGCAGGAAAATTTTGAATTTCTGCTATGTTCCCCAACAAAACTGCTAGCTGATCCTTTTGCAGGAGATGGAACACTGCATCCCGACTTACATTTAATCTATGTGGATAAAGTTTGTGGATTATTTAAGCTTGCAGGTATGCCCGATTATGTTATCAAGAATAAGTTCTTCCCTTTATCTTCGAAGGGAGATGCATTGACATGGTATAGGCTATGTGATGATATGGGATCATGGGACTATAAGCGATTGAAATTGGAATTTCATCAAAAGTTTTATCCTATGCATCTTGTTCATCGTGATCATAATTATATATATAATTTTTGGCCTCGCGGAGGAGAAAGCATCGCTCAATATTTGGGGAGGCTTAAGTCAATGTTATATTCATGCCCCAATCATGAGCTCTCAAGAGAAATGATTATTCAAAATTTTTATGCTCGGCTTTCTAACAATAATCGCTCCATGCTCGATACTTCTTGTACTGGTTCCTTTATGATGAAGACTATTGAATACAAATAGAATTTATTGGAGAGAATTAAACACAACTCTGAAGATTGGGATCTCGACGAAGGTAAAGAGTCAGGTATAATACCTAAGTTTGATTGTGTTAAATCTTTTATGGATACCGATGTTTTCCATAAATTTAGCACCAAATATGGACATGACTCTGAGATAGTAGCTTCTTTCTGTGAATCCTTTGCTACTCATGTTGATCTCCCCAAGGAGAAGTGGTTTAAATATAATCCTCCCATTTAAACAAAAGTAGTTGCACCTATTAAAGTTGAAGAAAAGACTATCACTTATAATGATCCTGTTGTTCCCACTGCTTATGTTGAGAAACCACATTTCCCTATTAGAATAAAGGATCATGCTAAAGCTTCAACTGTGGTTCGTAAAAGTAATATTAGAACTTATACACCTCCTGAGCAAGTTAAAGTTGAACCTAATATTGCTATTGTTAAAGATCTCCTGGCTGATAATATTGATGGGCATGTTATTTATTTCTGTGATGAGACTGCTAGAATTGCTAAACCTGGTGCTAAAGATAAACATAGACCTGTGATAGGCATGCCTGTTATTTCTCTTAAAATAGGAGATCATTGTTATCATGGCTTGTGTGATATGGGTGCTAGTGCCAGTGCAATACCTATTTCCTTATACAAAGAAATTATGCATGATATTGCACCAGCTGAGATAGAAGGTATTGATGTTACCATTAAGCTTGCTAATAGAGATACTATTTCACCAATTGGGATTGTTAGAGACGTTGAAGTCTTGTGTGGGAAGGCTAAATATTATGCTGATTTTCTTGTTCTTGGTTCCCCTCAAGATAGCTTTTGTCCCATTATATTTGGTAGACCCTTCTTGAACACTGTTAATGCTAAGACATACTGTAATAAGGATATTGTTTCTGTTGGTTTAGGGGATATGTCTCATGAGTTTAATTTTGCTAAATTGCGTAGAAAACCCCAAGATAAAGAATTGCCTAGTAAAGATGAAATTATTGGTCTTGCTTCTATTGCCGTGCCATCTACTGATCCATTAGAACAATATTTGCTAGACCATGAAAATGATATGTTCATGAATTAAAGAAGGAAAACAGATGAAGTATTCTTTAAATAGGGACCTATTTTGAAACACAACTTGCCCGTTGAAATTCTAGGGGATCCTCCTCCACCCAAGGGTGATCACGTGTTTGAGCTTAAACCATTACTTGATACTCTTAAATATGCTTGATGAAAAGAAAATATATCCTATTATTATTAGTGCCAACCTTTCAGAGAAGGAGGAAGAGAAATTATTGAAAACTCTGAAGAAGCACCGTGATGCTATTGGATATACTGTTGATGATCTTAAGGGCATTAGTCGCACTTTATGTCAACACAAACTAAATTTGGAAGAAGACGCCAAAACAGTTATTGATCATCAATGATGGCTGAATCCTAAGATGAAAGAAGTGGTAGGAACAGAACTATTAAAGCTCCTTGAGGCAGGTATAATTTATCTCATTGCTGATAGTCAGTGGGGAAGTCCTGTCCATTGTGTCCCTAAGAAGGGAGGTATTACTGTTGTCCCTAATGATAAAGATGAATTGATCCTGCAAAGAATTATTAAAGGTTATAGGATGGTAATTGATTTCCACAAATTAAATAAGGCCACTAAAAAAGATCATTACCCTTTGCCTTTTATTGATCAAATACTAGAAATATTATCCAAACATACACATTTTTGTTTTCTAGATGGTTACTCTGGCTTCTCTCAAATACCTATGTCAGTTGATGATCAATCAAAGACCACTTTTACTTGCCCTTTCAGTACTTTTTCTTATAGACGTATGCCTTTTGGTTTATGTAATGCACCTGCTACCTTTCGAAGATGCATGATGGCTATATTCTCTGACTTTTGTGAAAAGATATGTGAGGTTTTCATGGACAATTTCTCTGTTTATGGATCGTCTTTTGATGATTTCTTAAGCAACCTTGATCGAGTTTTGCAGAGATGTGAAGAAACTAATCTTGTCTTGAATTGGGAGAAGTGACACTTTATGGTTAATGAAGGTATTGTCTTGTGGCATAAAATTTCTGAAAGAGGTATTGAAGTTGACAAAGCTAAAGTTGATGCTATTGAAAACATGTTGTGTCCCAAGGACATCAAAGGTATAAGAAGTTTTCTGGGTCATGCCTATTTTTATAGGAGGTTCATTAAGGACTTCTCAAAAATTTCTTGGCCTCTGACTAATCTATTACAAAAAGATATTCCTTTTGTCTTTGATGATGATTTTGTAGAAGCATTTGAAATACTTAAGAAAGCATTAATTTCTGCACCTATTGTTCAGCCACCTGATTGGAATTTACCCTTTGAAATTATGTGTGATGCTAGTGATTATGCTGTAGGTGCCGTTCTAGGGCAAAGAGTTGATAAGAAATTAAATATTATTCAATATGCTAGTAAAACTCTAGACAATGCCCAGAGAAATTATGCTACCACTGAAAAAGAATTTTTAGCAGTTGTTTTTGCTTGTGATAAGTTCAGAACTTATATTGTTGGTTCTCTTGCTACAAGAATTTGACTTGCATATTATTGATAGAAAGGGAGCTGATAACCCCGTTGTAGACAACCTGTCTAGGTTAGAAAATGTTCTTTATGACCCACTACCTATTGATGATAGCTTTCCTAATGAACAACTAAATGTCATAAATGCTTCTCAAACTGCTCCATGGTATGCTGATTATGCTAATTATATTGTTGCTAAATTTATACCACCTAGTTTCACATGCCAGCAAAAGAAAAAGTTCTTCTATGATTTGAGACATTACTTTTGGGATGACCCGCATCTTTATAAAGAAGGAGTGGATGGTATTATTAGACGTTGTGTACCTGAGCGTGAACAGGAGCAAATCCTACGCAAGTGTCACTTTGAGGCTTATGGAGGACACCATGCTGGAGATAGAACTGCACATATGGTATTGCAATCCAGTTTTTATTGGCCTACTCTCTTCAAGGATGCCCATAAGTTTGTCTTGTCTTGTGATGAATGTCAAAGAATTGGTAATACTAGTAGACGTCAAGAAATGCATATGAATTATTCACTTGTTATTGAACCATTTGATGTTTGGGGCTTTGATTATATGGGACCTTTTCCTTCCTCTAATGGGTATACACATATCTTAGTTGCTGTTGATTACGTTACTAAGTGGGTAGAAGCTATTCCAACTAGTAGTGCTGATCATAACACCCCTATTAAGATGCTTAAAGAAGTTATTTTTCTGAGCTTTGGAGTCCCTAGATATTTAATGACTGATGGTGGTTCACATTTTATTCATGGTGTATTTCGTAAAATGCTTGCTAAGTATGACGTTAATCATAGAATTGCATCTCCTTATCACGCACAGTCTAGTGGTCCAGTAGAATTGAGTAACAGAGAGCTAAAATTAATTTTGCAAAAGATTATTAATAGATCTAGAAAGAATTGGTCCAAGAAACTTGATGATGAATTATGGGCCTATAGAACTACATACAAAAATCCTATGGGTATGACTCCGTATAAAATGGTTTATGGTAAATCATGTCACTTAACTCTTGAACTAGAACATAAGGCATATTGGGCCATTAAAGAGATCAATTATGATTTCAAACTTGCTGGTGAGAAGTGGTTATTTGACATTAGCTCACTTGATGAATGGAGAACCCGGGCTTATGAAAATGCCAAGATGTTTAAAGAAAAAGTTAAAAGATGGCATGATAAAAGGATACAAAAGCGTGAGTTCAATGTAGGTGATTATGTATTGCTATACAACTCTCGTTTAAGATTTTTTTGCAAACAAACTTCTCTCTAAATGGGAAGGTTATTTCGTTATCGAGGAGGTCTATCATTCCAGTGCCATAAAAATCAACAACTTCGAAGGGACAAATCCGAAGGTGGTGAACGGTCCAAGAATTAAACATTATATCTCAGGTAATCCCATAAATGTTGAAACTAATGTTATTGAAACTGTAACCCCAGAGGAATACATAAGGGACACTTTCTGGAACGTTTCAGACTCCGAAAAGGAATAGGTACGTGATACAGTAAGTAAATCGACTCCAAACAGTTCTAATGGCAATATTTCTTCGTTTTGGAATATTTAGAAAAATAGGAAAATAAGAAGCAGAACGGAAAGAACACGAGGCTCCCACGAGGGTGGGAAGCGCGCCCTACCCCCTGGGCACGCCCCCTGCCTCGTGGGCACCTCATGTGCTCTTCGGACTCTGTTTTCTTGCACGATAGTTCTTTTAGTCGGTAAAAATTCATTATATAATCTCCCGAAGGTTTTGACCACCATATCACGCAAATATCTCCTGTCTTTGTTCCGAGTTGTCCTGCTGCAGATTAGAGCAACATGTCGTCCCAGAATTTGGAAGGAGAAAGCTATGTGGCTGATTATCTTGCAGATCCTAAGGTGTATGGCGATGTGGAGCATTGTGGTTGGACTACGGAAGAAGAAGAGGACTATGAACCCAAGGAAAAGGAGGAGACAAGCTCTGATGAAGATGACGTCCCATTACCTCACCCTGGGGACATGCATGTGGAGTTCAAAAAGTCAAGCCTCCTTGATAGAGCAACGAAACTTAAGATCGAGTTTATCCCTTTTCGCCTCTTGCAGAAAAACAAGAAGGAATTATGCAAGAAGATATTAAGCCTGGAGCAGGAGATTGATGACCTCAAGGATCAAAATTCTGTCCTCAAGCGCAAATTAAGGAAGAAGCCTACGCCATCCACAAAACCATCATCTTCTTCACCAGCAAAGAAGGAGACATAATCACATGGGTATGGGCACTCCCCTTGGCAACTGCCAAGCTTGGGGGAGTGCCCCATTATCGTATCACCATCACTTTTATCTTTACCGTTTTTCTGAGTTCGATCCTTTTAGTAATATCTTGATCTACTAGAATAAAGTTTTAGTATGATCTAGTTGTGAGTTTTGCTTTATGATCCCTCTATGTAATGGAGTCCGTGAGCTATATAATAAAAATTAGTGTTGAGTCAAGGGCTTGATTATTTTGCTATGATCTTGAGGGAATTAAATAAAATAAAAGAGAAGAGATAAAAATAAATAAAGAGATCATATGGATCTTATGGAGAGTAATGAGCTCACATATAAAAGAGTACGATGAATAAAAGTTATTGGGAGTTGACAAACATAGTTTTGGTCATCGTTGCAATGAATAGGAAGTAATAAAGAAAGAGAGGTTCACATATAAATATACTATCTTTGACATCTTTTATGATTGTGAGCACTCATTAAAGTATGACATACTAAGAGTTGACGTTGGACAAGGAAGACAACGTAATGGGTTATGCTTTCTTACATCTGAGATAAATTATATTGTCATGGATCATCCAACATGTTGAGCTTGCCTTTCCCTCTCGTGCTAGCCAATTTCTTCGCACCAAGTAGAGATACTACTTGTGCTTCCAAATATCCCTAAACCCAGTTTTTCCATGAGAATCCACCATATCTACCTATGGATTGAGTAAGATACTTCAAGTAAGTTGTCATCGGTGCAAGCAATAAAAATTGCTCTCTAAATATGTATGACTTATTAATGTGGGAGAAAATAAGCTTTATACGATCTTGTGATGTGAAGAAATAAAAGCGACGGACTACATAATAAAGGTCCATATCACAAGTGGCAATATAAAGTGACGTTCTTTTGCATTAAGATTTTGTGCATCCAACCATAAAGGCGCATGACAACCTCTGCTTCCCTCTGCGAAGGGCCTATATTTTACTTTTATCTTCTACCTTACATAAGAGTCATGGTGATCTTCACCTTTTCTTTTTACATTTTATCATTCGGCAAGCACAATATGTTTGAAAGATCCTGATATATATAGCTAATTGGATGTGAGTCTTCATGAACTATTATTGTTGACATTACCCTTGAGGTAAAACATTGGGAGGCAAAACTATAAGCCCCTATCTTTCTCCGTGTCTGATTAAAACTCCATACCCATAAGTATTGCGTGAGTGTTAGAAATTGTGAAAGACTAAAAGATGGTTGAGTATGTGGACTTGCTGAAAAGCTCTTATATTGACTCTTTCCTATGTTATGATAAATTGCAAGTGCCTCAATGACTGAGATTAGAGTTTGCTGGTTCTCAATGAAGTTTGTGATTCATACTTGAAATTGTGATTGAATTGTTACTTTAGCATAAGAGATCATATGACAATATATATATATATATATGTTGTTGTTGTTCTAAGAATGATCATGATGCCCTCATGTCCATATTTTATTTTTATCGACACCTCTATCTCTAAACATGTGGACATATTTTTTGATTCCGGCTTTCGCTTGAGGACAAGCGAGGTCTAAGCTTGGGGGAGTTGATACGTCCATTTTGCATCATGCTTTTATATCGATATTTATTGCATTATGGGCTGCTATTACACATTATGTCACAATACTTATGCCTATTCTCTCTTATTTTACAAGGTTTACATGAAGAGGGAGAATGCCGACAACTGGGATTCTGGGCTGGAAAAGGAGCAAATATTAGAGACCTATTCTGCACAGCTCCAAAAGTCCTGAAACTTCACAGAAGTTATTTACAGAATATAAAAAAAATACTAAGCGCAAGAAGTACCAGAGGGGGGCACACACCAGCCACGAGGGTGGGGGGCGCGCCCTACCCCCTGGGTGCGCCCCCTGCCTCGTGGGCCCGCTGGTGGCCCTCCGATGCCCATCTTCTGCTATATAGATTCTTTCGTCGAGGAAAAAAATCATAAGCAAGCTTTCGGGACGAGGCTCCGCCGCCACGAGGCGAAACCTTGGCGGAACCAATCTAGGGCTCTGGCAGAGCTGTTTTGTCGAGGAAACTTCCCTCCGAGAGGGGGAAATCATCACCATCGTCATCATCAACGATCCTCTCATTGGGAGGGGGTCAATCCCCATCAACATCTTCACCAGCACCATCTCATCTCAAACCCTAGTTCATCTCTTGTATCCAATGTTTGTATCCAAACCTCATATTGGTACCTGTTGGTTGCTAGTAATGTTGATTACTCCTTGTAGTTGATGCTAGTTGGTTTACTTGGTGGAAGATCATATGTTCAGGTCCATTATGCATATTAATACCCCTCTGATTATGAACATGAATATGCTTTGTGAGTAGTTACGTTTGTTCTTGAGGACATGGGAGAAGTCTTGCTATTAGTAGTCATGTGAATTTGGTATTCATTTGATATTTTGATGAGATGTATGTTGTCATCCCTCTAGTGGTCTCATGTGAACGTCGACTACATGACACTTCACCATTGTTTGGGCCAAGAGGGAGGCATTGGGAAGTAATACGTAGATGATGGGTTGCTAGAGTGACAGAAGCTTAAACCCTAGTTTATGTGTTGCTTCGTAAGGGGCTGATTTGGATCCATATGTTTCATGCTATGGTTAGGTTTACCTTAATACTTCTGTTGTAGTTGCGGATGCTTGCAATGGGGGTTAATCATAAGTGGGATGCTTGTCCAAGTAAGGACAACACCCAAGCACCGGTCCACCCACATATCAAATTATCAAAGTACCGAACGTGAATCATATGACCGTGATGAAAACTAGCTTGACGATAATTCCCATGTGTCCTCGGGAGTGTTTTCCTTCATATAAGAGTTTGTCCAGGCTTGTCCTTTGCTACAAAAAGGATTGGGACATCTTGCTGCACCTTATTTACTTTTATTACTTGCTACTCGTTACAAATTACCTTATCACAAAACTATCTGTTACCGATAATTTCAGTGCTTGCAGAGAATACCTTGTTGAAAACCGCTTATCATTTCCTTCTGCTCCTCATTGGGTTTGACACTCTTACTTGTCGAAAGGACTACGGTAGATCCCCTATACTTGTGGGTCAGCACTCATATGAATGACATAATCAACTAGCGAGCAATAATAAGATATCTCAAACAACAATACGTTGTCAAAACAACCATGATATAATATGACAATAGTGGTATCTCGCTAGCCCTTTCTGAGACCGCAAAACATAAATGCGAATCACCTCCAAAGTTCAAGCTGCGACTAAACATTGTAATTCATGGTAGAAAAGACCCAGTCACGATGCACCCAACATTAGCTACACACAATGCATGAGTATGACAACAATGCTCTCAGGTTCTAGCACTTATTTGAGAAGGTGATGACACAACATAAAAGTAAATAGATAGCCCCTTCGCAGAGGGAAGCAGTGATTTGCAGAGGTGCCAGAGCTCAAGTTTTTAAAAAAGAGGTAAATAAAATTTTGAGAGATGCACCCTTCTTATTTACTTCGCGACCATTAGTTATCAGTATCGTCCACACTAAACACATTAGTGGTGGTTCCCAAGCTATAATGTAAAGGTTATGACTCCGTGGGAGTTTTTGTTTGATTATTTGTAAGCTATTTTTTTTGCAGTTCGGGACTAGGAATCCCTATTACCGCCCCTCTCGTGCAATGACAAGTGAATAAACACTCATCATGAGATTAACTCACTTAGCATGGAAGATACCGACTACCTCCTGTCGCTCTGTGAACAATCCAGGCACACTAAAAGGATATTTATTTGAAGTTTTTAGAGGTGGCACATGCAAATTTACTTAGGATGATAGGGTAAACTGCATATAGGTAGGTATGGTGGACTCATCTGGAATAACTTGGGTTCAAGGTTTTTGATGCACAAGTAGAATTCCTGCTTAGTACAGGCGAAGTCTAGCAAATAAGTTGAGAAATGGCCACCTAGAGAGCAACAACGGTTAGGAAAATGCATTATGCATAACATTGGATACTAGCATGAGTAGGATATGAACGCCATGAACATAAATATAATAGAGGCTATGTTGGTTTTGATTCGACTACATGCATGAACATGTGCCAAGTCAAGCCACTAGAACATTCAGAGGAGGATACCATATCATCATACTACATCATAATCATTTTAACGCAATGTTGACATCCAAGATAAATCATTATCCACCCCTAGCTACTCATGCATGGCATGAGAAACTATAATCTCTAATTGTCATTGCAAACATGTTTGATCATAATAGGATGAATCCTGGATATTAGGTTAAACATATTTACAAAAACAGAACAATTCAAGTTCATACCCATTTCTCTCTGCCACGACCAGTTCATCAAATATCATCATTATTGCCTTTCACTTACATGACCGAACAATATGAAAATAATAATAGTGTGAGGGAGCCGTGGACTAAGCTGGAAGCTGCAAACATTTTATTCAAAAGGAGAAGACAAGGTAATATGGGATCTTTGTTAGATCAACAATAATGCATATGAGAGCCACTCAACATTTTCTTCGTGGTCTTCTCCTCGGTATGACTCAAAAGAAAGAAAAAGAAATTCAGAGAAACACGCTGAAATATTTTTGGAGTATTTTTTTTCTTAAACAAGAAAATAAAAGGGAAAAGCAAAAACGAGAAAAATATTTACACGGGAAAGCTCCCAACAAGTAAAATAAGAACAAGGAAATCTTTATTGGGTTTTCTTTTTAGTGCTACAATGATACATCTCCAATGTATCTATAATTTTTGATTGTTCCATGCTATTATATTATCTGTTTTGGATGCTTTTAGATGCATTAATATGCTATTTTATATGATTTTTGGGACTACCTCTTAACCTAGAGCCCAGTTCTAGTTTCTGTTTTTCCTTGTTTTAGAGTTTCACAGAAAAGGAATACCAAAGGAAATAAAACTTTCGCGATGATTTTTCTTAGACCAGAAGACACCCGGGAGACTTGGAGTGCAAGTCAGAAGAGCCACGAGGCGGCCACAAGGGTGGAGGGCATGCCAGGGGGTAGGGCACCTCGGTGACCTCCTGACCTAGATCTTCCTCCTATATATACTCATATACCCTGAAAACTTCCTGGGGAGCCACGAAACCACTTTTCCATCGCCGCAACCTCCTATACCCATGAGATCCAATCTTGATGCCTTTACCGGCATCCTGACAGAGGGGCATTCGATCACGAAGGGCTTCTACATCAACACCATTGCCTCTGCGATGAAGCGTGAGTAGTTTACCACAGACCTACGGGTCCATAGCAAGTAGCTAGACGGTTTCTTCTCTCTCTTTGATTCTCAATACCATGTTCTCCTTGATGTTCTTGGAGATCTATTCGATGTAATACTCTTTTGTGGTGTATTTGCCGAGATCCGATGAATTGTGGATTTATGATCAGCTTATCTATGAATATTATTTGAATCTCCTCTGAATTCTTATATGCATGATTTGATATCTTTGGAAGTCTCCTCGAACTATCGATTTGGTTTGGACAACTAGATTGGTTTTTCTTGCAATGGAGAAGTGCTTAGCTTTGAGTTCAATCTTGCGGTGTCCTTTCCCGGTGACAGTAGGACAGCAAGGCACGTATTGTATTGTTTCCATCGAGGATAACAAGATGGGGTTTTCATCATATTGCTTGAGTTAATCCCGCTACATCATGTCATCTTACTTAATGTGTTACTCTGTTCTTTTGAACTTAATACTCTAGATGCAGGCAGGAGTTGGTCGATGTGTGGAGTAATAGTAGTTGATGTAGAATCGGTTCGGTCTACTTGAAACAGACGTGATAACTATATTCATGATCATTGACTTATATATCATCATAACTCTGCACTTTTCTATCAATTGCTAGGCAGTAATTTGTTCACCCATCGTATTAATTTCTATCTTGAGAGAAGCCTTTAGTGAAACCTATGGCCCCCGGGTCTCTTTTCCATCATATAAGTTTCCGATCTATAATTCTAGTTTCCTATTTACATTCTTTGCAATCTTTTACTTTCCGTACCATAAACCAAAAATACCAAAAATATTACTTTACCATTTATCCATCTCTATCAGATCTCGCTTTGCAAATAACCGTGAAGGGATTGCCAGCCCCTTATCACGTTGGGTGCAGGTTGGTGTTCGCTTGTGCAGGTATTCGGTGGCTTGTCGCACTCTATCCTACTGGATTGATACCTTGGTTCTCAAAACTGAGGGAAATACTTACTCTAATTTGCTGCATCACCCTTTCCTCTTCAAGGGAAAAAGCAACGCAAGCTGAAGAGGTAGCATGAAGTATTTCTGGCGTTGTTGCCGGGGAGATCTACGCCGAGCTGAGACATACAAAGTACCCATCATAAACTCTCTTCCCTCGCATTACATTATTCTCCATTTTCCTCTCATTTTCCTCTCCCCCACTTCTAAAACTATCTTCGAAAAGATTCACCTTTTCTTCGCCCTCCTTCCATTCGTCTTCTACGCTTGCTTTTTGTGTTCTCATGTGTTGGATTGCTTGATTTGTCATGATGGCCCAAGATAATCCCAAATTGTGTGACTTTTCCAATACCAACAACAATTATTTTATTAGTACTCCGATTGCTCCCGATGCTAATGCGGAATCTTGTGAAGTTAATACTGCTTTGCTGAATCTTGTCATGAAAGATCAATTTTTCGGCATTGCCAATGAAGATGCCACATCCCATCTTAATAATTTCTTTGATTTGTGTATGCAAAAGAAAAAAGATGTGGATAATTTTATTGTTAAATTGAAGCTATTTTCGTTCTCACTTAGGGATCGTGCTAAAACTTGGTTTTCATCTTTGCCTAAAAATAGTATTGATTCATGGAACAAGTGTAAAGATGCTTTTATTTCCAAGTATTTTTCTCCTGCTAATATCATCTCCCTTAGGAACGATATTATGAATTTTAAGCAACTTGATCATAAACATGTTTCACAATCTTGGGAGAGGATGAAATTGATGATTAGAAATTGCCCTACTCATGGTTTGAATTTGTGGATGATTGTACAATTTTTTATGCCGGATTGAATTTTGCTTCTAGAAATCTTTTAGATTCGGCCGTGGGAGGCACTTTTATGGAAATTACTTTAGGAAAAGCTACTAAACTCCTAGATAATATTATGGTTAATTATTCTCAATGGCATACGAAAAGATCTTCCACTAGTAAAAAAGTGCATGCTATTGAAGAAATAAATGTTTTGAGTGGAAAGATGGATGCGCTTATGAAATTATTTGCTAGTAAGAGTGCTCCTATTGATACTAATGATATGACTTTGTATACTTTGATTCAAAACAATAATGAATCTATGGGTGTGAATTTTGTTGGTAGGAACAATTTTGGTAAGAACACGTATAGAGGTAATTTTAATCCTAGGCCGTTTCGTAGTAAATCCTCTAATAATTATGGTAATTCCTATAACAATTCTTATGGAAACTATAATAATATGCCCTTTGATTTTGAGAATAGTGTTAAAGAATTTATTAGTTCACAAAAGAATTTCAATGCTTTGATTGAAGAAAAGTTGCTTAAGATTGATGATTTAACTAGGAACGTGGATATAACTTCTCTTGATGTTGATTCTTCGGAACTTAGATCTATTCCACCTAAGCATGATATGAATGAGTCTCTCAAAGCAATGCGAATTTCCATTTATGAGTGCAAAGAAAGAACCGGTAAGTTGCGTGCTAAGAAAGATTGGTTTATAAAAGTGTGTTCTTCTAGTTTCCGTGAAAATAATAATGAAGATCTTAAAGTGATTGATGTGACTCCTATTGAATCTTTGTTTTCCACTGTAAATCTTGATAAAGATGGGACTAGAGATGAGTCAACTTTAGTTAGAAAGCGTCCCAATGATTCGGAGTTTTTAGATCTTGATGCAAAAATTGATAAAAGTGGGATTGGAGAGGTCAAAACTTTAAGTAGCAATGAACCCACTCTTTTGGATTTTGAGGAATTTAATTATGATAATTGTTCTTTAATATATTATATTTCCTTGTTGCAATCCATGTTGAATTCTCCTCATGCTTATGATCAAAACAAAGCTTTTACTAAACATATCGTTGATGCTATGATGCAATCTTTTGAAGAAAAGCTTGAAATTGGAAGTTTCTACCCCTAGAAAACTTTATGATGAGTGGTAACCTACTACTAAGATTAGGATTAAATATTATGAATGCTATGCTTTGTGTGATTTGGGTGCTAGTGTTTCCACGATTCTGAGAACTCTATGTCGTGTGTTAGGTTTCAGTGAATTTGATGATAGTTCCTTAAATTTCCATCTTGCGGATTCCACTATTAAGAAACCTATGTGAAGAATTAATGATGTTCTTATTGTTGCAAATAGCAATTATGTGCCCATAGATTTCATTGTTCCTGATATAGATTTGCAATCCTACATGTCCTATTATTCTTGGCAGACCTTTCCTTAGAATGATTGGTGCAATTATTGATATGAAAGAAGGAAACTTTAGATTTCAATTTCAGTTAAGGAAAGGCATGGAACACTTTCCAAGAAAGAAAATTAAACTGCCTTATGAGTCTATTAGTAGTGCCACTTATGGATTGCATGCCAAAGATGACAACACTTAGATCTATTCGTCTTTTTATGAATAGCTAGGGCGTTAAACAATAGTGCTTGTTGGGAGGCAACCCAATTTTATTTTTGTTTTTGCTTTTTATGTTTAGTTTTAATTAGTGTTTGTGCCAAGTAAGACCTTTGGGATAGCTTACGGTGATAGTTGTTTTGATCCTCCTGAAAAACAGAAACTTTTGCACCCAGGAGATTAGTTTTTGTTTTTAACAGAAGCATGATAAAATACGAATTATTTTTGCAGAGGATTTATAAGCAAATTTTATAGCACTTCCTAATTTATCAGGATTTTTGGGGTTACAGAAGTATTCGAAATATCCAGATTGCAACAGACTGTTCTGTTTTTGACAGATTCTGTTTTTCGCTTGTTGTTTGCTTATTATAATGAATCTATGACTAGTATTGGGGGGTATGAACAATGGAAAAGTTGGAATACAGTAGATACTACACCAATATAAATAAAGAATGAGTTCTCAACAGTACCAAAAGTGGTGATTTATTTTCTTATACTAATGGAGCTTATGAGATTTTCTATTGAAGTTTTGTGTTGTGAAGTTTTCTAGTTTTGGGTAGGATTTGATGGACTATGGAATAAGGAGTGGCAAGAGCCTAAGCTTGGGGATGCCCAAGGCACTCCAAGGTAATATTCAAGGAGGCCAAAGAGCCTAAGATTGGGGATGCCCCGGGAAGGCATCCCCTCTTCCGTCTTCGTCTATCGGTAACTTTACTTGAGGCTATATTTTATTCACCACGTGATATGTGTTTTGCTTGGAGCGTCTTGTATGATTTGATTCTTTGCTTTTTAGTTTGCCACAATCATCCTTGCTGTACACACCTTTTGGGAGAGACACGCATGAATCATGATATATTAGAATGCTCTATGTGCTTCACTTATATCTTTTGAGCTAGGCAAAATTGCTCGAGTGCTTCACTTATATCTTTTTTAGAGCACGACGCTGGTTCTATTTTATAGAAATTGATGAACTATTGTACTTCACTTATATTATTTTGAGAGTCTTTAGAACAGCATGGTAATTTTCTTTGGTTATAAAATTAGTCCTAGTATGATAGGCATCCAAGAGGAATATAATAAAAAACTTTCATATAAAGTGCATTGAATACTATGAGAAGTTTGATTCCTTATGATTGTTTTGAGATATGAAGATGGTGATATTAGAGTCATGCTAGCGAGTAGTTGTGAATTTGAGAAATACTTGTGTTAAAGTTTGTGAGTCTCATAGCACGCACGTATGGTGGACCATTATGTGATGAAGTCGGAGCATGATTTATTTATTGATTGTCTTCCTTATGAGTGGCGGCCGAGAACGAGCGATGGTCTTTTCCTACCAATATAACCCCCTAGGAGCATGCACAAAGTACTTTGCTTCGATGACTAATAGATTTTTTCAATAAGTATGTGAGTTCTTTATGACTAATGTTGCGTCCATGGATTATACACAGTCTCACCTTTTCGCCATTGCTAGCCTCTCTAGTACCACGCAATTTTCGCCGGTACCATAAACCCACCACATTTCCTTCATCAAAATAGCCACCATACTACCTATTTTGGCACTTCCATAGCCATTCCGAGATATATTGCCATGCAACTTTCCACTGTTCCGTTTATTATGACACGCTCCATCATTGTCATATTGCTTTGCATTATCATGTAGTTGACATCGTATTTGTGGCAAAGCCACCGCTCATCATTTTTATACATGTCGCTCTTGATTCATTGTACATCCCGGTACACCGCCGAAGGCCTTCACATAGAGTCATACTTTGTTCTAAGTATTGAGTTGTAATTTTTGAGTTGTAAGTAAATAAAAGTGTGATGATCTTCATTATTAGAGCATTGTCCCAAGTGATGAAAGGATGATGAAGATTATGATTCCCCCACAAGTCGGGATGAGACTCCGGATGAAAAAAAGGAATAAAACAGGCCAAAAAATGAGAGAAGGCCCAACAAAAAAAGAGAGGAAAAGAAAGAAGGGACAATGTTACTATCCTTTTACCACACTTGTGTGTCAAAGTAGTACCATGACCTTCATGATAGAGAGTCTCCTATGATATCACTTTAATATATTAGTGGGAATTTTCATTATAGAACTTGGCTTGTATATTCCAATGATGTGCTTCCTCAAAATGATCTAGGTCTTCGTGAGCAAGCAAGTTGGATGCACACCCACTTAGCTTCTTTTTGAGCTTTCATAAACTTATAGCTCTATTGCATCCGTTGCATGGCAATCCCTACTCACTCACATTGATATCTATTAATGGGCATCTCCATAGCCCGTTGATATGGCTAGTTGATGTGAGACTATCTCCATCTTTTTTTCTTCTCCACAACCACCGTCGGTTCCACCTATAGTGCTATGTCCATGGCTCACGCTCATGTATTGCGTGAAAGTTGAAAAAGTTTGAGAATATAAAAAGTATGAAACAATTGCTTGGCTTGTCATCAGGGTTGTGCATGATTCGAATATTTTGTGTGATGAAGATGGATCATAGCCAGACTATATGATTTTGTAGGGATAATCTTTCTTTGGCCATGCTATTTTAAGAAGACATAATTATTTTGTTAGTATGCTTGAAGTATTATTGTTTTTATGTCAATATTAAAATTTTGTTTTGAATATAATGGGTTTGAACATTCATGCCACAATAAAGAGAATTACATGATAAATATGTTAGGTAGCATTCCACATCAAAAATTATGTTTTTATCATTTACCTACTCGAGGACGAGCAAGAATTAAGCTTGGGGATGATTGATACGTCTCCAATGTATCTATAATTTTTTTTATTGTTCCATGCTATTATATTATCTTCTTTGGATGTTTTATATGCATTAATATGCTATTTTATATGATTTTTGGGACAAACCTATTAACCTAGTGCTAGTTTCTCTTTTTCCTTATTTTAGAGTTTCGTAGAAAAGGAATACCAAATGGAGTCCAAACGGAATAAAACTTTCGCGATGATTTTTCTTGGACCAGAAGATACCCAGGAGGCTTGGAGTGCAAGTCAGAAGAGCCCAGGGGGTAGGGCGCGCCCCCAACCTTGTGAGCCCCTCGGTGACCGCCTGACCTAGATCTTCCTCCTATGTATACTCATATACCCTGAAAACTTCCGGGGGAGCCACGAAGCCACTTTTCCACCCCCGCAACCATCTGTACCCATGAGATCCCATCTTGGGGCCTTTTCCGGCATCCTACTAGAGGGGGATTCGATCACGGAGGGCATCTACATCAACACCATTGCCTCTCCGATGAAGCGTGAGTAGTTTACCACAGACCTACGGGTCCATAGCAAGTAGCTAGATGGCTTCTTCTCTCTCTTGGATTCTCAATACGATGTTCTCCTCGATGTTCTTGGAGATCTATTCGATGTAATGCTCTTTTGCGGTGTGTTTGTCGAGATCTGATGAATAGTGGATTTACGATCTTCTTATCTATGAATATTATTTGAATCTCCTCTGAATTCTTATATGCATAATTTGATATCTTTGCAAGTCTCTTCGAACTATCAATTTGGTTTGGCCAACTAGATTGGTTTTTCTTGCAATGGGAGAAGTGCTTAGCTTTGGGTTCAATCTTGCGGTGTCCTTTCCCAGTGTCAGTAGGGACAGCAAGGCACGTATTGTATTGTTGCCATCGAGGATAACAAGATGGGGTTTTCATCATATTGCTTGAGTTAATCCCGCTACATCATGTCATCTTACTTAATGCGTTACTCTGTTCTTATGAACTTAATACTCTAGATGCAGGTAGGACTCGATCGATGTGTGCAGTAATAGTGGTTGATGCAAAATCATTTCGATCTACTTGACACAGATGTGATGCCTATATTCATGATCATTGCCTTAGATATCATCATAACTTTGCACTTTTCTATCAATTGCTCAGCAGTAATTTGTTCACCCATCGTATTAATTTCTATCTTGAGAGAAGCCTCTAGTGAAACCTATGGTCCCGGGTCTATTTTCCATCATATAAGTTTCCGATCTATAATTCTAGTTTCCTATTTACTTTCTTTGCAATCTTTTACTTTCCATTCCATAAACCAAAAATACCAAAAATATTACTTTCCCGTTTATCCATCTCTATCAGATCTCATTTTGCAAATAACCGTGAAGGGATTGACAACCCCTTATCGCGTTGGGTGCAAGTTGGTGTTCGTTTGTGCTGGTATTTGGTGGCTTGTCGCATAGTCTCCTACTGGATTGATACCTTGGTTCCCAAACTTGAGGGAAATACTTACTCTACATTGTTGCATCACCCTTTCCTCTTCAAGGGAAAAACCAACGCAAGCTCAAGAGGTAGCATACAACAATTTAAACTAGGAAGAAAACCGAAAAGAACCAGGAAATATTTTGTATTTTCTCAAAGTTCTTCAAAAACACAAGAAGAAAGCGAGAAAATTAATTTAGCATGGATAATACAATGAAAGAGTGTGGACACCGACAACTGAAATGAAATGTGTGAACATGAATGTTATGTCGTTGGAAATACGTACTCCCCCAAGCTTAGGCTTTTGGCCTAACTTCGTAATCACCATTCGAAGAAGCCGTGGGGGTCTGATGTTGAAGTGCTGGGGAGCTGGCACCTGAGGGTCCCACTCCTGAGGCTCCTCCTCTGCCGCAGGCAGGTTGTTCCGGTAGGCGACAATGTCCTCAGACGTGATCCTGTATCTGCCCCTGGCAATATGTTCAAACAAAGCAGGTGCATGCAATGGAATAATATCACGAGTGTCCACACTGAAAACCAGTTTATAACGAACATGAATGTTAGTGTAATCGCCAGCAACAAACTGGTGATGTTCCATAGCCTAACAATCTAAATAAACTTTAGGTAAAGGATAATCATGGTGGCATATCTGAATGTTAAAGTGAGTCGCCAAGCGAGTAGCGTGAATACCACCATGTATTTTGCCCTTGGATCTGTTAATGTGGAGGCGATGTGCCACAATAGCTCCCAAGCTATAAATGTTGTCGCCATAAAGTGCATGATGTAAAAAAAGACAAAGTCTGGAGCACTGAGTGCACCTACCTTTTCTCTAGCAATTAAACACTTCGCAATAAATAGAGAAAAATAATGAACAGTAGGAAAGTGCAAGCTAGTGGCGGTGACACCTGACACACCTCTCTCATCCGCCACAGTCAGAGTGTGGTAAAAACCATCAAACTCCGTGGGCCTAGGCTCAACTAAATCCCCATCAGAAGGGATCATGTAAATGTCACAAAATTTAGTAAGTGGTATCTGACGGGTTTCAACATATAACTTAAATTGCACCTCAGGGGGATTATTCCTAGGAGGGAAATGAAAACTTTGCACAAAGGAATTTGTGAGGAGATGATACTGTTCACATTCAGCTGCGATGAAGTCGGTGAGGCCGACATTAGCAGCATATTATGTAAACTCTTGAATGATTCCGACCCCTTGCATGAATAGGTTATGCGGCCGTTCGCACGGCCGTACTTCCGCCATTCTCCGGGTGTGGAGATCATTGTCAGATGACTCCCCGATAACTCCCTTGGAGTTCTTCTTGGAAGCAAACTTCCTAAAGATACTCATCTTTTTCCTATGAACAAAATTCTGAAATTTTTAGTCCACACATTTTTTGTCAACAAAACTTCACAAGATTGAAAGAAACTACTCATAGAGATGCATAGAGGCCATATCAAGCATTCAAACTACTTAGAACTCTAAGAATTCAACACGCAAGCTCATCTATAGAAGCACCAAGAGTAACCACTAAAGCAAAAACTAATTGGACAAATGGAGGAGTCACATACCAAGCAACAATCCCCCGAAATAGTATCGGAAACGGAGCTTCGAGCCAAGAGATCAAAATCCGCGGGTTTGAGAACAAGAACATGAGAGAGAGCAATGGTGATTTTTTTCTAGAGGTAGGTGGTGATGTGGGATGAAGAGATAAGTGAGGGGGCCCACGTGGGGACCACAACCCACCAAGGCGCGCCTAGGGGTCCTGGCGCGCCCAGGTGGGTTGTGCCCGCCTGGTGCACCTCCCTCTGATTTTATTTGAACCAAAAATTCTTAAATATTCAGAAAAAATCATATTAAATTGTCAGAGCATTCTAAGAACTTTTATTTTTGGGTAATTTTATTATTGCACAGAAAATTCAGAAAACAGACAAAACATGACAATTTATTTTATTTAACTAATAAAAACAGAAAACAAAAGATAAGGACAGAAGGTAGTGGTCACTAAATTCATCAACTTCATACCTCTAAAAAATGATCCATTAATAAGGTTGATCAAGTCTTATTAACAACTACTTTCGATTAGCATGAAACCGAAGAACTTCCGTAAATCCCTAAGTTACCTCAACGGGGATATGAATGTCCCCAACAATAAGCATTTCATATTTCTTTTTAACAGTAGGTAGAGGTAGTTGAAAACTTCCAATAGTGATTATTGGAGATGTTTCAATAACATTAACACCATTCACTTGGAATTGTTTCTTCGGAAAGTGCACCGTATGCTCATTTCCATTAATATGAAAAGTTGCCTTGCTTTTATTGCAATCAATAACAACCCCTGTAGCATTCAAGAAGGGTCTACAAAGGATAATCAACATGTTGTCGTCCTCGGGCATCTCGAGTATAACAAAGTCAGTCAAGATAGTAACATTAGCAACAACAACGGGCACATCCTCACAAATACCGATAGGTATGGCAGTTGATTTTTCATCCATTTGCAAATATATTTTAGTAGGTGTGAGTTTATTCAAATCAAGTCTTTTATATAAAGAGAAAGGCATAACACTAACCCCAGCTCCTAAATCACATAAAGCAGTTTTTACATAATTTGTTTTGATGGAGCAAGGTATAGTTGCTATTCCCGGATGTCCATTTTTAGGTACTCCATCTTTAAAATTATAACTAGCAAGCATGGTGGAGATTTCAGCTTCCGGTATTTTTCTCTTATTGGTGATGATGTCTTTCATGTACTTTCCATAAGGAGGCATTTTTAAGATGTCAGTCGAGCGAGTACGCAAAGAGACTGGCCTCGGCATTTCAACAAAGTGTTCAAATTCTTCATCATCTTTATTTTTAGTTGACTTAGGTGGAAAGGGCATAGGTTTTTGAACCCATGGTTCTCTTTCCTTACCATTTTTTCTAGCAACAAAGTCTCTTTTATCATATCTTTTATTCTTGGGTTGTGGGTTATCAGGATCAACTGCTGGTTCTATCTCAACTGTGGGTCACCGTGTTTTCTATCTTTTATTCTTTTATCATATCTTTATTATTTGTTGAATATTTTCATGAACCTCACCATTATATTTTTCATTATCAGAAGGTGAGTGTTCATTACCATATTGAGTTTCAGCATCAGAGATAGAAACTTCATTATCATTATCAAGAGGTTTTTCTACTTCAGGTTCAATAGAGGCATGCAAACTCCTATCATTTTTCCTCTTCCTTTTCTTTTTAGAAGGAGTAGGTGCATCAGTGCTAACCGTTTGAGAGTCTTGTTCAATTCTCTTTGGGTTTCCCTCAGGAAAAGTGGTTCCTGAGTCAACTTACCTCCTCTAGTGGCTACTCTAACAACAAAGTCATTGATATTATTATTCATTTCATCTAACAACTCTATTTGAGATTTAGCAGCTTGTTCTAACTAAGTTTGAACCATAGAAGCATGCTTCCCCACACCTCTAACATCATTTGAGATTCTAAATAACAAGTCACTCAAGCGAGCAATCATATCAGAATTGTATTTCAATTGTTTCATAACATTTGCATTGAAGTGATCTTGTTTTCTAATTTAGTTTTCAAACTCACAAAGGCATTGGCTAGGGTGCATATTGTGAGGATTATCATTATCATTGAATTTCATTATAGAATTTACCTCTACCACCTTAGGTGGTGGTGGTGTATCGAGCCCATGTATTTCTTCAATAGGAGGTAAATTTTTGACATCCTCGGCTTTAATACTTTTTTCCTTCATAGATTTCTTTGCCTCTTGCATATCTTCAGGACTAAGATACAAGATACCCTCTTCTTCGGAGTGGGTTTAGGCGGTGGTCCAGGAATAGTCCAATCATCATCATTTTTTAATATGTTATTCAATAATTCTTTAGCTTGCTCAATAGTTCGTTCCCTGAAAACACAACCAGCACAACTATCTAGGAAATCCCTAGAAGCATCGGTTAGTCCATTATAGAAGAAATCAAGTATTTCATTTTTCTTAAGAGGATGATCTGGCAAAGCATTAAGATATTGGAGAATCCTCCCCCAAGCATGTGGGAGACTCTCTTCTTCAATTTGGACAAAATTAAATATTTCCTTTAAGGCAGCTTGTTTCTTATGAGCAGGAAAATATTTTTCAGAAAAGTAATAAATCATATCCCGGGGACTATGCACACAACCAGGAGCAAGAGTACTGTACCAAGCTTTAGCATCACCCTTTAATGAGAACCGAAATGATTTGAGAATATAATAATAGCGAATTTAATCATCATGAGCAAAAAGGGTGGCTATATCATTCAACTTTGTAAGATGTGCCACAACAGTTTCAGTTTCATAACCATGGAAAGGATCGGATTCAAGCAAAGTAATCAACTCTGGGTCGACAGAGAATTCATAATCCTTGTCATCAACAAAGATAGGTGAAGTAGGAAACTGAGGATCACATTTCATTTTAGCATTCAAAGTCTTTTCTTTATATTTCATAATAATTTTTCCAGATCATCTCTATCCTTACAACCAAGAATGTCTCTAGTTGTCTCCTCATTCATAACATAACCTTCCGATACCTTAGGCAATTCATACCTAGGAGGGCTAGTTCTAATAGGTGTTTCAAGATTTCCAGTTTCAAGCTCTTCATTAGTTTTAACAATTTCATCACTTTCAACATTCTCAAAAGCTTTAGTTCTAGCAAGTTGTTCATCAATAAATTCACCTAGTGGCACATTATCATCAAGCAATGTACTAGCATCATCATAAATATCATTCATAGCAGAAGTAGCATCATCAATAACTTGCGACATATCAGGATTAATAGCATGTGATGGTGGTGCAAGTTTACTAATAACAAAAGATGACAGCTCTTTACCTCCCCTTGTCTTAGAGGGAAAAATCTTAGTCTTAGCATCCTTCATATTCTTTAGAGTGATAATTTGATAATAATCCCAAGTGAATAAACAAATATAGCTATGCTCCCCGGCAATGGCGCTAGAAAAAGGTCTTGATAACCCACAACTATAGGGGATCACAACAGTTTTCGAGGGTAGAGTATGTAACCCAAATTTATAGATTCGACACAAGGGGAGCCAAAGAATATTTGCAAGTATTAGCAATTGATTTGTCAATTCAATCACACCTGGAGATTTATTATCTGCAGCAAAGTGATCCGTAGCATAGTAATATGATAGCTTTGATAGTAGTGGTAGCATCAACAGTAACGGTAACAGTGATAGTAATAGTTTTGTAGCAGTGACAATAGTAACAACAACATTAGTAACTTAGCAAGATCAATATGTAGGAAAATCGTAGGCATTGGATCGGCAATTTGTTGGATGATATTCATCATATAACAGTCATAACCTAGGGTGATACGACACCAGCTCCAATTCATAAATATAATGTAGGAATGTATTCCGTAAATAGTCATACGTGCTTATGGAAAGAACTTGAATGACATCTTTTGTCCTACCCTCCTGTGGCAGCGGGGTCCTATTGGAAACTAAGAGATATTAAGGCCTCCTTTTAATAGAGAACCCGAACAAAGCATTAACACATGGTGAATACATGAACTCCTGAAACTACGGTCATCACCAGGAAGTGTCCCTACTATTGTCACTCTGGGGTTGCCAGAACATAACACGTAGTAGGTGACTATAACTTGCAAGATCGGATCTAGAACATGGAAATAATGGTGATAACATAAACAGTTCAGATATGAAATAATGGCACCCGGGCCCAAAGTGACAATCATTAAGCATGACAAAGTCATAGCAACATCAATCTCAGAACATAGTGGATACTAGGGATCAAGCCCTAACAAAACTAACTCGATTACATACTGGATCTCATCCAACTCCTTACCGACCAGCGAGCCTACGAAGGAATTACTCAGTCCCGGAGGAGAGAAACATGGAATTGACGATGGAGGAGGGTTGGTGATGATGAAGACCAAAGATTCCCCTATCTGGAGCCCCAAACAGACTCCAGATCTGGCCTCCCGATGAAGAACATGAGGTGACGACGGCTCTGTATTGCGAAACAAGATAATTCTTACTCGATTTTTTTCTGGAAAATGTGATTTTATGTAACACCCCAATTTTCAATTTGGATGTTATACCTAGGTCATCATATGCATATCGTATTTTATTTGCATTTTGGTTTGATCCTAGAAATTTTAAGCAACTCAAGGACCCAAGGAGAGAGTTGGAGGTTTCGTTTATTTTCATATTTGAATTTTCTCAAATTTGAAAAGAGGATCATTTTGGTTTTACTATTTTTCTCTTCGAAATATTTCCAATATTAAAAATAAAAGAGAGGGGATAAAAGGACTTCTCCAAAATAAAAGAAATATTGGAGGAAAAATGTTAAAATCAAATAAATATTTTATTGGATTTTATTCGAGGTTTTATTTGAATTAGAAAAAATATGCATTTTTTTAAACTTTCATTTTAGGCCAGAAAAATGTTCACTTTGTTCTAAATATTTTATTTAGACGGTGAAAATTGTTTTTGGCATTTTTTAGAATTTTTTTAATATTTATTTAGGATTTTCTTCGACGGAATTTATTTTATTAAAAAACACGTGAACCGACCTAGGAGCCGGCTCGGGCCGGGACTCCCACACGCCCCGCCGCCACCAGCCTTTATAAGGCGAGGCCCGAGGCCGCCAGCCCCAAGCCGCCGACAGCCCAAGCCGCGCCCCCCGAAACCCTAGCCGCCGCCGCGCCTCGAGCTCCGTGTCGCACCGCACCGCCGCCGCCTCGCGCCGCCACCGCTGCCGCTCTACCGTTGTCGGAACCCGACCCCGCTGCCGCTGACCGGTTTTTTTGCGGTTTTCGTCGGTTTTTTGGGTAAACCTAGGTCTACACTGGATTTTATATATTGGGTTTTCTCGGTTTTTCTTCGGTTAGATCTATTCTGTGAATGTTCGTTCGTTTAGTTCTTATAAAGAACGAATTCGTTCGTTTGTCTCTGTTAGCGGAAGTTCGTCTGATAGATTTTTCTTTTTCTGTTTTTTTCGCCAGGGACCTATCCGTGATTATTTTTATCACAGATTAGCCCCTGATCTTCAAACCGTCGCAACTTTTTAACCGTTCGTCCAAATCCAGTGAAACCAACGCCAAAATCTTCGTCTCAAACCCCTCTTTCTGGTTAACCAACTTAAACATGATTTTGATAATTTAAAATTTGGTTACAAGCAGATTTGAATTCGAACTTCTTTTGATCGTAGTTTGAGTTTCGTAGCTCCGATTTGAGTGTTTCTTTTTGCTAATCGAAGCTCTTCAGTTGATCTTTCAATTTGGAATTTCTTATCGGAGTTTTACCCTTGAATCTATGCTTGAGTGCTTATGTATGCTATTGTTTGTTTGCGATAGAGTTTCCGAAGTGCGAAGCGTGGTACTATGAGTGTCTAGGGTTTGTAGATCATCAGCAAGGCAAGTAACACTTTGATCATACCCCTTTATTACCCAGTTTTTATGCATTAGTTTCAACCCTCAAACATTGCATGAGTAGGATTGATAACATGTGGGTATTGGATAGTACATGATGAGGTAGAACCTATTGTCCTTTATATCAAACCATGTGAGTTACTTCTAAGTTATGCTTATACTGCTATGCTATGCTCGTAGACGTGGTTTGGTTTGAGTGATCCATGACAGTTGTGAGTGTTATTATGAACTAAGGATTTATTTAAGGTGGCTACATTAACACACATCTGGGTGGTTATTTGTGGGCACCTGGGGCAATCCAGTGCTGTCCAAGGAGATCCTGAGGAATCCGTGTGATCATCCTATGGTCCGCCACCCAGGCTCAAAGGGATCATATTGTTATTCATGCTACAAACTTCCGTGTGCAGCCACAAGGCATTATGGGCTCAGCCATAGTTGAGTAGGTTGTGTGACCTCTTTCAATGGTAAACTAGCAGATGTAGGGGATGTAGGTGGTACGGTTTACACGTCGAAAGGGCTAATGCTTCTGAAAGACCGTGTCTCGGTCATCCATTTCTCAAACACCATGTAGTGCGAGAAAATCCAATGGAGGAGATCGAGTCTTGTGGGGAAAAGTGCGCAAACCTCTGCAGAGTGCACAAACTAATCATGGTTAGTCGTGTCCCTAGTTATGGACATCTTGAGTATCTGATGCTCGAATTATTATGTTGATCTCATCACAACATTTAATTAACTTGTTGGGTTAATGATTACTTTAATTGGGATTGAGATGGGGTTTACCATTCTCAATGTTTATCAACTACTACCATGATAGTTAAGTAAAATATATTCCTTTTGTTGTAGGAAAAAAATTGGCTTTTCACAAAAACATAATAACCATAGAACCTCACCAGGCAAATATGCATATAGTTGTAGCTGCTACATGTTCATTGCTCTATAGTGTTATTTTGCCAGCATATTCCATGTGCTGACCCATTTTCGGGCTGCAACGTATTATGTTGCAGACTTTTCAGACGAAGAGTAAGGTGCGCTAGGTCATTGTTTTCCACGCAGCTATGCCGTTGGAGTTGATCGACTCGCTTTATCTTCCCTGCCTTCTATTGTTATCTTATTAGATGGCCTTCAGCCACATTATTGTAATAAGTAATCTCTTATGAGATATTCGATGTAATATGTGTGTGATTGCCACTCTGTTATAAATCCTTCAAGTAATGTGTGTGTCAGCATTACCGGTCTAGGGATGACACTTATGCACAGAGATTCGACCGTTTGAGGTTGGATTGCTACAAGATGGTATCAGAGCACACGCTTATTGTAGGACGCGACCACTAAGATAAGCCATAGGTCACTCTTCTCTACTCATTTACGACTCCTCTCCACTTTCCACTATATAGATGGCGGACCCAAGGAACAAGTTTGCTCAACTGGATGAAGACACACCGTTTGGATGACATTTGAAGGAAGACACTAGGTACATGAACATCGGAATACCAAGATTCACCGGGACCTACACTGCCACTTTACCAGAAGAGGACCGTTGGCTGATTCGAGTTCATGTTCCAGGAAGGACATTCACGCCAGTTACTGAGCCCATAGAGTTTTCCTTTGATGCACCAACCTGGAGTCTAGGAAAGAGGATGGCATCCCACATCACCATGGGATGCATCAGCAAAGTCTACAACAAGGATCTTAAGGACACAATCTACCAGATATGTGGGCGCCGAGATGAGCAATGGGAGATGATCAGCACCAGGAGGGACATATCCATTGCAGCCTTCATCCATGAGTTAAACCAGCACATCCGTCGCCAGGAGAACCAAATGTGCGCAAGCATGACAGATCTGAAGAAGTTGATGACTAGGAACATGGAGCTTGAAGAGGATCTCAAGTCTACACGCGATGGATACGAGGAGGAAATCGCAATACTAGTAGAAAAGAATGAAGACCTGATGAGGAAGCTAGGAGTATTCATGGGAGACCCCGCGCCATCAAGAGATGATGACCATCCCAAGGACTACATCATCATCGACGACACTGACTCTGACCCAAAAAATAGTGATGATGATTATGAAGACGAAGCTGGAGCGGATATCATGGAGTCTTCCACCGATCAAAATTTCTAGATGACCCCCCATATTATCAGTAGTATTCCCCCATGTATATAGTAGTAGTCCGAGTATTTTGTAATGGTAGTTAGATCAATTGTATGCCCTTGTTTGAATTGAGTGGTGTGATATGAATGTGTTTGTCTCATGTGCATATGGGTAGTGTTTTTCTCCTTAGACCTCATTCTATTCTAATCTCTCCCCTCTAAACCCCTCAGATGCCTCCGAGACATGACCCCGGATTTGTCTTCCCACCGGAGCTCACTTAGTTGTTCCAACAATAGATTGCCTTGATGCAACTACTAGTCCAGAACCAAGACAACGACAACAACAACAATAACAACAACCCACTGCTACCACCTCCAGTGGACAACTTAGCCCGTTTTCTCAGGTTGAATCCGCCGATGTTTTCCAGTAGCACCGAGCCCATTGTTGCCGATGATTGGCTATGCAGGATTGGAAGGGAGTTGACCACCGCATGTTGCAGTGATGCGGAGAAGGTACGCTTTATCGCACACCAACTGGATGGACCCGCAGCCTCATGGTGGGAGAATTACATAGCCACTTTTCCCATAGCTAATGTCACATGGGATCAGTTTCAACAAGCATTCCACACAGCCCATGTATCAACTGGAGCTATGAATATGAAGAAGCGTGAGTTCTGCAACTAACGCTAGGGAAACCGTACTATGGGGCAGTACATGGATGAGTCTAGCAAGTTAGCCCGTTATGCCCCAGATGATGTGGCCACAGATGCCGCGAAGCAGGAGAAGTTTATGGAAGGACTGAATGATGAGATGAGTATGCAGTTGATGGTGGCAACATTCACTAACTATCAGGAGTTGGTAGGCTGGGCCCTGATGATTGAAAGCAAACAACAGCAGATAGCGAGCCGTAAATGGAAGTATGGACATGGGGAGTACATTTCTGGAGCTCAGTAGAAGGATCGCTTTACACCTAACCCCGGAGGTTACACCCATAACCATGGAGGCCATACTCACAATGGAGGAAGTTCCCATAACCACAGTGGGCCTAAGAATGGAAACAGGAATGGAGCAAGTAGTAGCCAGAAGCGCCCCAACCCAGCAACGCGTGCCAAGAAGGACCTGAGCCATGTTACCTGTTACAAGTGCGGGAAGACAGGGCACTATGCCAACGACTGTTCTGAGTTGAAGAATGGCAACGGAAATGGAAACTCTGGGAAGAAGCCCAATCCCTTCACCAGAGGTCAGGTGAACCACATCAACATGGAGGACGTTGAAGAACAGCCTAACGCAGTGATCCGTAAGTTTTTGATTAAGTCAGTTACCGCACTCGTTCTTTTCGATACTGGTGCATCACATTCATACATATAAAGGCGATTTGTGGACAAGTTTAAGTTACCAACCTTAGCCCTTAGGTCACCCATGTTAGTAAGCTCACCAGGAGCAGAGTATATGGCCAGCCGATGGTGTGATCGGTTACCGTTGACCATTGGTAGCCATGTTTTCCCCTCAGACCTAATAATTTTGGAGTCACAAGGATTGGATATAATATTAGGCATGGATTGGTTATCAAAGTATGGAGGAAATATTGACTGTGCTAGTAAGTCAATTCTACTCACCACCCCGGAGGGAAAAAGGATCAAGTATGTATCTAGACATTCGTCAAGGAGGACCCAAGTAAATTCTCTTTCGGGGGTTGTTAGGAAGAAGTGCCTGTTGTGAAGGATTACCCGGATATATTTCCAGAGGAACTACCAGGCATGCCACCAGATCGGGACATAGAATTTTTGATAGCGTTGTTGCCAGGCACGAGACCAATATCAAAGAGATCGTATCGGATGCCCGCAAATGATCTGGAGGAAATTAAGAAGCATATTAAAGAGCTACTGGAGAAAGGTTATATTCAACGAAGTTCATCCCCGTGGGGAGCCCCAGTGCTTTTGGTTGAGAAGAAGGACGGATCTTTGAGAATGGTTCTTGATTATCGTGCATTAAATGAAGTAACGACCAAGAACAAGTACCCACTACCGATGATCAACGATTTGTTTGACCAGCTGCAAGGAGCTAAAGTATTTTCCAAGATCGATCTGCGATCAGGATACCACCAGCTGAAGATCCGAGAAAAGGATATACCTAAGACAGCTTTCAACACAAACTACGGTCTATATGAGTACATGGTCATGTCATTTGGATTGACAAACGCCCATGCTTACTTCATGAGTATCATGAATAAGGTGTTCATGGAGTTTTTGGATAAGTTTGTAGTGGTGTTCATTGATGATATTTTGGTGTACTCGAAGAATGAATAGGAACACAAGGAACACTTGCGCTTAGTTCTCGAGAAGCTTGGGGAACATCAATTGTATGCCAAGTTCAGCAAATGTGAGTTTTGGTTGAAGGAAGTAGGATTTCTTGGACATGTTATATCAGGAGAAGGTATAGTAATAGACCCCACCAAGGTTCAGTCTATAACTGAGTGGTTGGCACCCATCTCAGTTGGGGAGATCCAAAGTTTTCTAGGACTTGCGGGATATTATCGGAGATTCATTGAGAATTTTTCCAAGATCGCGAAGCCTATGGCGGAGTTGTTGAAGTAGGACACCAAGTTTAAATGGACGGATGAATGTGAGTCCAGTTTTGAGGAGTTCAAGAAACGTTTGGTTATAGCCCTAGTGTTGATTCTTCCGGATATACGCAAGGATTTCCAAGTGTATTGCGACGCTTCTCGCTTGGGACTTGGAGGAGTACTTATGCATGACAGAAGAGTTGTTTCATATGCCTCACGACAACTTCGACTGCATAAATTGAATTATGCCACACATGATTTGGAGTTAGCAGCCATGGTGCATGCGCTCAAGACCCAGAGACATTTTCTTATTGGAAACTGGTGTGATGTGTACACGGATCACAAGAGATTGAAATACATTTTCACGCAGAAGGAGCTGAATCTCAGGCAAAGGAGATGGTTGGAGCTTATAAAGGATTATGATATGAAATTGCATTATCACCCAGGAAAGGCCAATGTCGTAGCAGACGCTTTGAGCCAGAAGAGTTATGCCAATACCCTTGTAAGCGGAGGATTCCCGCAGGAGCTAGTCCATAATCTCAAGGAGCTTCATCTGGAGATTGTTCCAAGAGGTTTTGTGGAAACAATGGAGGTTCAGTCTACATTACTGGGAAATATTCGAGAAGCTCAGAAGGATGATAAGGAAATCGCTGAGATAAAGGAGAAAATGAGCAAAGGAAAAGCCCAGTGTGTTTCCATGAGGACGAGCACGAGACCTTATGGTTCGAGGATCATATTTATGTACCCAATAATGCTGAGATCAGGAAGTTAATACTTCAGGAAGCTCATGACTCGCCATATTCAATTCACCCCGGAAACACCAAGATGTATTTGGATTTTAAGGAGCATTTCTGGTGAATGGGTATGAAGAAGGATATTGCCGAGTATGTAGCAGTGTGTGATGTATGTCAGAGAGTGAAGGCAGAACATCAGAAACTAGCAGGATTACTACAGCCTATGCCGATACCCGAATGGAAGTGGGACAAGCCTGACATGGATTTCATCACCGGATTGCCCAGGACCCGATCGGGATAAGATTCAATCTGGGTAGTAGTTGATTGTTTGACAAAGGTAGCTCACTTTATCCTCGTGAAAACCACCTATAAAAGCGCGAAGTTGGCCAAAATATATATGACCAGGATCGTATGTCTACATGGAGTTCTGAGGACCATCATATCAGATATAGGGACACAATTTACCTCAAAGTTTTGGAATCAGCTGCACCAGACTTTGGGTACCAGGCTAGAGTTCAGTATAGCCTTTCATCTGCAGACAGATGGATAGACAAAGAGAGTCAATAGGATTCTAGAGGACATGTTGAGAGCTTGTGCGCTAGATTATGGATCTAGTTGGGATGATAATTTGCCTTACGCCGAGTTCTCATACAACAACAGTTATCAGGCTAGTTTGAAGATGGATCCTTTTGAAGCCTTGTATGGAAGAAGATGCCGGACACTGTTAATGTGGGATTAAGTTGGAGATCGCCAGTTGTTTGGACCGGATTTGATCAAAGAGTCTGAAGAGAAGGTTACGTTGATTCGAGACAGGCTGAAGGTAGCTTAGTCCAGGTAGAAGAGTTATGCAGATACTAAACGCAAGGAGATAGTCTACGAGATTGGAGATCGAGCATGTCTTCGAGTGTCACCTCTGCGAGGAGTTAAACATTTTGGAGTTAAGGGAACATTAGCCCCGACATTCGAGGACCATACCGAGTTTTGGAACGTATGGGAGAAGTGGCCTACAAGTTGGAGTTACCAGAAGGATTGTCAGGAGTTCATGATGTGTTTCACGTTTCCCATTTGAAGAAGTGTCATGCTGAGATGGCCGATATTCCACTAAGAGATACGGTGCCCCTGGAAGCAATTCAGTTGGATAGTGATCCGACCTATGAGGAGAAAACTGTTAAGATTCTCGAGTTTGCCAACCGGGTTACACGCAACAAGGTTATCAAGTTTTGCAAAGTTCAATGGAGCCACCATAACGGGGATGAAGCCACCTCGGAATGAGAGGAAGATCCACGGAAAGACCACCCACACCTATTTTCTAGCCAACTCGAATCTCGAGGGCGAGATTCATCTTAAGGGGGGGTAGGTTTGTAACATCCCAATTTTCAATTTGGATGTTATACCTAGCTCATCATATGCATATCATATTTTATTTGTATTTTGGTTTCATCCTAGAAATCTTAAGCAACTCAAGGACCCAAGGGGAGAGTTGGAGGTTTCGTTTATTTTCATATTTGAATTTTCTCAAATTTGAAAAAAGGATCATTTTTGTTTTAATTTTTTTCTCTCCGAAATATTTCCAATATTAAAAACAAAAGAGAGGGGATAAAAGGACTTCTCAAAAATAAAAGAAATATTGGAGGAAAAATGTTAAAATCAAATAAATATTTTATTGGATTTTATTCGAGGTTTTATTTGAATTAGAAAAAAATATGCATTTTTTTAAAATTGCATTTTAGGCTAGAAAAATGTTCACTTTGTTCTAGAAAAATATTTTAGTTTTTATATTTATTTTGGATTTTCTTTAGAGAAATATATTTTATTAAAAAACGCGAACCGATCTAGGAGCCGGCTCGAGCCGTGACCCCCAGGCGCCCCACCGCCGCCAGCCTTTATAAGGCGAGGCCCGAGGCCGCCAGCCCAAAGCTGCCGCCAGCCCAAGCCACTCCCCGCGAAACCCTAGCCGTCGCCGCGCCTCGAGCTCCGTGCCGCGCCATCGCCGGAACCCAACCCCGCCGCCGTCAACTGGATTTTTTTTCCGGGTTTTCATCGGTTTTTTGGTAAACCCTAGATCTACACCGGTTTTTTTACAGATCAGTTTTTCTCGGTTTTTCTTTGGTTAGATCTGTTCTGCGAATGTTTGTTCTTTTAGTTCTTATAACGAACGAATTCATTCGTTTGTCTCTGTTAGCGGACATTCGTCTGATAGATTTTTCTTTTTCTGTTTTTTGCCAAGGACCTATCCGCAATAATTTTTATCGTAGATTAGCCCCTGATGTTCAAACCCTCGCAACTTTTTAACCGTTCGTCCAAATCCAGTGAAACCAACGCCAAAATCTTTGTATCGAACCCCTCTTTCCAGTTAACCAACTTAAACATGATTTTTATAATTTAAAATTTTGTTGGAAGCAGATTTGAATTCGAACTTCTTTTAATCGTAGTTTGAGTTTCGTAGCTCCGATTTGAGTGTTGCTTTTTGCTAATTGAATCTCTTTAGTTGAACTTTAAATTTGGAATTTCTCATATTAGTTTTACCCTTGCATCTATGCTTGAGTACTTATGTATGCTATTTTTGGTTTGCGATAGAGTTTTCGGAGTGCGAAGCGTGCTACTACGAGTCTCTAGGGTTTGCAGATCGTCAGCAACACAAGTAACACTTTGATCATACCCCTTTATTACCCAGTTTTTATGCATTAATTTCAACCCTCAAACATTGCATGAGTAGGATTGATAACATGTGGGTATTAGGATGTAGATGATGAGGTAGAACCTATTGTCCTTTATATCAAACCCTGGGAGTTACTTTTACTTTATGCTTATACTGCTATGCTATGCTCGTAGACATGGTTTGGTTTGAGTGATCCATGATAGTTGTGAGTGTTATGATGAACTAAGGGTTTATTTAAGGTGGATACTTTAACACACATCTGGGTGGATTGTTTGTGGGCACCTAGGGCAATCCAGTGCTGTCCAAGGAGATCCCGGGGAATCCGTGTGATCATCCTATGGTCCACCACCCAGGCTCAAAGGGATCATATTGTTATTCATGCTGGAAACTTCCGTTTGCAACCACAAGCCATTATGGGCTCTGGCATAGTTGAGTAGGTTGTGTGACCTCTTTCAGTGGTAAACTAGCAGATGTAGGGGATGTAGGTGGTACGGTTTAGCCGTCGAAAGGGCTAATGCTTCTGAAAGACTGTGTCTCGGTCATACGTTTCTCAAACACCATGTAGTGCAAGAAAATCCAATGGAGGAGATCATGTCTTGTGGGGAAAAGTGTGCAAACCTCTGTAGAGTGTACAAACTAATCATGGTTAGCCGTGTCCCTGGTTATGGACATCTTGAGTATCTGGTGCTTGAATTATTATGTTGATCTCATCACTATATTTAATTAACTTGTTGGGTTAATGATTACTTTAATTGGGATTGAGATGGGGTTTACCATTCTCAATGTTTATTAACTACCATGATAGTTATAAAATATGTTCCTTTGTTGTAGGAAAAAATTGGCTTTTCGCAAAAACATAATAACCATAGAGCCTCCACCAGCCAAATATGCATATAGTTGTAGCTGTTACATGTTCATTGCTCTACAGTGTTATTTTGCTAGCATATTCCATGTACTGACCCGTTTTCGGGCTGCAATGTATTATGTTGCAGACTTTTCGGACGAAGTGTAAGGTGTGCTAGGTCGTTGTTTTGCACTCATCTATGCCGTTGGAGTTGATGGACTCGCTTTATCTTCCAAGCCTTTCGTTGTTATCTTATTAGATGGCCTTCAGCCACATTATTATAATAAGTACTCTCTTATGAGATATTCATTTTAATAAGTGTGTGATTGCAACTCTATTATAAATCCTTCAAGTACTGTGTGTGTTAGCATTACCGATCCAGGGATGACACTTATGCATAGAGATTCGACCGTTTGAGGTTGCATCGCTACATTTTATAGCGTGGGTTTCAGGGTCTACGGGGCCACCAGATGGGGACAACCCACCTGGGCGCGCCTGGAGGGGGGCGCTCTGGTGGGTTGTGCCCACCCAGGTGCCCTCCCCCCTCCGGTGGTTCTTGGCTCCAGAAATTATCTTTTATTGTATAAAAAATCCACACAAAGTTTGGTTCCAATCCGAGAACTTTTATTTCTGCACAAAAACAACACCATGGTAGTTCTGCTGAAAACAACGTCAGTCCGGGTTAGTTTCATTCAAATCATGCAAATTAGAGTCAAAAACAAGAGGAAAAGCGTTAGGTAAAGTAGATACAATGGAGACGTATCAGTGCTCCTACAGTACGAACTCGTGCCAAACTCGGAATTTGTTTCTTACTACTACCAATGTGTCGGCCCTGCGTTGCAATGCATCCAGAGTAGTAGAATAATACTTGTTCACAAACTTGTAATGTAAACACTCTAGTTTTGATATACATATATCAGTAAAAAAATTATGCTTTACTGAAGACAGATTCCTCGGGCTATTTTGATGAGGTGAGGGGCGGGTGTGGCTGGTTTCACATGGTGTGAGAAGAAAAATAGAATCGGAAGTAGCACAATATGTTGGAACGTGTTGGAGGAAGGCTGGCAGGAGCAGTACAACAAACATCACATGGGCCCCATATTTTGAGAAGCATTTAATGTAATTTGTGTGAAATGGGTCTATGTGGATGTACGAGTAGTACATCCATATCACTGACATTCATGCACACAACAAACATTTGTGTGGACGATTTCACCCTATTTTCATATTCTGTTTGGGAGTGGATTTTAATTCTGTAATTAGAGCTCATTTTTGTAGTTGGTTTCAATTTAGACTAAGCATGTATTATTGCGAGAGATGGATATAGAGAGAATATTTGTGTGACAAAGAGGGGGGAAGCGATACCTAACAAGAGAGGGGCACATGCGTGTTCAAAAGACTGTGTTTGTCGTAGAGAGATGTGATTCCACGAGACCAAGGAGCCAGATGTCTTGTAGTTATTCGCCGTCATTTCCATGTCATTTGCTTGTGTGTTGCACTTTTCCATGTCATCATGTGCATTTCATCTCCATGATTTTCAAAGCTTGCATGCGTTCGGGTCTCCCAGTTCTCTCCGTTCTCCGTTCCGATCCCATTCACACTCGCATGCGCCTGCGGCACCTCCGAAATATTTTTTTATAAGTGGCATAAAAATATTCTCGGAATGGGATGAAAGTTGGCATGCGGTGTTGTTATATTGTAGGTACACCGCCTGCCAAATTTTGTCACATTCGGAGGCCGTTTGATAGCCCAACCGTCATTCGTAGCGGCACCATTGCCGATTAATTCATCGGACATTTTCAGTCTTCGGCAACCCTGCCAGGCCGCACTTCATCTCTCTCTTCTCAGCCCAACCCCTCTTCACAACCCATCTAGCCCACCTACTCTACCCCTCTATTTCGCACCGTCTGATCGAGATCAGACGGTCCAAAAACGGACTAAAACCCCCTAACCCTCGCACCTACCCTATATATACATATCTCCCTTCCAAATTTGGGCATCCCTAACCTAACCTAGCCTACTCCTTCCCCTATCTCCCAGCCGCAGCCAACCCCCCCTCCTCAAAATCCGTGCTAAACTGCTGCCCTGCAGCCACTTGTGGTGCCACCACGGGCCAGCGCCGCCGTCCCCTCCGCCCGCAGCCAACCAGCCGCGGCTACCTGTCCCCAGCGCCCTCCCCGCCGCCACGGGCCCGCGAGGCCTAGGCGCGGCCCGCCCCACCCGGATCTCGAGCCGCCGCTCCTGGTCCAAGGCCCGAGCACCCTGAACCACCGCTCCCCTCATCCTCGAGATCCAGGGGAAGGAGCTCCCGCACCAGGCCCCGCCGGCGTACTCGCCGGAGCAGCAGCGAGCTCCACCAGGCCAAACCCCACCCCGCGCGCTGCTCCCTCCACTCTCCTCTCTTTCTCCCTATCTCACTCCCTCTGTTCCTTGCAGCGCCGCCACCTGCCGGAGCCCATCGCCGGATCCCCGATTCGCTCTCGTCCGACTGGATCCGGAGGGGCCATGCCCGGATCCGTCCTCTGGTCCCTCCCCTGCATCCATTCCCGGCTTTTGCGCTCGCCGTCCTCGCCAGAGGGGCCACCCTACTACCGCAGGTCTTCTTCCTTCGTGGGATGCAGACGAGCGCAGCGCCCGCTGGCGTTGACCGCACTGCCGCCGCACGCGTCTCCGTGGGCCGCGTCCCACGCGAGGCCCAGCCAGCCTCGGCGCCAGCCTGCCTCCTCCTCTCGGTCGACCTAGGCCAGGCCCAGTGTGAGCACCACCTAAACCCTGCCCTATGCGCAATTTAGCTATCCGACACTCACTGTTTTACAAAAATCTACCAAGTCTTGTTTGTAATATACATTATGCTGCATTTTGTGTGGTCTATATCTTTGTGCATGATTACTCGATTTGAGTGTATTATATATCAAAATGTTCATCTTTGAATGTTCTACATGTTGGTATAGTTTGTATGCATGTTACTATTCATATGGATGCCTTAATGCTCATTGCAAAGGTGCTAAATGTTATAATCTGCTGGAAGTTATCATAACTTGCTGATTGTCTTTTTCATAGTATTTAGTGTGATTATATTTTGAGCATCATGTCAACATGTTTTAGGAACATATTCATGCCATCTTTACAGTGGTTCAATCCATGTATTTTTATGTGCCATGTGGTGACTAGCACAAGCATGCAAAGTAGGGTACTTGTTGTTGCTGATTTCAGCCACTTAGTGATTTGTGCCAAGTATGAATCTGCTATATTATGTTGCCATGATAACATGATGCTACTAGTGAATCCATGCATAATATGGAGATGCTCAGTAAGGATGTTTTCTAGATGTTGTTATGATCTATCGATCCATGACCTTGTTTGCAATTATGGCGTGCTATAGCTTATGATTACTAAGCTCTCAAATTGCTAAATAATGTTTATGCCAGCCTGTTATCAGTAAGTTTAATTTTGCCATGTGAATACCTAGTGTTCTATGCATCCTATGACCATGTTCTTGCCATGAGTAGCTGCACAAATAAGCCTTCTTGCTGTTGGATACATTCACATGCCATGATATGCTTTATGTTGAGTTAGACAAGCTTGCGAACATGTCTACTTGTCGCTGTTCCTACCATGTTTAGTTTATTTCACTTAAGTATGTGAATCTGTTATCATTTGCAATCTTGCCATGATGTTTTGAGCATATTCTAGTGTTTTCTAGGAGTAGCTTTGTGTTCATTTTTTGTAATGCTTGACATGTACATGATTACCATGCCCTTTGATGCCATGAAATGTTCCTGTAGCACATACTTTGGTTGTCTCAATCTTGTTCTTGTAGCTTGTTGTTTTGACGCTTGCAATATGCCTAGTTGCTGTTTTGGACAGCTTGTCCTTTAAACTTGTTTCATGTGTATGTGTTGAACCGTTGCTCCGTTTTGAGCGTGTCCTATATGAAACTTGCTTGGTTTTGTATGTAGTTTCATCATGCCTTGTTGCATCCATGTGTTGGAGTGCTTGTGATTGTGTTTGAATGCATTTTGCATCAATTCCATGTTTAACTTGTTTTGCTCATATCTTCTAGGCCATATCTCCGAATTAAATGAACTTTATTTGTAACTTGACTAGAAAGACGCTTAGATCATCTTTGTGCACTTTAACTTGATGTTTAACAACTTTAACATAATGTTTTGTTCAAATCAGTACCAATTTCGAAATTTGCATACGGGGAGTTTCCAGAATTATTATATGTTGATTCCGGCCTCATTTAAACTTGCTTTGATGTGATGTTCTTGTTTGCATCCTCTCTTTCCCTGAGTAGCATCATATAGCCTTGTCATGCATCATACTTGGATGAGCATCATGCCATGTGTATGTGTTGCATGTTTACCATGTTGTTTGCTTATTTCCAGTTGTGCTCCTTGATAGTTCTTGTTTCGTTGTGATTGTGAGGATTCGTTCGACTACATGGGATCGTCTTCTTCATGGACTCGTTTTTCTTCCTAGCAGGATTTCAGGCAAGATGACCGTCACCCTGGATCTCACTACTATCTTTGCTATGCTGCTTGTCTCAATGCTATCGCTATGTCACGCTGCCTACCACTTGTTTATCAAGCCTCCTAAATTTCCATGATAGCCTCTAACCATTTCCACCATCCTAGCAAACCATTGTTTGGCTATGTTAGCGCTTTGCTCAGCCCCTCTTATAGCATTGCTAGTTGCAGGTGGAGTTGCAGTTTGTTCCATGTTGGGACATGGATATCATGGGATATCACAACATATGTTGTTTAATTAATGCACATATATACTTGGTAAAGGGTGGAAGGCTCAGCCTTTTGCCTAGTGTTTTGTTCCACTCTTTCCACCCTAGTTTCCGTCGCACCGGTGTTATGTTCCTTGTTTTTGTGTCCCTAACATAATGAGGGTTTATGGGCCCCTCTTGACAGTTCGCTTTGAATAAAACTCTTCCAGCAAGGCCCAACTTTGGTTTTAACATTTGCAATAAAAATATTGAACTAAATTATTAATTGGCATAGGGCTTCATGAACCTGAGGTTTCTTTCTACATAAATAGGGGGGCCAGTGCTGGTGGTGTTGGTCCCAAATGGGCAGCCTGCGGGCCACCTTGGGGAAACTCGAGGGCTGGTTTTACTAGCTTGTCCCATCCGGTTGTGGCCTGAGATGACATGCACGTGACTACTATCAGGGTGTCGGCACGCTGAGAGGTCTTGCTAGACTTGTTTTACCATTGTCGAAATGTCCTATGCACCGAGATTCCGAGTATGATCGGAGGGTCCCGCGATGGAAGATTGTCTCCGCAGATCGTGAGCTTGTCAAGGGCTAAGTTGGGACACCCCTGCAGGGTTTAAACTGTCGAGAGCCATGCCCGCGGTTATGTGGCAGATGGAAATTTGTTAATATCCGATTGGAGTGAACTTGAAGTAAACTCAATTAAGAGACACCAACCGCGTGCGTTACCGCCACTATCTCTCTTCGGGGAAGTTCGAGAGGAGAACAGGGTTGGGCTATGTTTGAATGTAATTAGTTCAAGATCACTTATTGATCATTATTAGTTTGCGACCGTTTGGGTAGATTCTCATCTTACTCTTGTACTCGTAAATTAGCCACCATACATTTCTTAGTCACTTGCTGCAACCTCACCACTTATCCTTTCCATACCCATTAAGCTTTGCTAGTCTTGATACCCATGGTAATGGGATTCTTGAGTCCTCATGGCTCACAGATTACTACAACAACAGTTGCAGGTACAGGTAATGCGATGATCATGACGCGAGAGCGATGTTTACTTGTTTGGGAGTTCTTCTTCTTCTTCGTCGATCTTGGGATAGGTTCCTGGTCGGCAGCATGGGCTAGCAGGGTGGATGTAGTTTGAGTTTCTGTTTGTGTTTCATCCGTAGTCGGATGTTGTTCTCTTGTATGATGTTTGATGTATTCTTGTGGCATTTGTATGCCCTTTGTATGTATCCCCAACTATTATGTAATGGTACAATGTAATGATATCCACCTTGCAAAAGCGTTTCAATATGCGTTTCTATCCTTGGTGGGACCTTCGAGTTCCTCGCAGATAGGATCTCATATTGGGCGTTACAAGTTGGTATCAGAGCCTCGACCGTCCATAGGAGCCCCCTTGATTGATCATAGTTGGCCGTTGTCGAGTCTAGAAGAAAACTTTTCAGAGTCTAGTTATATCGGAGAGTAGGAATTCTTTTACTCCTCAGCCCCTTCGTCGCTCTGGTAAGGAATCTCGATGTAGGTGTTTTAAATTACAACTCTTCCCCTTCAATTTTTTTAGGATCACACAGTTAGTTTTCGTTCGTGGTGATGTCAGCTCTTTTCAACCGGCGCACTTCTCCTTGTGTCATTTGACCCTCGTCATCTTTTACAAGATCAATCCTTAGTTCGTTATCAATGACGTTGCTCCCCCCTATGAAGTTGTCTTTCTTTTTCCCACCCACCCATCCTTTTTCTTCTTGAAGCCGGAGCCTATAATCGAGTATCCATCCTACTCGTGCAAAGCCTTCGCATTCTTTCCTTAATTATTTCAACCGGTGCTTTTGTCTTCAAGTTATTCGTCGGTTCCCCGTTCCAAGTTGCCTTTGTTTTTCCTGCCCTCCCACCCCTTTTTCTTCCCGGAGTCTGAGCTTCTATTTGGGCATTAATTTCATTCGTGCGGAGCCTATTCAGTCTTTCCTCAATTGTCTCAACCAGTGAATTCTCATCTAGTTAGACATTGTTCGTCTCGTTTTCTCTCCGGTGGATCCAATTCAAGTATTTGGTGTTGCGCTTGTTCATTTCCTTGGCTCAAATATTCTTCCTTGCTTGTTCGCCTCTCACTATTCAATTGTTCCAGAGTTCTGAAGATATCCCAGGAGATTCATTTTTTCACTCAAGACTCATTCGTTCTATTCGAGGTTGTCGCCTCATTCAAGTTTTTCAATCGTTCAGGTGCATTATTTCTCATTCAAACAATACTTTCCAATAGTGTTTCTTTTTAGTGGGCCCTAACCCACAGGTCTTTTCCCAGGATCTTACCCGACTCTTCTAATTTTCCTGGAGTTATTCTCAAATTCTTTTCAAAGTTTGACGTAAGAATGAAATTCATCAGTCATATGCTTTTCCAAGATCGATTTCAAATTATTTTCATTGTTGGCTCAACCACTTGGCTTTTCATTCTTCCGGAGTATCTCAACAATTTTGGAGGTGCTCCTCATCGTCATTCTCAACATTTGAAGATCGAAGAGGAGTTTTCCCCTAAATCTTGTTCGTTCTCTCAAAGATTCACGGTACTAGCTTCATGCTATCCTCTCAAATTATTCCGTTTGTTAGAAATTCTTTTCTTACCCATTTGGAGTATTTCAGGAGTTGCTTTTCCGTTTCGATTATCCAGAGGCCTCCATTTCAGAATATTTCTTCGTTCCATGTTTTCAGCTTCATTCATTCCCATATTTGTACCGGTGCTTCGTTCAAGCATTATTTAATCAGTTCGCGATCTCTTCGTTCTCGTGCATCTTGATTCACTCAAGTATCTTCGTTCGATTTCTAATTCTTTCCGGCAATTCGTTCTCTTCTCTTTGTTCGTTTTCATTGCCACGGTGGTTCATTTAAGAATTTCACTTCCGTTCTTATCATATCAATTCATTCATTCTTTCCAGTCCTACCAGTGGTTCAGGAAGACCTTCCCAAGTTTTGCACTATATCCTCCCTTAATCTTTTCCAACGTGAATAAGCTGTATGGAATCCATTGCTTCTCATCAATTTAATTGATGAAGGATAATCATAACATAATTCTTATTCTTCTTTCATCAAGTTGATTAATTCCTTCCTTCAGAGATTTTTCATGATGAATAATCTCTTGGTTCTAAGTTGTTCATCTTTTATTTTCTGGAGTTCCAAGTTTTCTCGGTTGTCTTGTCATGAAGCTCAATCTAAATTATCGCAATTTGTCATCTTATTCTTTAGTCCTTCTATTCTATCTCAAAATCCTTTTGTCACCGGAGTTCTTCACAGTGGTTAAGATTCTTGTAGGCGAAGCTCAACTATTCTTCTTCTTTCTTCTTGAGGTGCAAATAATTCTCTGCTACCTCTTGAGCATGCGTTGGTTTTCCCTTGAAGAGGAAAGGGTGATACAACAAAGTAGCATAAGTATTTCCCTCAGTTTTTGAGAACCAAGGTATCAATCCAGTAGGAGACTACAGGCAAGTCGCCTAGTACCTGCACAAACAAATAAGAACCTTGCAACCAACATGATAAAGGGGTTGTCAATCCCTTCACGGCCACTTGCAAAATTGATATCTGATAAAGATAATAAGATAAATATTTTTGGTATTTTTGTATAGATTGGAAAATAAAGATTGCAAAATAAATAGTAAATTATAATTGTAGATCGGAAACTTATATGATGTAAAGTAGACCCAGGGGCCATAAGTTTCACTAGTGGCTTCTCTCAAGATAGCATATATTACGGTGGGTGAACAAATTACTGCCAAGCAATTGATAGAAAAGCGCATAGTTATGATGATATCTAGGCATGATCATGAATATAGGCATCACGTCCGTGTCAAGTAGACCGAAACGATTCTGCATCTACTACTATTACTCCACACATCGACCGCTATCCAGCATGCATCTAGAGTATTAAGTTCATAAGAACAGAGTAACGCATTAGGCAAGATGACATGATGTAGAGGGATAAACTCAAGCAATATGATATAAACCCCATCTTTTTATCCTCGATGGCAACGATAGAATACGTGCCTTGTTGCCTCCATTGTCAGTGGGAAAGGACACCGCAAGATTGAACCCAAAGCTAAGCACTTCTCCCATTGCAAGAAAGATCAATCTAGTAGGCCAAACCAAACTGATAATTCAAAGAGACTTGCAAATATATCAAATCATGCATATAAGAATTCAGATAAGAATCAAATATTGTTCATAGATAATTAAATATTGTTCATGGATAATCAAATTCATAAACCCAGAATTCATTAGATCTCGGCAAACACATTGCAAATAGAATTACATCGAATAGATCTCCAAGAACATCGAGGAGAACTTTGTATTGAGAAACAAAGAGAGAGAAGAGGCCATCTAGCTAATAACTATGGACCCGAAGGTCTATGGTAAACTACTCACACATCAACGGAGAGGCTATGGTGTTTATGTAGAAGCCCTCCATGATCGAATCCCCCTCCAGCAGATCATCGGAAAAGGTCCACAGATGGGATCTGATAGGTACAGAAGGTTGCGGCGGTGGAAAAGTGGTTTTGTGGCTCCCCGGATGTTTTTAGAGTATAAGAGTATATATAGGCGAAGGAAGTAGGTCGGTGGAGCTACGAGGGGCCCACGAGGGTGAGGGGGATGCCTGTCCCCCTGAGCGCGCTGCGCCTACCTCGTTGCGAAGGTTTCATTCTGTTTGATATTCCTTTTCTGTGAAACACTAAAATAGGCAAAAAAACAGCAACTGGCACTGGGCCTCTGGTTAATAGGTTAGTCCCAAAAATAATATAAAAGTGCATATTAAAGCCCATTAAACATCCAAAACAGATAATATAATAACATGGAACAATAAAAAATTAAAGATACGTTGGAGACATATCAAGCATCCCCAAGCTTAATTCCTTCTCGTCGTTGAGTAGGTAAATGATAAAAATAGAATTTTTGATGTGGAATGCTACCTAACATAGTTTTCAATGTAATTTCCTTTATTGTGGCATGAATTTTCAGATCCGAAAGATTCAAGCCAAAAGTTTAATATTGACATAAGAATTATAATACTTCAAGCATACTAATAAATTAATCATGTCTTCTCAAAATAACATGGCCAAAGAAAGTTATCCCTACAAAATCATATAGGCTGGCTATGACCTATCTTCATCACACAAAATATTTATATCATGCACAACCCCAATGACAAGCCAAGCAAAATTTTCATACTTTTGATGTTCTCAAACTTTTTCAATCTGAGCCATGGACATAGCACTATAGGTGGAATAGAATGGTGGTTGTGGAGAAGACAAAAAGGAGAAGATAGTCTCACATCAACTAGGCGTATGAACGGGCTATGGAGATGCCCATCAATGGATATTAATGTGAGTGAGTAGGGATTGCCATGCAACGGATGTACTAGAGCTATAAGTGTATGAAAGCTCAAAAAGAAACTAAGTGGGTGTGCATCCAACTCGCTTGCTCACGAAGACGTAGGGCATTTTGAGGAAGCCCATCATTGGAATATACAAGCCAAGTTCTATAATGAAAAATTCCCACTAGTAAATGAAAGTGACAAAATAGGAGACTCTTTGTCATGAAGATCATGGTGCTACTTTGAAGCACAAGTGTGGAAAAAGGATAGTAGCATTGCCCCTTCTCTCTTTTTCTCTCATTTTTTATTTGGGCCTTTTTTCTCTTTTTATGGCATTTTTTGTCTGGAATCTCATCCTGACTTGTGGGGGAATCATAGTCTCCATCATCCTTTCCTCACATGGGACAATGCTCTAATAATGAAAATCATCACACTCTTATTTACTTACAACTCAAAAATTACAACTCGATACTTAGAACAAAATATGACTCTATGTGAATGCCTCCGGCGGTGTACCAGGATGTAATGAATCACGAGTGACATCTATGAAAGAATTATGAACGGTGGCTTTGCCACAAATACGACGTCAACTACATGATCATGCAAAGCAATATGACAATGATGAAGCGTGTCATAATAAACATAACGGTGGAAAGTTGCATGGCAATATATCTTGGAATGTGTTGGGGATATTACTACTGGGCATAAACTGGCCTACCTGGGCCGGATTAACTCCATCAGTAGTTCAAAGGTGTTAAAGCCCAAAGAGGCAGATAAAGGCCCAGGGCCCGTAGTCGGTTTACAACCTGTAGCCGTACATCAGCTTTGTGCATATACTTGTAATATAAGTTAGGAACAAGGAGAGACCAACCCGGATACGAGTATGAACCGGTGTTGGGACCCTCTGAACCGGCAAGCCTCACCCATGTATATAAGGGGACGACCCGGCGGCGGTTCAAGGACAACAGACAACAACTCGAGACATAGGCGAAGCTTGTTTGCTCCCTAGTCATCGAAACCCCATCAATTCCATCACAACTAGATGTAGGATTTACCTTCCTCGAAGGGGCCGGACTAGTATAAACTCTCTTGCGTTCTTGTGTCCGCTTTAACCCCTTCAAGTTAACCCGTCGCGATGGCTCCACGACTAAGTCCTTTCTCTAGGACATCTGCCATGACAAACCCACAACAATTGGCGCCCACCGTGGGGCTATCGCACGATGGTTTCCGGTTCTTGGAGGGCCGCTTTGAAGGACTCAAGGGATACGCTGTAGGTCGGATGACTAAAAGTCGTCGCGGCAAACTCTACATCGACGATGCAGGTTGGGGCCCCGAGGCCGGCTCAATTTAGTACGGGTACCAGGTCCCCTTTGGTAGCATTCATGTTTTCATTGGCAAGATCGGTGAACCGGGCCCTGAGCCAGACATCTGCGCCGACCTCGTCGAGACGGCTCAGCATGCGCGATCTGCCCGGGTTAAACCAGCGATGAAGCATGCCTTCGTGGGAATGATCCATGTAGGGAGTTATGAGGATGTATCAGAGCTTCGCGGGGCAACTACCGTTTGTTCCGGTGACGACTCTTCGACCGGAGAAACCGAATCTCTTTATCAACTACAAGATGGCCGGATTGAGAGCTGTTCCGATGGTGACAGTATTCCGGACCCCTCTGATCTGCCTAACCGGGTTGGAATATTTATGACCGGAACACAAGCAGCGCTTCGCTCTTCGACAGCCGCGGCAGCGATCTCCGGTTCAGCAGCGGCAACGGCTGCCGGGGCAGGAGGCCCTGTGCGCCCGCCGGCTCAGGTTCTATCAGAACTGTTTGAGGCGTTGGCTGTGCTTATGGCAGAAGTTAATCCGCCAGATCAGGACGCTCACAACACGGAGATTGCAAAGGTAAAGGAACAAATCACCCAGGACAAAACGGATCTGGCGGCTGAGGACACCAGGATGGCCGCAGAGCGGGCCGCTTTAGATGCACAGGCCTACAGGCTTATGTTGGACCAGAGCGCGTCGCATGAAGTCATGAGGAGGAAGCACCGATCCCTCTTACCTCCGGCTTTCGAGGCCAGGGACCTTTTCAACACTCCAGGACCAAGAGCCAACAATCCGCTGGAGGGGAACCAGGCAGAAGCCCCTGGGACCGGTGCGCCGGTTCAGCCCCGTCAGATGGACCCGCCTCGTCAAAACACCGTTATACCTCGGGATGCTTTAACACCTCTGGGTCACTACTCCAACCCAATGGACAATCTTGTTGCCGCTGTTGCACGACTGGAGGCCATTCCAGTTGAAGGTGACTCACCGCAGGCAGTAGAGACGCGACGGGTCAAGGAACTTCTAAGGAAAGCTTTGGCCCAACAGGAGGCGTACTCGTACAGCCGCGACCGAATCCACTCGACCCCCCGTCCAAGCCGGAGCTATAGCATACATATGGATGAACCAGCAGTGTCGAGTAATGAACGGCGTGGAGCACCCCATGGTAACAACCCGACGGGTAGTGCTGATGACGCTCAGGAAGTGGTGAACCAGGCCCGAGCGCGTAGGGAGGCCGAGTTAGCCACACAGCATCAGGCTCGGCAGCTCATGCCGGTTCGTCCAACCATTTTGATCGAGCTTGGTGTTACTTCTAGTTCTTTGGGGGTGCCTTGCCTCGTCCCCGCTTTACGCAACGTGCGTTTGCCCAAGGATTTCAAAGGCCCATGCAAGGTACCACATTATACGGCGGATTAACCACCAGAGACATGGGTAGGATCTATGAGATGGCCATGGAGATGCTTGATGTGGATGACACGGCATGTGCGAAATACTTCACCATGATGCTTGAAGGAACGGCCCGTACTTGGCTAAAAAGCTTGCCCGCTAATTCTATCAGCTCGTGGGCCCAATTACGAGCCCGGTTTATCAACAATTTCAAGGATACCTGTAAACAGCCTATGTCGATAGTGGACTTAGCTGCATGCGTCCAGGAGGAAGGAGAATCAACGACTCATTGGGTGCGCCGGGTTTCACAAGTGTTGCACTCCTCAGACCGCATCAACGCTGACACCGCAGTATTAACCCTAGAAGGCAACTGCCGGTTTGGGCCCCTGAAGTTGAAATTGGGACGGATGAAGCGTCATTGCACCGACATGGGAACCCTCATGGCCGCTTTGGTAAAATATGCTGATTCTGATAGTACCAAGGATCCCGAGTCTGATGATGACAAGACAGGGAAGGGGAAGAAGAACAGCAGCTCCAAAGGTCAGCAGCATCACTGGGTAGGCAATGGCGGAGGAGGCAAGCGTAAAGCGGATGGCAACATGGATTTTGTGGCTAATACCAACGTACAGGACAATGGCCAGCGGCACAAGGGCAGGCCGAAAAATCGTAGTGGAGCGCCCAACCCCAACCCAAACCGCCTGAACTATTTGCTAAACCAGCCCTGTCCAAAACATGGGACGAAGGAGGAGCCAGCAAACCACCTTTGGAAGGATTGTTTTATTATGCAGGAGTTCAAGAATTCTAATAATTTCCGCTATGATCACGGATCTGGCGGCGGCTCAGGATCCGGGCTGGGTTACGGTGGAGGAAGTTCCGGTTCAGGATTTAATGGTAATCCAGGCGGGCATAATGGTCAAAATAGTCAGAACAACCAGGGTGGTTACAACCAACAGCAGCAACAGTCAGGTTACCAAAGCAATCCAAAGCAGTTGAGTAGTGGGCAGTACCATGTCTTTACCACTAGCTTGGACAAGCGAGACCGAAAGGTTCAGAGGCGGGCAGTCAATTCTGTTGAACCGGCCACACCCTGTTATCTACGCTGGTCTGAACAGCCAATCATATGGAGCAGAGAGGATCACCCACTCCAGGTCGATAATCTGGGTCAGTTGGCTCTGGTGGTGGCGCCTCAGGTGGGAGGTTACAAGTTCACCAAGGTGCTCATGGATGGAGGGAGCAACATTAACATCCTATACTATGAGACCTTCCGTCGTATGGGACTAACAGATAAGAATCTCAAACCGTCCAATACAGTATTCCACGGTGTAGTGCCTGGCAGATCAGCATATCCCGTTGGTAAGATAGCTCTTGAAGTGGCCTTTGGGGATGATCATGATTCCAGGTCGGAGACATTAACGTTTGAAGTGGTGAAAATCCAAAGTCCATATCATGCCCTGTTTGGGCGTCCGGCATACGCCAAGTTTATGGCTCGGCCCTATTATGTGTATTTGCAGCTCAAGTTGCCGGGTCACAAGGGGACAATAACGGTTCACGGAAGCCGCACAATCGCTTTGGAATGCGAGGAAGGAGATGCGGCTTATGCAGAGTCGGTTTGTGCCACCGAGGAGTTGAAATACTATAAAGACAATGTTGATCCGGCGGACATGACTCCGTTGAAGAAGCCAACTACGGAGCATGATCCAGCCCTGAAGTTCAAATCGGCAGCAGAAACTAAGCTGGTTGACTTCGTACCTGGTGATTCGTCCAAGCAGTTCAACATCAGTGCCAACTTGGATCCAAAATAGGAAAGCGCGCTCATCGAGTTCATCCGTGAGAATCGGGACATTTTTGCATGGAAACCCTCTGACATGCCAGGTGTACCGAGGCAACTCGCTGAGCACACACTTAATGTGGATCCTAAATATAAACCGGTGAAACAGTTCCTCCACCTATTTAACGAAGAAAGACGCAAGGCAATTGGAGAAGAGGTAGCCAGGCTCTTAGCAGCTGGCTTTATTATTGAAGTTTTTCACCCTGAGTGGCTTGCCAATCCGGTGCTGGTCCTTAAGAAAAACGGCACCTGGCGCATGTGTGCAGACTACACAGATCTTAATAAGGCTTCTCCAGCAGATCCTTTTGCCCTCCCCCGTATTGATCAAATCATTGATGCTACGGCGGGTTGTGAGTGTTTAAGTGTTTTGGACGCATATTCTGGCTATCATCAGATCAAGATGGCAGTTAAGGACCAGGAGAAGACGGCATTCATAACTCCCTTTGGAGCCTTCTGCTATGTGTCTATGCCTTTTGGGCTCAAAAGTGCCCAGGCAACTTATCAACGGTGTGTACAAAATTGTCTTCACAAGCAGATTGGTCGTAATGTACATGCTTACGTGGATGATATCGTAGTTAAATCCAGGGAGAAGGAGACTCTGATTGACGATTTGAAGGAAACCTTTGATAACCTAAGGACGTACAAGATGATGCTCAATCCGGACAAGTGTGTCTTTGGTGTACCGGCGGGCAAGTTATTGGGTTTTCTGGTGTCCAACAGGGGAATTGAGGCTAATCCGGAGAAGATCACAGCCATCACCTCCCTGGCTAAACTGAAGTGTATCAATGATGTTCAATGCCTGGCAGGCCGGATTGCCGTGTTAAGCCGGTTTATCAGCCGCCTTGGGGAGAAGGCGATCCCTTTATATCAGATGTTAAAGAAGGCGGATCAGTTCATCTGGAGTTCTGCTACGGATGAAGCATTTGAGGACTTAAAGCGGCAATTGGCCAATCCGCCTGTGCTCGCCGCTCCCATTGACAAGGAGCCGTTACTGCTATACGTTGCTGCTAATGCTCGTGCGGTCAGCGTGGCTATTATGGTGGAGCGAAAGGAGACAAGTAAGGAGCATCCGGTTCAACGTCCGGTCTATTATATCAGTGAGGTACTCATTGAGTCCAAGCAAAGGTATCCGCATTGGCAGAAGCTGGTGTACGGAGTTTTTATGGCAAGCCGGAAGCTTAAGCAATACTTCCAAGGGCACCCAATTACAGTGGTCAGTTCTGCTCCTTTGGGGGATATCATCCAGAACCGGGAAGCAACTGGCCGGATTGCAAAGTGGGCTATAGAGCTGGGACTGTATGGTTTGAAGTATGTGCCCCGAACAATGGTTAAGTCTCAAGCACTTGTTGATTTCATCAATGATTGGACGGAAATGCAAGCAACTGAAGAAAAGCCGGATCATACGTATTGGACCATCCATTTTGACAGATCCAAGCAGTTGGAAGGCTCGGGGGCTGGAGTCGTATTAACTTCCCCATGAGGTGATAAGTTTTGTTATGTTCTCCCTTTAATGTTCCCTTGTACTAACAATGCAGCTGAGTATGAAGCCTTGCTCCATGGTCTCCGGATGGCTAAAGAGATGAATCTAAGTCGAGTTAAGTGCTTCGGTGACTCGGACCTTGTGGCTCAGCAAGTGTCTGGCACTTGGGATTCCAAGGACCCACTCATGGCAGCATATCGTCGGGAGGTGGATATTGTTGCAGGTTATTTCCGAGGCTATCAGGTGGACCACATGGACCGGCGGAAAAATGAAGCGGCGGATGCTTTAAGCCGGCTGGGCTCTCATCGCAAACCGGTCCCGCCCCATGTTTTTCTGGATGTGCTGCACAATCCATCGGTGAAGATCCCTGGTGAAGAGGATTTGGCTCTTCCTGATCCGGAGGCTCAATTGGTGGCAGTTCTTCATGTTATTCTGGATTGGACGCTTCCTTACCTGGCGTACAAGAACCGGGGCGAGTTGCCAGAAGATGAGATTCTGGCCCGGCAGATAATCCGGCGATCCAAGTCCATGGCTATCATCAACGGTGAGTTGCATCATTGCAGTGTGTCAGGAGCTTTTCAACGTTGTGTGTCTCCTGAAGAAGGCCGTGAAATTTTGCGTGAGATCCATGAAGTGGTCACCATGCCGGTTCAAAGTCTCTGGTGGCTAAAGCATTTTGCCATGGTTTCTATTGGTTAACTGCTCATGCTGATGCGAAGGATCTGGTCAGACGATGTGATGGTTGCCAAAGGTTTTCAAGACGTGCTCATGTACCGGCTCAAGAATTGAGGATGATTCAAATTACTTGGCCGTTTGCGACTTGGGGGCTGGATATGGTTGGGCCTTTCAAATGGTCCAAAGATAAGAAGACCCACCTCCTGGTGGCGGTGGACAAGTTTACAAAGTGGGTGGAGGCAGAACCTGTTAGCAAATGTGATGCGGCCACGGCGGTTCAGTTCATCAATAAGGTGATTTTCCGGTTTGGATTTCCACACAGTATTATCACAGATAACGGTACCAATTTGTCCAAAGGTGCTATGAAGGAGTTCTGCGAACGGGAGCACATCCGGCTCGACGTTTCATCGGTGGCACATCCACAGTCCAATGGTCAAGCAGAAAGAGCTAATCAAGAGATCTTGAGAGGCATCAAGCCCCGGCTCATGGTTCCTTTGCAGAGAACGTCGGGTTGTTGGGTAGAAGAATTACCATCTGTGTTTTGGAGCATCAATACAACACCCAACAGATCAACAGGATACACACCGTTCTTCATGGTTTATGGAGTGGAGGCGGTTCTCCCCAGTGATATCCGTCATGATTCACCTCGTGTCACGGCTTATATTGAAGCGGACAACGAGACAGCACGGCAAGATGCCTTGGACCGGTTGGATGAAGAGCGTGACATCGCAGCCGCCCGATCGGCGATTTACCAGCAGGATCTTCGTCGTTATCATAGTCGCCGAGTCAGAACCAGAGCCTTTCAGGAAGGAGATTTGGTGCTTCAGCTCATCCAAGATCAGACTGGTATGCATAAGCTATCCCCACCTTCGGAGGGGCCTTTCGTGGTCAGCAAGAATCTGCACAATGGGTCGTACTATCTGATTGATATTCGAGAGCATAAGGACTCATGTACATCAGAGGAGGAGACTAGCATGCCATGGAATATAGCTCATCTTCGGCCTTACTATACCTGAGCCATTGGCCATACTTATGTACATATTATGATAATGTATATACTATGATAATAAACCGGAACCTCAGCTAAAGCGGGGTATCTGTTCTTTTACATCATGTGAGGTTACACGGAGTTGCTCTAAAGCGGCCTCCGGTTTACCCCTTGAGTTCGCTTTGCTAAAAGCATCGTGTTATATCACTTGGAGGATTGGTCGTGTCCGAACCAATACCATGCCTCTTGATAGGCGAAAGCCACCAGATCACTTGGGGACTTGGTCATGTCTGAACCAGTCACGCCTCTTGATCGGCCTAAGGCCATATAATCACTTGGGGGCTTGGTCTAACCCGAACCATGACCACGCCATTTGGTCGACATAAATGCCACAAGAATTACTTGGGGACCTGGCTAACTAGAACCATAGTTACACCTAACGGGAGCTTGGTCGTGTTTGACCATGGTTACGCCATTTGATCACCTTAAATAAATCTTTTTTGGAAAAAAATTTTGTCGTTGCTTTTGCTTCATACTTTTCTTTGAAGGGTTTTTTTTGCTTTTTATTGTGTTCTTTAAACCAGCAAAGTTTTTTAACCAATCAATTGACGGAACACAGTTCACGTCAATCCGGAGACTATTTGCCCGGTTTGATCCTTGTTGTTAACGGAGTAACACGGTGTTTATCACAACCCGGCACGGTTTTATTATAAACCGACACAATATGGAAGGAATTATCACTACTCAAATTTTGGGTTATCACCCTTACTACAAAAAGTTGGTAAAACCAACGATGTGATTCAATGTCACAGGTATGAGATATTTCATATTTGATTATACATATATACAGGAGTCGTTATTTCCTCCAACAGTGTGGGTTTACAAAACTCCGCTTCAAGGTTGGCCAAGCCAACTTCACACTCAATGGTGGCAGGTATTATGTATTGCAATTTTTTTTGATCATATATACTTAAAATTTTTGTTTTGGATGTTTTGACTTTATACGTACAGACATCATATTCCACCTGACGGTACAACCGCGGTGGCACTTAACGAATTTCTTATTTCAGAAAGTATTTTGGAAAGTTCATTACCACAGGAAGAACACGTTATGCACGAAGGCATATCAACGTCAAAGGTATCAGCCAGCCTATTACAAGGCAACATGGTGCCCATAATAACATAATTGTTTTTTCACAAAGGAGAGACAGTTTTAAAAACCGGCTTCCGGTTTAAGATTGGCCACCAGCCTGGCCTGATGGTTGTGGGTCATCCTACGCCGCTTCAACTTCCCTTTCTCTACCCAGTGGCTGGAAATCCACAGTTGTCCAGTTGATTCCCATTAATGCTTAAAAAACAGCTTCGTCATGGATTAGCGAAGATGGATCAATATCGGGAGCGTAAGTATGCTTACGGATTGGAGGGATCAGGTTTTCCGATTCATGGATTGGTGCAGCTATTCGCTTGTTCTGGCTGTCATATTTGGCTTGATAATGAGACAAATCTTCCTCCTCAGCCAGTTGACAAGCTAGCGGACGTACCTCCCGGTTTATGGCTCGCAAATCCGCTTCACCAAATTCTGACCCGTCTTCCTTCAAGCTGGGATAACCCTGAGCCGCTTCAATAGGATCAAAATCCGGCACCCAGGCTTTTTCCCGGATTAAAGCATTGATTGCACCGGTTCGAGCAGCAGATTTCTTCAGCTCTTCAACCCGGGCAGGAAGCACTGACAGTTTCATCAGAGTATCTTGAATCAAATTGGGCGCCGGTTTGTTATGAGATGCGGTGCAGATGATCCGCTGGGCACCAGTGTACAATTGTTCAACTAAGGTATAGGCGGCTTTCAGTTTTCTCCGCACATCTGACCCCAAGTGACCAATGCGTGTCCCTGAAATACCATAAAGGGTTAATAAACCGGCGACCCTATAAAGAAGGCAGAAACAATTCAGAAGGCAAGATGGCTTACCAAAGATAGCAGTGGTCATGGCATGAACGTGCCGCTTTATGCTGGTCAGTTCATCTGTCACTGGTTTTAATGGAGCCTCGGCATCCTCTGCTCGTTTGGTCAAAGCGGACTTTTCAGTGGCCCAATCCGCCCGTTTCTTCTTGAAGTTCTCCTTAAGTTGCTCCATGGCGCTTAAGGCACTGGCCAATTCCTCTTTTGCTTTGGAGGTTTCAGATTGTTGGGTTTTCAAGTTTTCTTGAAGATCGACGACTTGGTTTTCTTTCGCCTTCAGCTCCGCCTGCAGGCAGACATATATATGTTTCAACAAATCGGTAGAAGGATTCAAGTGCCAACCACATAACAAGTTATGTGCTTAACACTTGGGGGCTAATGCATATTCGATCTTTATCTTTCAATGGTTTACAAAGTCCCAAGCTCAATACAAGTATTCAACTTGGCACTTGGGGGCTAATGCATATTCGATCTTCATCTTTCAATTGTTTACAAAGTCCCAAGCTCAATACAAGTATTCAACTTGGCACTTGGGGGCTAATGGCTATTTGATCATATATATTCTGATGCGGCAGTTTCATTTACTTAAAGTACCGGTTTAACTACGCTAAGTTGAACCGCCCCTTGGGGACTACATCAGCAAATTTCAAAGCATCAAGATTCATATTATTAAGTCCCGGTTTGAAAGAATATTTCAAATCGGCCCTTAGGGGCTAGGAGAGTCAACAAGAATGAAAGCATACAAGCAAGAAGGAGCATATGGAAGTTACCTCATATTTATCCTTCATCATATTAACCAGACCGACTTCATAGTCACGGCTGGTATACAGCCGGTTCAGATAGCCGGAATGGATATCTCGGGCGTTCAGAGCAGCGTAAGCCGTCAGATCAGCATTCCACTTGCCTTTGCCAAAAGCAGCTAATTCCTCCTTGGCAGAATGTTTGGATAAAGCGACAGGGTTGCTTGGCTCAGTATGGCCAGTGCCAGTAATGACAACTTCATCATCATTCGTACCGCCGGTTTGCATTGGAGCTGTTGGCTTGTCAGTAGGTTTCGCGAGACCGGTGGAGCTTTCAACCCGGAGGGAACCTGTGGGCTGATGGATAGGACCTGAGGTATCAGTAGGTCTTTCCTCAGCAGTAAGATCATCATCTGGCTGCGGTGGATCATTGGGAATATCCTCAGGAATAGCCGCTTCAAGATTGGGTGTTGTGCCTGGTTCAAGAATGACATCTTCTTCGGCAGCTTTATCCAGGCGGGCCTTCTTGCTCGGCCTAGGTTTGGCCCTGAGAAAAATAACAAAATTAAATACAACATATGTTCTAAGGCAATATACTGCAAACATCACAATAAATATAGCTTACCCAAGCACCATTTTGAGCGGTGGGAGCTGAGTAGCCGACGACTCGCCAGAAGATGAGTGGGAAATAGCCTGATAATCGGAGTCAGACGGATTAAGAGGTTGACGAAAGCAGCCCGCTTTAGGACAAGTACTGACAAGCGAATTAGAGACCTCGGAATGACGTTTCCGAACCGGACTGTTCGGTAAACCGGCAGAGGTAACTACCTGGCCGCTGTGCCGGGTGGTGCGGCGAGCTTCGTGTTGTTGAGTCTTCATAAGAAGTTTAGGATCCAAATAAGCAAGAGGATGAGAAAATTTAACTTTCCGGTTTGCCTGACGGATTTTTTGTGAAGGCAAAGTTTCTGAATCGGAAGAGAGAATAATTACCTCTGCAACATCCGCATGGCTGGCTTCGGCATCATCCTGACAAATATCATCATCAATAAGATGCATGAAAAATAAACCAAGTGAGTCAAGCTCTACCTCAAAGTCCGGATTATCCACCTCGTCATCAGGGGCCGGATTAGAAGATGCAGTGGTTCTTTTCCGGTGGGCAGTCTTCTTCACAACTTTAGTTTTTTGCCGGGTTGCTCTTTCCGGTTTATCTGTTTTCTCTGGTTTCTCCTGCGGCAGCTTTTTGCTCCAAAACGGATCATCACCCTGATTATGCAGACACTGATATTAGAAACAATGGCCAGACATATCGATAACAGATTCAGCAAAGAGAAAAATCAAAGTCTTACAGCTGGCGGTTTGTTGGTGGCGCAGAAGGGAAGCAGGCCGGTTCTAGCGCAGATGTGCTCTGGTTCATTCAGTATCTTACGCACAGCCTCCGTGATTTCTTCACCGGACAGCTGGAGTCTTGAATGTCGCAGTGGGTCATCCACACTATCAGTATATTCGCACATCAAACTGGAGCACTGACTAAGGGGTAGTATGCTCCATGATATCCAACAGCGAGCAAGGTCAACCCCTGTTAAACCATTGGTCATAAAGGCTCTAAGCTTTGACAGCTGGGGAGCATATTTGCTTCTCTCCTAGGCAGTCAATCGTTGAGGAAAAGGATGGGTATTGCTGAGCCGCTCCGGACGAAAACCAGGCAAGGGATTCTCACCAGCAGGGGAGGTGTCTTTGCAGTAGAGCCATGTCTGATTCCACTCCTTGGGGTGACTATGCAGCTTGGCGTGAGGGTATGTGACCTCTTTCCCTTTTTGAATCGCCATGCCACCCAACTCCGTATTAGAGCCATCAGTAAACTCAGTACGGCGGTTTAGATGGAAAAGATCTCTGAATAATTCCACTGTGGGCTCCTCTTGAAAGAACACCTCACAGAGCACTTGGAAGTGGCACATATTTGTAACAGAGTTGGGGCCAGTGTCTTGCGGATGGAGTTGGAAATCAGCTAGAACATCCCGGTAAAATTTAGAACCGGGCGGTTTAAAACCCCGGGCTAAGTGGTCTACGAAGACAACAACCTCTCCTTCTCGAGGTGTGGGGGGGCATTCTTTGCCAGGAGCCCTCCAATGGATGGTGTCTTTGCTGCCCAAGGCGCCAATCAGGACTAAATCGTCCAGTTGATCCTCTGTGACGCGAGAAGGGACCCAGTTGCACTCATACACTTGCTTGGCCATGATGAAATCTACAAGGTACATTGATATGTGCAACGTTAAACCGGAAGCAGATCTATCTAAACCGGAGTTTTATGAAGCAACAACATATGGCGGTTCAACAAGGGGACTAATGGCATATACCGGTTTGGAAAATTTTCTATCAGGTTAAACCGCCTGATCTAAACATTGAAGCAATTGAGATTGCGGATGGTTAAGTATGCAGAAACAGGTTTCACAAGGTCTTGTTACGGCGTTGGATCTGAAGCAAGTTCAGAAAATAAGAAAAATAGTCGAAGATCAAAGCAGAACAGTATTGAATCAATGGGCAGAAGTATATGTGAGATCTACGGTTTTGGGCAGGAAACTAACGGCGGATACTAAAAGTTACTGCTACACAAAGCAAGGGCTCACATGTGCATCCAGGAGCTAGTACATGAGTATGAACAAGTGATGAACACCGCAAGAACACGAAGCCCTAGATCAGATCTATGTTGAGAAGAACAGAAGACCTACCAGAGCTGAGGAAAACGCGGAAGGTCGCCGCGGCTTTCTGGCGCGTTCAAGTTGATGCAGCGGCCAAGGGTGATGCAGAAGACGACGGCGGCGGCGGAGCTCTGAGACTGGCGACGCGAGGAAGACGAAGAGGAAGGGCACGAAGGGAAGAAAAGAAATGACCCTTCGGGCCTATTTATAAGGCAAAGGACATGTGTCAGGCGCGGGAATCAAGGGACCGCAGATTTTGGAAGTAGGGCGGTCACCTCGGTCATTGCGAATCTATTAAACAAGAAGATATCATGGATGTTTTCTTTATGACAGATGATGTCACGCCGGTTTACAGCAAACAGAGAAGATGACGTCACGGCGGTTCAACAACTACAAGAAGATGTTGAAGACAAAGATTTTTGCTAAGGATTGACATGAACCTATTCAAATCAATCTGGGGCCTAATGTTGGGGATATTACTACTGGGCATAAACCGGCCTACCTGGGCCGGATTAACTCCATCAGTAGTTCAAAGGTGTTAAAGCCCAAAGAGGCAGATAAAGGCTCAGGGCCCGTAGTCGGTTTACAACCTGTAGCCATACATCAACTTTGTGCATATACTTGTAATATAAGTTAGGAACAAGGAGAGACCAACCCGGATACGAGTATGAACCAGTGTTGGGACTCTCTGAACCGGCAGGCGTCACCCATGTATATAAGGGGACGACCCGGCAGCGGTTCAAGGACAACAGACAACAACTCGAGACATAGGCGAAGCTAGTTTGCTCCCTAGTCATCGAAACCCCATCAATTACATCACAACTAGACGTAGGCTTTACCTTCCTCGAAGGGGCCGAACTAGTATAAACTCTCTTGCGTCCTTTTGTCCGCTTTAACCCCTTCAAGTTAACCCGTCGCGATGGCTCCACGACTAAGTCCTTTCTCTAGGACATCTGCCGTGACAAACCCACGACAGAATGGCTATGGAAATTCCATAATACGTAGGTATCGTGGCTGTTTTGAGGAAGGTATATGGTGGGTTTATGGTACCGGCGAAAGTTGCACGGTATTAGAGAGACTAGCAATGTATGAAGGGTGGGAGTGCATATAATCCATGAAATCAACATTAGTCATAAAGAACTCACATACTTATTATTAAAATCTATTAGTTATCGAAACAAAGTACTACGCGCATGCTCCTAGGGGGATAGATTGGTAGGAAAAGACCATCGCCTGTCCCCAACCGCCACTCATAAGGAAAAAAATCAATAAATAAAGCATGCAAGTATCTCTCAAATTCACAACTACTCAACTAGCATGACTCTAATATCATCATCTTCATATCTCAAAACAATCATCAAGTATCAAACTTCTCATAGTATTCAATGCACTCTAATTGGAAGTTTTTATTATACCCATCTTGGATGCCTATCATATTAGGACTTATTTCATAACCAAAGCAAATTACCATGCTGTTCTAAAAGACTCTCAAAATAATATAAGTGAAGCATGAGAGGTCAATAATTTCTATAAAATAAAACCACCACTATGCTCTAAAAAGATATAAGTGAAGCACTAGAGCAAAATTTATCTAGCTCAAAAGATATAAGTGAAGCACATAGAGTATTCTAATAAATTCCGATTCATGTGTGTCTCTCCCAAAAGGTGTGTATAGCAAGGATGATTTTGGTAAACTAAAAAGCAAAGACTCAAATCATACAAGATGCTCCATGGAAAACACATATCATGTGGTGAATAAAAATATAGCCTCAAGTAAAGTTACTGATAGATGAAGACGAAACAGGGGATGCCTTCCGGGGCATCCCCAAGCTTAGGCTTTTGGTTGTCCTTGGATTTTACCTTGGGGTGGCTTGGGCATCCCCAAGCTTAGGCTCTTTCCACTCTTTGTTCCAAAATCCATCAAATCTTTACCCAAAAACTTGAAAACTTCACAACACAAAACTCAACAGAAAATCTCATGAGCTCCGTTAGTATAAGAAAACAAACCACCACTTTAAGGTACTATAATGAACTCATTCTTTATTTATGTTGGTGTTAAACCCACTGTATTACAACTTCTCTATGGTTCATACCCCCCGATACTAGCCATAGATGATTAGAGGGATGTCTATCTAAGTGGGAGATCTTAAGTAATATGATTAATTGAACTTTAATTTATCATGAGCCTAGTACCTGATATTATTTTGCATGTCTATGTGGTTGTAGATGAATGGCATGTGCTACTATTCTTGTGAATTTTAATGCGTTCCTAGAGAAAGCAAAGTTGAAACATGATGGTACCAACTACACGGACTGGGCCCGTAACTTGAGGATTATCCTTATTGCTGCACAGAAGAATTATGTCCTGGAAGCACCGCTAGGTGCAAAGCCCGCCGCAAGAGCAACACCAAATGTTATGAACATTTGGCAGAGCAAAGATGATGACTACTCGATAGTTCAGTGTGCCATGCTTTATGACTTAGAATCAGGATTTCAACGATGTTTTGAATGTTATGGAGCATATAAGATGTTCCAGGAGTTGAAGCTAATATTTCGAGCAATGCCCGGATTGAGAGATATGATGTCTTCAATAAGTTCTACAACTGCAAGATGGAGGAGAATAGTTCTATCAGTGAACATGTACTCAGAATGTCAGGGTACCACAACCACTTGACTCAACTGGGAGTTAATCTTCCTGATGATAGTGTCATTGAAAGAGTTCTGCAATCACAGCCACCAAGCTACAAAAGCTTTGTGATGAACTATAATATGCAAGGGATGGATAAGACAATTCCTGAGCTCTTCACGATGCTAAAAGCTGCGGAGGTAGAAATCAAGAAGGAGCATCAAGTGTTGATGGTTAACAAGACCACTAGTTTCAAGAAAAAGGGCAAAGGAAAGAAGGGGAACTTCAAAAAGAACATCAAGCAAGTTGTTGCTCAAGTGAAGAGCCCAAGTTTGGACCTAAGCCTGAGACTGAGTGCTTCTTCTACAAAGGGACTGGTCACTGGAAGCGGAACTGCCCCAAGTATTTGGCAGATAAGAAGGATGGCAAAGTGAAAGGTATATTTGATATACATGTTATTGATGTGTACCTTACTAATACTCGCAGTAGCGCCTGGGTATTTGATATTAGTTCTGTTGCTAATATTTTCAACTCGAAATAGGGCAACGGATTAATCGAAGATTGGTTAAGGACATGGTGACGATGCGCGTGGGAAATGGTTCCAAAGTCGATGTGATCGCCGTCGGCACGTACCTCTACATCTACCTTCGGGATTAGTATTAGACCTGAATAATTGTTATTTGGTGCCATTATTAAGCATGAACATTATATCTGGATCTTGTTTGATGCGAGACGGTTATTCATTTAAATCAAAGAATAATGGTTGTTCTATTTATATGAGTAATATCTTTTATGGTCATGCACCCTTGATGAGTGTTCTATTTTTATTGAATCTCGATAGTAGTGATACACATATTCATAGTATTAAAGCCAAAAGATATAAGTTTAATAATGATAGTGAAACTTATTTATGGCACTACAGTTTAGGTCATATTGGTGTAAAGCGCATGAAGAAACTCCATGCCGATGGGCTTTTGGAATCACTTGATGCTTGCGAACCATGCATCATGGGCAAGATGACTAAGACTCCGCTCTCTGGAACAATGGAACGACCAACAGACTTATTGGAAATAATACATACTGATGTATGCGGTCCAATGAGTGTTGATGCTCATGGCGGGTATCGTTATTTTCTGACCTTCACTAATGATTGGAGCAGATATGGGTATGTCTACTTGATGAAACATAAGTCCGAAACATTTGAAAAGTTCAAAGAATTTAAGAGTGATGTGGAAAATCATCATAACAAGAAAGTTAAGTTTCTACGATCTGATCGTGGAGGTGAATATTTAAGTTATGAGTTTGGTCTTCATTTGAAACAATGCAGAATAGTTTCGCAACTCACGCCACCTAGAACACCACAGTGTATTGGTGTGTGCGAACGTCGTAACCGCACTTTATTAGATATGGTGCGATCTATGATGTCTCTTACTGATTTACCACTATTGTTTTTGGGTTATGCTTTAGAGACAGCTGCATTCATGTTAAATAGGGTACCATCGAAATCCGTTGAGACGACACCATATGAACTGTGGTTTGGCAACAAACCCAAGTTGTCGTTTCTTAAAGTTTGGGGCTGCGATGCTTATGTGAAAAAGCTTCAACCTAATATGCTCGAACCCAAATCGGAGAAATGTGTCCTCATAGGATACCCGGAGGAGACTGCTTGGTACACCTTCTATCACAGATCCGAAGGCAAGATATTTGTTGCTAAGAATGGATCCTTTCTAGGAAGGAGTTTCTCTCGATAGAAGTTAGTGGTAGGAAAGTAGAACTTGATGAGGTAACTGTACCTTCTCCCTTATCAGAAAGTATTTCATCACAGAAATCAGTTCCAGTGATACCTACACCAATTAGTGAGGAATCTAATGATGGTGTTCATGAAACTTCTGATCAAGTTACTACGGAACCTCGCAGGTTAACCAGAGTAAGATCCGCACTAGAGTGGTACCGTAATCCTGTTCTGGAGGTCATGTTACTTGACCATGATGAACCTACGAACTATGAGGAAGCGATGATGAGCCCAGATTCCGCAAAATGGCTTGAGGCCATGAAACCTGAGATGAGATCCATGTATGAGAACAAAGTGTGGACTTTGGTTGACTTGCCTGATGATCGGCAAGCCATAGATAATAAATGGATCTTCAAGAAGAAGACTGACTATCGGTGTCAAAACTGGTGGATCTCTGGTAGGGGGTCCCGAACTGTGCGTCTAAGGCGGATGGTAACAGGAGGCAGGGGACACGATGTTTTACCCAGGTTCGGGCCCTCTTGATGGAGGTAAAACCCTACATCCTGCTTGATTATTCATTATAATATGAGTAGTACAAGAGTTGATCTACCACGAGATCGGAGAGGCTAAACCCTAGAAGCTAGCCTATGGTATGATTGTATGTTGTCCTACGGACTAAAACCCTCCGGTTTATATAGACAGTGGAGGGGGCTAGGGTCACACAAGGTCGGTTACAAAGGAGGAGATATACATATTCGTATTGCCTAGCTTGCCTTCCACGCCAAGTAGAGTCCCATCTGGACACGGGACGAAGTCTTCAATCTTGTATCTTCATAGTCCAACAGTCCTGCCAAAGGGTGTAATCCCGCTGTCCGGATACCCCCTAATCCAGGACTCCCTCAGTAGCCCCCGAACCAGGCTTCAATGACGATGAGTCCGGCGCAAAGTGTTGTCTTCGGCATTGCAAGGCGGGTTCTTCTCCATATTTCGAATGTTTGTAAAGCAGTGTCCAGCCTCATAGATGTTGAACCTCTTGACTTCTATGCCCAATAAGGGCTATCTCCCACGCGTCGAATGAATACGAGGCGCCAGGGCGTTTTTTCATTCGCCCTCCTATCCAGATAAATAAATTGTCTATTAAAGGGATGGGGATTCTCAGATCCGATCCATACCATCCTCCCCCAGCAAGAATCCATCAGAGCGCGCTTCGGAAAGATCCATTCCAGCATGGCCGACCTCCGCAGCTCCTCCTCCCGCCCCCGTAGTCCTAAGCCCGGTGATTGGGAGAGGTGTTCAGTCCTAAACATTCGATTAGTCAAACTGCAGACTAAGGGATTTCTTCCCCCGGCGTATATGGTACCCGTCCGAGCCGGGCTCACCACCTACAATGGCGAGGAGCAAGCGGAGAGCTTCCCTAGCCCCACTACGGGGGAGCGGGTATGCCTTATCCTTATTTATTAATGGGACTCAGATTTCCGATTCATCCATTCCTCCGCGGGCTCCTGGAGTTCTACGGCCTCCAATTGCATAATTTCACCCCTCCCTCCATTTTACACGTCGCCGGCTATGTTGCCCTCTGCTAGTTGTTCTTGGGGTGCGAGGCTCATTTCGAGCTCACTACTAGGAAAAGGGCTAAAGATGGAATTGACACTAATGGGGCACCAGAGAAGTGGTGCGCCACTACTATATACTAATGGCGCACCATGTGGGGATGTGCCATTAGTGTGGAAGACACTAATGGCGCACCAGGCACACGGTGCGCCACTAGTAACAAAATGTTTTTTTTTTCATTTTTTCAAACATACTAATGGCGCATCCGGGCAGAGTGCGCCATTAGTAGTTAGAACTACTAATGGCGCATCAGCCATAGAGTGCGCCACTACTGTATTTTTTTTTACTTTTTTTCAAAACTACTAATGGCGCACCATTGCATAGTGCACCATTACTTGTTTAAACTAGTAATGGCGCACTGTGCCACGGTGGGCCATTAGTATAATTTTTTTTACCTTTTTGCAAAACTACTAATGGCACATGTCTGTGTGGTGCGCCATTAGTTTGTTGGGTTACTAATGGCGCATGTCTGTGTGGTGCGCCATTAGTAACCCGGGACCAGCTACATATTTTTGGACAGACACACCTACACACTCACTTTCCCCACTTCATTCCCCCACCTCCTTCTCTAAGCTTGTCGGCTGCCTCCTCCTCCTCACCTCATTTGTACCATAGATTCATCAAAATTAAGTGTTGAAATTACCTTTTTTTTGATAGGTAAGTAAGGGGAAAGCTATCTTCATGTTGTAGATCTACTTTTTTTCTCCCTAGCTCGCTCCAACAACGTGCACATGCACTTTTTGTGGCCTAGCTAGATCTATGTATGTTTCTGGTGTTGCATATGTTTGTGGTGTTGCATATATGTTTGTGTTTGCAGGTACCGGTATTTGAAATGCAATAGTTGCCAATATTTTGCCGGAATGCTGATTCATTTCTGTTTCGGCGAGAATTTTGGCACTATGCATTCTTTTTGGTCCTATTTTTAGGGAAAGTCATGCCAACTTTTTCTTGGTTCTAAAATATCGTTTTGCTCTACCCCGCAGGCGACCATGGTCTGCACGACGACCGAAGGCATTGTGAATAGGTTTTTGAGCTCCGTGAAGGCCGAGATGCTTCAAAAGAACGAGACGGAGATAAGATGTCCGTGTCGAAGATGCAAGCTGAAGAGCCTTATTGCGGACCCGGATTCCGGGCAGGTGCGGGACCACCTGCTCTTGTGTGGTTTCATGGATGGCTATCGGTGGCAAGGTGATGAAGATGACTATGAAGTCGTCCATGGGGGGCGGGCAAGAAATGAGGAAGGGCAGCAAGACATCCACCGCGGCTTGGGCGGGTGAGAAGATGAAGAATCTCCAGGACATGATCACGACGGTGATGCTGTACACAATCATCATGTAGAAGATGCCGGACATGATGATGAGGAAGATGCCGAAGCAGACGAAGGGCATGATCATGAAGATCTAGATGTCGGAGGAGCAGACAACGATGGACCATCGATGGGCTGGGTGCAGGACCCTCATATTCAAGAGCTGCTTCTCAAGCAGACGGATAACGCAAGAGCTGCCGCCCGAGAGAAAGCCAAGCTGGATCAACTGGAGATAGACGCGGTTACTCCATTGTATGAAGGATGCAGACCCGAGGATACCCGCCTGAAAGTAACGCTCATGGCTTTGGAGATGAAGGTAAAACACAAAATGACCGACGCATGCTTCGACGAGAACATGTCATTCTGGCACGAACGTCTTCCCAAGGGGAACAAGTGCCCGACCAGTTTCGAGGAGGCGAAGAAAGTCGTGTGTCCTCTGGATTTACCGCACGTGAAATACCATGTGTGCATGAACAATTGCATCATTTATCGGGGCGAGCACGCGGAGTCTACCATATGTCCGGTGTGCGGCGTCACTCGATACAAGAAGAGGAAGAAAGCTCCTCGACAAGTGGTGTGGTACTTTCTGATCACTCCTTGTCTGCAGCGGTATTTCGCGGACCCTAAGGTAGCAAAGCTCCTGCGTTGGCACGCGGATAGGGAGGAGAAGAAGCGAGAATATGACGCAAATGATCCAGAGATAAATAAAAAAGACAAGATGCTGAGTCACCCTAAAGATGGGAGCCAGTGGCAAGCGTTGAACTTCGAACACCCAGAATTTGGGAAGGATCCAAGGAACATCGTGTTGGGCGCGAGCACCGATGGCGTCAATCCGTTTGGCAGCTAGAGAAGCACACATAGCACCTGGCCTGTGTTTGTGTGGATGTACAACCTTCCCCCCTGGTTGTGCATGAAGAGGAAGTACATTCACATGAGTATGCTAATTAAAGGGCCGAAATAACCAGGGAATGACATCAATCTGTATCTGGGGCTGCCGAAAGAGGAGCTAGACATGCTGTGGAAAACGCCAGCCAATACGTGGGACGCCGCAGAGAAAGAATATTTCCCTATGAGAGCCGCATTGCTCACGACGGTGCATGACTATCTCGGTTACAGATATCTCGCGGGGCAGGTGGTCCACGGATTTTCTAGATGCGTCAGGTGCATGGATGACACAATGTATCGCCAGCTGGATAGAGATCCCGGGTCTTCAAAAACCGTGTTCATGGGACATCGAAGGTGGCTTCACGATGATGACCTGTGGAGGAAACGCAAGGATCTGTTCGATGGTGAGACCGAACTCCGAAGATGCCCGCGTACGAGGAGCGGTGAGGAAATAGACGGGCTGTTGAAAAATTGGAAAGATTTCCCACTGCCGGGAAAGAAGCAAAAGGCGCCAGAGCCGGGAAAGAAGCGAAAGGCGCCAGAGCCGCTGCTGAAGGTATGGAAAATGAGGTCTGTTTTCTGGGACTTGCCATACTGGAAGATCCACCATGTGCCTCACAGCCTTGATGCCATGCATATCACGAAGAACGTGTGTGAGAGTCTGCTTGGTACCCTACTCAACATGCCAGAGAGGACCAAAGATGGGCCGAAAGCAAGGGCATACTTGAAATCAATGGGCATCAGGCAGGAGCTTCACGCTAATGATGATGATGATGAGGCGAAGCAGGACACAGAAAGTCGTCGCAAAGGCAAAAAGGCCAAGAAGACCGGAAATGACTACCCTCCCGCGTGCTTCACTCTAAGTCAGGAGGAGATCGAGCAGTTTTTCACCTGCCTCGCAGGAGTAAAACTTCCTTACGGTTACGCGGGGAAGATAAGCAGATACATAGACCCAGCGAAGCAGAAGTTCAGCGGGATGAAGTCTCACGACTGTCACGTGCTGATGACGCAGATACTTCCAGTTGCAATCCGTGGGATCATGGACGCGGACGTCCGTGAAATGCTATTTGGCCTATGCAACTTTTTCGACGTCATCTTTCAGAAGTCGGTTGGCGTGAGGCAACTCAGAAGGCTACAGGAAGAGATCGTGGTGATACTGTGCGAGCTTGAGATGTACTTCCCGCCCGCATTCTTCGACGTTATGGTGCATCTGCTGGTCCATATCGTGGAGGATATCATCCAACTCGGGCCGACGTTCCTGCACAGCATGATGCCGTTCGAAAGGATGAATGGTGTCATCAAAGGATACGTTCGCAACATGTCACGTCCAGAGGGAAGTATAGCCAGGGGCTTTCTGACCGAAGAGTGCATCTCCTACTGCACGAATTATCTAGGCATCGAGAACCCCGTTGGTCTGCCCGTCAACAGGCACCTCGGCAGGCTCGCTGGATGGGGACACCGTGAGGGTCGCCGTGAAATGCATCTCGACTTCGAGGGTCAGCTCGCCGACTTTGAAAGAGCAAACCTACTCGCGCTACAACACATATACGTGGTCGATCCTTGGGTGGTAGAGCACAAAACCTTTATTGAGAAGACGTACAATGACCGAGGCCAACAGAGGACGGACGGAGATATAATCAAAGAGCACAACTCATGTTTCACGCGTTGGTTCAAGCAGAAGCTTCTGTCGTACCCTTTACATGAGGATTCTTCCGCGGAAGAACAACTCATATTTGCCTTGTCACAGGGCGCCAAGGACAACCTGATGACCTATGAGGCATACGATATCAACGGCTACACATTCTACACCGAGGACAAGGACATGAAGAGCGATGGTTATCAGAACTCTGGGGTAACGATGGAATCCTACACCGGTAACAACAAGGATAGATACTATGGAAGGATCGAGGAGATCTGGGAGCTGAGCTACGCTGGAGAGAAGGTCCCGATGTTCCGTGTCAGATGGGCCAAGAGCGTCCTAAAAGAAGACCGGTATTTCACCACCATGGTTATACCCGAAGCCAAATCCAAGACCGCAGGCGCAAACGTCACCGCGAAAAATGAGCCATGGGTACTGGCTTCCCAAGTGGACCAATGCTTCTTCATTACCGACCCGTCAAAGCCCAGTCGTGTTGTCGTGAGGAGAGGCAAAAGGAAGATCATCGGAATGGATGGAGTAGCCAATGAGCAAGACTTCGACAAGTACGGCGAAGATCGAACATGACGACGATGAAGTAGCAGCGTACACCACAAGAAGAAGCAGGACCACCCTACCTAAAGGACGTCCGTTCCATAGAAGAACTCCATTTGTGAAAAAGAAGGGCAAGAAGATTATGAATAGATAGCTAGCTAAGATCAACTGTATTTAAATCGTAGTCTTTATTTCTCGGTTGTATTTCATGGGCACTTTTTGATATCATGAATATTTTTAAATTTCATGGGCACTTTTTGAATTCATGAATATTTTTTCAAATTTGATGATATTTTTTCATATTAAATATGATAAAATATTGAATATTCATGAGGACACTCGATCTCGATCCCCCTCCATCTCGATCTAGATTCCCCCTCCATCTCGATCTCGATCCCACCCGCACCCTCCCCCGCTCCACCACCGCCGACGAGCACCCCCCGCACCCTCCCCCGCTCCACCACCGCCGACGAGCACCCCCCGCACCCTCCCCCGCTCCACCACCACCGACGAGCACCCCCCGCACCCTCCCCCGCTCCCCGGTGAGCTCCGCCTCCTCTCCCCTCTTCATTTTAAAAAATAATAATAAAAAGTGTAGACTACAATTGTTGTTAAACAACAATTATTACTGTTTTTATAAAAAATATTACTGTTTCATATTCATATTCATTTTCTAAAAAATTATTACATGCAACAAAAAATAAAAATAAATTACTTATGGCGCACCTCTGGTTGGTGCGCCATTGCTATATATATAAAAAAATATTACTAATTGCGCACCTCTGCCTGGTGCGCCATTGCTATGTAAAAAAAGATTACTAATGGCGCACCTCTACCTGGTGCACCATTGCTATGTAAAAAAAAGATTACTAATGGCGCACCGACCGCGTGTGCGCCATTAGTAAGATTTCCCCTAGCTAATTCCCTCCCTCTCGCCAGATCCCCTTTGTCCCTCTCCCTCGCCCCCCTAGCTAATTCCCCCCGCTGCCCCGACCCACGCCGCCGCCGCCCCCGCGCCTCCGTCTCCTTCGCCGCCCCCCCAGTCAGCCCCTGCCCTGCCCGCCATCGCCGTCCGCTCCCAATCCACCCCCTCCCTCGCATTCACCGCACCCACCCACCCCCTCCCTCGCCTTCCCAGCCCTCGAAACCCTAGAAACCCGTGACGCTCCACCGTGCCTTCTCCGCTTGAGCTCCACCGTGCGAGGCGATAGGCAAGGCGGCGGGCAGAATCTGCTTCAACACCGGGCCGGCGAGCCGCGGAACCAGGGCGCGACGGTGCTCGACCCCTCCACCCCCTCCACCTCTTCTTCCTCGGGTCGCCACTGTCTTCCTCAACTCTGGCCACCTCTGTTACTACTAAGCTGTCGCAGGGCCTCCTTGCGCCTCCCCGGTGAGCTCCGCCTCCTCTCCCCTCTTCCTTCTCACAAACACTCAATTTGTGCGCCTGGTTAGTGACTTGTGGAGTTGGCCCAGTTAATGCTTTGCTCTGTGATGCAAGATGTTAGGCTCTGGCACTTTATAGAGTTTCTTTGTGAAATCCCTAACTGTGAGTCTTGCTAGTGATCTAATTGTGATAATCCCGCTCACATCCCCACTTGCAGCAGAGGCAGGCAATGCCTCTATATGCTCTGTTTTACTGCCTAGCTAGAGCACAAACCTAGCCCCAATTGTGTACTCCCAATTGCTAGTGGTCTAACTATTTTACTGCCAGTACTGTAGTCAGTAGCTTAACTTGTTTAAGTACTGCTAGTTAGTTGTACTGATATTAAATGATGCCTGAAATGATGTATCATGTATCTTTAGCATGATCTGTTTCAGATAATAAATGATGCTTGAAATGAATTCTTCTGTAAGTGAAGGCTTGCTATGTTGTTGCTGCCAGCTATTTTCTGTTTCCTCATTTGGATTACTCAGTTATTTAGTTTATTATTACTTGGGAAAAGTACTGTGAGAAAAAAAATGATTATCTGCATTGCATTGTTAAATGTTGTACTTGGGCACAATACCTTTTCATCCATCATTTACACTATGAATCCAATACCAGTTGCCCATGATGATTATTTCACTTCAAACAGGCCACCTAGTGGCACAAAGCTCCATCAGAAACAGAATCAAAGATGGCCATGCCATGCTTGGCAGTAGCAGAAGTGACATGAAGCAGTGTAGTGGCATGGCCATTGACCTGTGGCTGGCATCTAGACACCACACACATACATACAGAGGCACATTGACTATTACTATGGCAAGTACCGTGTCAAGTAATCCATGTGTTTTTTGTTGGCAGTTTATCATGAAATTGCAGGTACCCTGAGAGGCCCTTGAGTTTGCCGGAATGTCGATTAACTTCCGTTCCGGCAAATTCGGGTACTCCATATGTCCTATTTTCAGCAAAGGTCATGCTGAAATTTTCCGTGAATTTTAGCATGACTTTGCTAAAAATAGGACATATGGGGTACTTGCGACTAATGCATGGGCTGGGGTATCTTAGTACTTAGTTAAGTAGGATCAACTGCCCCCGCCATTCTTGCTGCATTAAACCATAGGTGGCAATAGAGCCAAGTGACTAGGCCCAACTTAGAATTCTCCTTAGAATCGATAAACCCTAGATGATAAACCCAACATAGGTGGCAATAGAGCCAAGTTATTAGTGCCAAGTGATTAGGCCCAACCTAGGGTGCCTCGGCATTGATAAACCCTAAATGATGAAAAGTTAACTTGGCTTCTATAGGGTGCCTCGGTGTCGATGAGAACCTAAATGATGTACGCTTAGGCTTTTAGGGTGCCTCGGCGTCGACAAACCCTAAATGATAAAAGCTTAGCTTTTAGGATGCCTCGGTGTCGACAAACCCTAAATGATGAGACCATGATCTTGTTCCTTGACAATAACCAACTTTTTGACCAAACTTTTTTCCTATTTAGAGCGAAACATGGCCCATAACGATGAGGCCGGCAGTTCGGGCAGCAAGCAATTCTGGGAGCTGTCCCAGGAGTTGGGGGAAGAACCTCACCGCTATGAGGACGCCGCGGAAGACACCGATCCTGACTACACAACCCCTAGTGGCGTCGGGGATGACAACACTGATGATGGCGCTGCGGATGCCACCACTGATGATGGCGGCGCATGCACAGATGGCAGCCAACCGAAGAGGCAACGGAAGGACCGACGCCCGAACGTGCTCGGCATCGTCAGGGAGGAATTTACTGAAGTGAACTCCGACGGGTATCCGACGACGCCCAAACACGTAGTCAAGGGGTACTCGATTCAGCTCGGGTGCATTCTCTAGAGCACCGCCTCAATCAACACCGAGAACCTAAGGCATAAGGACCGAGGGAATTTGCGCAGCCTCCTCTTCACGAAGCTGCACGAACGATACAAGTTCCCCGCTGAGTTTGCAAACACACGCCTCTTGAGTAATAAAGTGAACGGTGCCGCCCTCACGACGATGAGCACAGCCCTGTCTACTTGGAAAAGGACGGTGAAGGCAATGATTGACAAAGGTGATAGTTATGAGAAGATCAAGGCAAAATATCCTTTGATTAGCGAAGATGACTACAAGGAGTTCAAGATCAAGTACAAGAGCCCCGCAACCTCCGAATCAAGTCAGTGGGGGAAAGAAATGTGGCAGGTGAACATAGGGGTCCACCAACTCAGTCCCGGCGGTTACAGAGTGGCCGAGCCTATATGGGACAAGGAGGACGTGGAGCGTGCCGAGCAAGGCCTACCGCCCCGCTTCGAGAAATACAGTGACAAGCAGACCAGGAACTTTCTCAGGGCCCAGTACAAGGAGGACCCGGTAACAAAGGAGCTTACCACGGATCGGAAGACCAAGGAGCTTGAGCTTGTTCTGGTAAGGAATACACCCCCGCGTAATTAGCTCCATATGGTTGCATTCTAATTAATCCCCAATATTTCTAAATGGTTCATGTTCCTTCCGCAGGACAAAGAAAGCAGTAGCGCGGGGTCGTCTCAGAGCTCCCCTTTCGACACCCCTTTGAATAGGGCGTTGAACATAATGAAAAACAGGGATAAGCTCAATAAGCCGACGTCAGCTGGTCGTGTGGCCGGCAAAGGCTTGTCCACAAAATGGTTGTCATACTATGCCGCTGGTGGGCGAAAGGAGAAAAAGACCAGCTCGGAAAGCCAGTCACGCGAGGTTGAAGCACTCAAGGCGCAAGTGGCGCGGATTCCAGAGATGGTCCAAGAGAAAGTGCAACAACAACTGGGATCGACGCTCACCAACATTATGCCTACCTTGATTCATGGGATAACGACGTGGATTGTGGGTGGCCAACAGGGGCCACCCCCGATTCCTAGCTTCACGGCCAGCAACTCGCACAACACGCAGGCGGCGCCATTGGTGTCTCCGGCGGCGGCGGTATTGGTGTCTACGGCGGCGGCGCCATTGGTGTCTCCGACGGCGGAGGTATTGGTGTCTCCGACGCCGACATTGGAGCTTAATGCACCCGGGTGTACGCCGGCAGGCACCTCGCCAGCAAGCGGCCCCTCCGTCAGTTGCATGCCCGCCGTTGGCGGTGCCTCGACATTAGCCGAGCTCGACGGCATCACGGTAACTAAGCCTCTCGGCCGAGGACTTCATCTCCTTGCCTTTGACTGGGCATCCCTGACGCCCTACATGTTTTCGCAGGGCGCCGCCGATGTTCCTTGCACTCTCCTGCACTTCGTGGGCGACGACTTGGTCGATGTCGCCAAGGGCAGAATCGTTCAACCGGGCAACCCCGTGTTCCACGGTAATCCGATGCCACCCACAATGTATAGGGTTGAAGTGGTTCGGGTGCTACCAGGCTGCGACGAGCTGTTACCTCCGATTCGACCCGCTGGGACCGACGAAGAAGATGAGATGACCCTCAGCGCTTGCGTAAGCTGGCCCCTGCTTTAGCCGAAGAGCCAGATTCGTTTGGGGGCGGGGGACACCACCCCACAGACAAGACCGCCAGTCGTGCCGGCGCCAAGCCATGGCAAGAACGCCGCAACGCTACCGGACATGACGGACATCCCTATGGCACAAGATCCGGACATGCATATGGCACAGGATCCGGACGACGACAACGACGACGGTACATTTACCAACGTCGATAAGTACTTTACCGAACATGGGTACGGTGACGAGTTCTGCAGGCCTCCTTCTGAAGAACCCAAACAAGACGACCGCGATCTAGCTGGTACGGCGGAGAAACCCAATTGCAACAGGCGTCGTCTGGCGTTCAGTTCTCAGGAGACGCCTCCAGCTGCCGCCTTCACCGAGCCTCAAATAGCGGAGGTGCCAAATATTATCAGCCCCAAGACGCTCAAGAAGGCGGTCTGTGAGCAGAACTCGGTCCCATTACAGCAGATCAAGAAGAAGGGCCGGAAACGGCAGACTAAAAAGGGCGCCGGTGCAAGCCAGCCGGCACCGAGTACGATCCGTGCTCAGGACGGGCCACCTTCACCTAAGGATATCTCGAGGAGGGTGCATCTGGCGGGTAGGGCGATGCTACCGACAAATATGCTCAATGCTGCAACCGGTGCTATGCGGAGTCTGCCCGACAGTGTTCTTTCTTTGGAGGAGCGGTGTCTTAGAGAGAATGATGTGGCATACCCGGTTTTCGTGGCCAAGGTGCCAGAGGGCAAGGGCTTTGTGGATGGCGACATCAGGGGTATGATCGTCCTGCGGTTTGATGACATCTTTGCTATGTTTAACCTTCATCCGCTGCACTACAGCTTCGTTCGGCTGTTTTCGCTGAGTATGGAGATGCGGATCATTAGAGACAAGACCCCGAACATCGTGATCGTCGACCCCTTCTACATGCGTGCCAAGCTCTTGAGCAGCGCTGGGGACCACCAAGTCGCGAGTTCACACCTCGAAGACGTCATTCTGGCAAACCCAGATAAGTATAACTTCCTTATGGCTTACTTTCCCGAGTAAGTCATCCCTTAACCGCCCCGTAACATATGATTTCATAGATTTCGATCGTTCTTTTTTTTTCTAACATTCCGTGTTCTGTGTAGTGACACACATTGCACACTCATCCTCTTAAGCCCGAAATATTCCATGGCCACGTATTTCGACCCGAACCATAACTCCAAGATAGACTACACAAATATCAAGAAAGTTCTTGATGATGTTCTCCCCGGCTACGCCAAATCTGGAGGCACCTTCACCAGGGCAGTTCGTAAGTATGGCAAGCACGTGTTCGCCCACAATACGACGTTCTGCTGGGTCAAGAAGCCGCCTGGCGGTCAAAAGGATGCCTACTGCACCCTCCATCACATGCGGGTGATCGTAAGGGACCATCATCACCTTCTGCTACCAAATAATCTCAAAGATTGGGCCGCGAGCTTGTCGGTAATCCAGGACGCGGACATCAGACAAGAATTCTTTCGCATCCAGTCGGAGTTTGCGGACATCATCCATCAAGATGTCCTTCATACCTCGGGACAGTTCTTCCTCAGATATCAACCGTCCAACATTGAGATAGACGGAATGCTACAAATGTAGGCTGACAACGCCCACGATTTCATTACCATCACGACAGACGGCGGCTTCATCCACGCTCCTGTCCATGAGTCGAGTTGAAAGTAGTGATGTGTAGTTCTGAAACATTGATTGGCTCATGTTGTAATTAAACTTTAATGAATTGTATGTCTCTTTGGTTTGGACAGTCGTTCAACTTTGATGTAATCGATGCTATTTATTGGTAGGACCATGAATCATGATATTAATGTCTTGCTTTTCTCTTTCGATCCTTTTGTTGCATACTTATATATTGCTTATGTATGTATTGTCTGTTGTTTGGCTTGTGCATAGAGATGCCGTCGTATATCGTGTACAAGGGTAAGGTTCCCGGAGTCTACGACGACTGGGAGGAGTGTCGGAGACAGGTTCACCGTTTCAGCGGTAACAGTTACAAAGGGTACACCACTAGGGCGGAGGCGGAATCTAGATATGCCTGCTATCTAGCGGGAGAGAGGAGGGAGCGTTGGAGGAACCGGATGAAGACGAGTTTCATCGCGATGATGCTCATCGTGATGACCGCAGCTCTCTTCTATGTGATGGTAGTTTAGATGATCGATATCGACTTGGAATGTGAAGACAAACTCGATAATCGTGGTCTCGAGACATGTAATGTTTTATCTTTGTTCGGTCTTTTGAATTCTAAGACTAATATGATGAATTGTATTCGGAGACTAATCTTCTATTGTATTCGATGAATCTGCTGTTGCTGTATGCTACTGTCTATATTCTGTAAAATAATATATTTTGTAACCTGTGCAAAAATCAGAAAAGTAAAAAAATAAAACCTAATATTCATACTAATGGCGCATCACTACAGAGTGCGCCATTAGTATGCCAAAGTATACTAATGGCGCATCACAAAACAGTGCGCCATTAGTATGCCAAGTATACTAATGGCGCATCCATCCGCAGTGCGCCATTAGTGTGCCAAAGCACATGGTTAAATATGGCCCCTGGGAGGCATACTAATGGCGCATGGTGTTATATACTAATTGCGCACTGGGTGGTGCGCCATTAGTATACCAGATACTAATGACGCACCAGTGGTGCGCCATTAGTAATAAATACTAGTGGCGAGATACTAATGGCGCACCAGTGATGCGCCATTAGTAGGCAAAACGGGTGCGCCATTAGTAGGCCTTTTCCTAGTAGTGGTTGTGTAAAAGTTTATTTTGCCTCGTCCCTCGCACACAGAAGGGGTCACTTTATCAAGTGGGCGGAGCCGAAATATGGTGCATCGCCTGAACCAGATACCTGTCCGGTACTCCAAAGAAGACGTCTGAAGACTGGCCTTCGGAATGGTTTTTTATGGAGGACGTCCCCCCTTCCGGACCGTGTTCGGCGGGGTCTTCCTGAGTTCAGCAATGCTCCTCTGAAGGAATGCCGAAGTTGGCGCCCACGGAGCCCCCAGGAGGAAGACAACGGAGATGTCCTTTACCTAATGAACCGGATCAAAGCGCTGGCTCAATCAGGATTAACAGTAATTGAGGTTATGTCAATATGCATAATGCGGGGAGTGCAACCACTTCAATACCGAGGGCACCCCTTGTGGTGTTTTAACAGGGAAGATGACGCCACCCATTGCGGGCGTAAGGGACCAGACAACGCAGCCGCCTTAGCAAAAATTATGTCTGAATTGTTCAAGGGAGAGGAAGAGGAGTTCATCCGCATCAAGCCATGGGATGGATTCTCCATGTACAACCCTCCAAGCTGGGTGAGTTATATCCCCTCATTCCCATTCTTCTCGCATTCTTTATCGTGGGTATTCACCTTGCCTTTTTGAGGCAGGAACTGCGAAAAGCCATAAGGGAGGTCAGCAGCCCATCTCCACAACCAGAGGACCCTGACCGGGCCCTCGGTCCCGGACTCAAAGAAGATCCGGACATATTTGTGGAGCTGATAGACCAGCAGTTCTATCAATTAAGCTGCGATGACGCCATGGTGGCCATTACGGCCTACTATCCCAGACTGCTTCCTGCATCACACGTAAGAAAAACCAAAAATCCCAACTCCAAAAACTAGGATCCCCTTTTAGACACTTCACCTACCATATACATATGGTGTTTTTACAGGGAAGGCACTCGGGATGCCATGCCAAACCTGTAGCAACTCGCCAACAAGAGGCATCGAGGCCGGGCAGGCTAAAAAGGAAGGCAGTCAGGACGGAGACGCCGGTGCAAAGGTATAACAGAAACCCCGCTCCGTGGTTGTCGTCTTTCTCAAAATGTAATGACGTCCATGTTTCTTTAACAGAAAAAACGCTCACCGGAATATGTCCGGCGATGGTGCCGACCATGCTTCCACCAGTCGGGCGCCAGGACCGGACACAGAGGCGGAAGCCGATATGGGGCGGACGCTGGATAACCCCCCTACAGAGGATGCAGATAGATTATCCGCCACAAATTCAGAAGTGGAGAGTGCCAGGAATCATAGGCGTCGCCGGGCCATACTCCGCGACACTTGTTTCTCACCAGAGGCATTTGATGCCTTCAATTCTGGAGAGGCGTACCTCCGTGCTGCTCAAGATGGTCTAGCCAGAGCCACGAATCAGTATGTAAAGGATGTACGGGTAAGCAAATCTGACGATTACATGTATCAGTAGCCCCTGAGACTTGAAACAGTTAGCAGAACTAATTTAAGGATCAACTTATTGTGCAGGTTCTTACAGAGAAGAATAGTCGACTGTCACAGGAGTTGGAGGAATGCAAGACCCAACTTCGGGCCGCTATTGCCGCATTGAAGGAACCTAAGAAGTCCCCGGCTGGTAATATTTCCTTCAAAGAATGATAAGTGCCACATAGCATGTGGCATGGCTGCCGATCTAACAATAGATGTTGCAGATGAATCCGGAGAGAATCCGGAGGAGCAGCACACCGTACGACAACTAAAGGCTGGCGGACACGTGCTGACTGAGGTCAGGTGGGAGAAAAACAATCTCCAAGACTCCAATACCAAGCTGAGCATGGAACTGAAAGATGTTCAAGCCCAGCTTGCGGACTCCGAGAAGGAGAATAAGCGGCTTCGACGCGGCATATTTAGTAAGTGCTTGAACGAACCCTTTTGAAGGAGTTCGGCGAAGAAGCCGGCTAACAACGCTATGTCTGCAGGTATGCTGACGGGTCATCCCACGGAGGAAATGCCCGGGGTCTGCGGGTGATCTTCTATCCGAGCTCTCACAACTGCACGAACAAGTTCGGCAGGTGATGCAAGGTTTTGCCCAGGCCTTGTGGCCATCCGTCTCCCTGCCAGAAGGCATTGTAGAGCTTACGGATAAGCTCAAGGGAGCACGATGGCGCTTCCGATTATGGGAGATATCAGCCTGCCGTCAAGGTGCCAGGGAAGCTTGGGCCATGGTGAAGATGTGGTACACCAAGGCTGACCCAAATCACATGGCCGAGGTCGGACCTGTGGGGCCCAACGGGAAAGAGATCCCCGTTAGCTTAGTCTATGGGCAAGTAGAATTAGCCGCAAAGTATTCTCAACAGGATTGTAGGCTAGACCGCCTGTTGGATGGTATAGAGGAGGAATTTAGTCAGTCTGCATGACTATGCAATTAAAGTGACATGTATAATGCCTTCTAGCCGGATTGTAGATCATTTGTCATGGCGGACCTTTTCGCTTCAACCTCGGGACCCGTTAGTCCGGAGTGTATCCGAATACCCGCTCATTTATATGAGAACCGGGGTATGCGTGGAGACCAGACGTAGGGGTCATTAGTGCTTGAACAGACAAGTGCCCAACTAGTTATGTTATATTACATGGGTAGTAAGAAATATCTTCTAGAGAGAATAGTTCCGTTTAGTGTTCCTTTCCCTGGGTGCGCATGCCCTAAAGTGCATGTTTAGACTGCGAGAGGAAACGCAGGAAAAACATCTGGGGGCACATATGGAAAATAAAAAATCATCTTTTTTTCGCCGACCGAATATTCTCTTAAGAACGCTAGCTTTTGGCTTCACCTAGTCTGAGGTACACATCCGGCTGACCCGGCAGTAACAATCACAGAGGTGCTCCCCTTATGCCCTAGCCGAATTATCAGGAACGTAGGGCATAAATACAAGAGCAAGGCAACCCAGCTTGGCCAAAACTTAAGTCATATCGATGCATATAATGGCGAAGAAAAGGTACATGCGGAAGAATAACACATGTGTTGGGCATGAAGCCCGGATAGATAATTAAGCTTCTGTGTAAGAAGCCCCCAGGTATAATGAGTGCGGTTAGCGCATCTATGGTGTGCAAGCAAGGCACGAGTTGGCCCTTGAAGGCCTAGAGAAAAAATAAAAGAAAGAAGGAAATAAAAACAAGAAAGATAATGTGTATACAAAAAATGAACAAAGGAAGGAGACGAACATAGAGTCCGGCGCTAGGCGTAGAATCTTCGGAGCCTGGCTGCGTTCCATGGGTCAGAACTTGGTCAATAATGAAGGGACCTTCCTATTTGGGCTCGAGCTTGTTCTTCTTCTTATCCGGCAGGCGTAGAACTAGTTCGCCAACGTTATAAGTTTTGGCCCGTACTTCTCTGCTTTGGTATCTGCGAGCCTGTTGCTGATGGAATGCGGAACGGGCTTTTGCCAGGTCGCGCTCCTCCTCCAGGGTGTCCAGACTGTCCTGCCAATCGAGCTCGGCCTCTCTTTCTTCGTAAATGTGCACTCAAGGTGAGTCATGAATTATGTCGCAGGGCAGAACTGCCTCCGTGCCGTAACCCATAAAGAAGGGTGTATATCCGATAGTACGGTTCGGCGTGGTCTGCAGCCCCCAGAGTACGGAGTCGAGCTCCTCTACCCAATGCACGTTAGACTCCTTTAAGGACCGCACTAATCTGGGTTTAATGCCACTCATGATAAGACCATTTGCTTGCTCAACTTGGCCGTTGGTTTGTTGGTGATAGACAGAAGCATAATCGAGCTTGATGCCCATGTTGCTGCACCAGAATTTTACCTCATCGGCCGTGAAGTTCGTGCCGTTGTTAGTGATGATGCTGTGGGGGACGCCATAACGGTGTACGACTGTTTTAACAGGTTTGGCTTCAATCCATTTGGTGAATTTGTCCACCAGGACCAATAAGTATTTTTTCTTATGGGTTCCACCTTTAAGGGGTCCAACCATGTCAAGCCCCCAGACCGCGAAAGGCCAGGTAATGGGGATTGTTTGGAGGGCGGTGGGTGGCATATGGCTTTGGTTTGTAAAAAGCTGGCAACCAGCGCAACGTTGGACCAAGTCCTGTGCGTCTGCCCGGGCCGTCGGCCAATAAAAACCTGTACAGAAGGCCTTGCTTACAATGGCCCGGGCTGTGGCATGGTGGCCGCCAAGTCTGGCATGAATTTCTGCCAAAAGCTTCCGCCCTTCCTCTTCGGAGATGCACCATTGAAGGACCCTGTAGGCTTTAGATCGCCTCACTATGCAGCGTGCCTCATTTTGGTCCTCGAGAAGTTCCTGCCTAGTTAGGTAGGCCAGGAATGGTTCTATCCACGGGGCGATAACGACCATTACTACGTGGGCTGAAGGTGTTATTTTGGTGGCAGAGCCTCCGATTATGTCAGAGTGTTCGGTATCGGGCATTTTGGCCGGGTCCGGACTATTGTTGCCGGTGTCCCCTTCCCATACCACCAATGGCTTAAACAACCTCTCCAAGAAGATGCTGGGGGGACCGCGTCGCGTTTTGCACCGATGCGGGCGAGGATATCCGCCGCCTGATTGTTTTCCCGAGCCACATGGTGAAATTCGAGCCCTTCGAACTGAGCTGGCATCTTTAGGACAGAATTTCGATAGGCCGCCATCTTCGGATCCTTGGCATCGAAGTCTCCATTTATTTGGGATATTGCAAGGTTTGAATCGCCACGCACCTCCAGGCGTTGAATGCCCATGGAGACTGCCATCCAAAGAACATGCAGTAGAGCTTCGTATTCGGCTGCGTTGTTGGAGTCTGTATACAGTATCTGTAGTACGTACTGAACGGTATCTCCGGTTGGGGACGTCAGGACGATGCCAGCCCCTAGACCAGCCAGCATTTTAGAGCCGTCGAAGTGCATGATCCAATTGGAGTATGCACCGTACTCTTTAGGGAGTTCGGCTTCCGTCCACTCGGCGACAAAGTCGGCCAATACTTGCGATTTAATGGCTCGCCGAGGTTTGTATGTTATGTCGAACGGGAGGAGCTCAATGGCTCATTTGGCAATACGGCCCGTAGCGTCGCGGTTGTTTATAATATCATTAAGTGGCACTTCCGAGGCCACTGTAATCGAACACTCTTGAAAGTAGGGTCGCAGCTTCTGGGATGCCATGAATACCACATAGGCTACCTTTTGATAATGTGGGTACCATGATTTGCATGGAGTGAGGACAGTGGATACATAATATACCGGCTTTTGAAGAGGGAATTTATGTCCGTCCGCTTCTCGTTCGACGACGAGCACTATGCTTACAACTTGATGAGTTGCTGCAATGTATAATAACATTGGTTCGCCCATATTTGGCACGGCCAGGATTGGGTTGGTTGCTAGTATGGCTTTTATTTCTTCCAATCCGGCTGTGGCAGCGTCCGTCCACTCGAAGTGTTTGGTGCGCCGAAGGAGGCAATAAAGGGGTAGTGCCTTTTTCTCCTAAGAGGGAGATAGAGCAGCTTAAAGCCGCCACACATGCAGTTAATTTCCGGATTTGTTTGAGGTCTGTTGGGGTAGCCAACTGTGACAAAGCTCGGATTTTGGCCAGATTAGCTTCAATACCTCTACTGGAGACAATGAAACCATGGAGCTTTCCGGCTAGTACGCCGAAAACGCATTTTTCCGGATTAAGCTTGATGTCGTATGTTTGGAGGTTGTCGAATGTGAGCCTCAAGTCGTCTATTAGAGAGTCGACATGTTTGGTTTTGATGACCACATCGTCTACGTATGCCTCTATTGTTTTGCCGATATGTTTCTCCAGACATGTCTGAATCATGCGCTGATATGTTGCGCCAGCGGTTTTGAGCCTAAAAGGCATCGTGTTGAAATAGAAGGGATTGTATGGTGTGATGAATGCCGTTGCAGCTTGGTCGGACTCTGCCATCTTGATTTGGTGGTAACCAGAGTATGCGTTGAGGAAACACAATGACTCGTGTCTGGTAGTAGCATCGATAATTTCATCAATGCGGGGGAGGGGGAAGGGATCCTTTGGGCAAGCTTTATTGAGGTCCGTGAAATCGACACATAGGCGCCAGGATTTATCCTTCTTTGGTACCATCACCAGGTTTGCTAGCCAGTCTGGGTGTTTTATTTCTCTGATGAATTCGACCTCCAATAACTTGGCTAGTTCCTCTCTCGTGGCATGTCTCTTAGGTTCGGCTTGAATCCCTTTAGGATATTGAGGCTGTGCTTGGCCAGCCTGCGTGGGATTCCTGGCATGTCTGAGGGGTGCCAGGCGAATATGTCCCAATTCTCACGCAGGAACTCTCGTAGTGCAGCGTCCACGGCGGGGTTTAACTGTGCCCGAATGGAGGCTGTTTTTGTAGGGTCCGTTGGGTGGACTTGGAATTTGACTATTTCATCCACTGGTTTAAAAGAGGTGGACTAGGATCTCTTGTCAAGTATCACGTCTTCCCTGTCCACTGTGGAGTGTAGTGTGGTTAATTCATTGGCCGAAAGGGCTTCGGATAATGTCTCGAGGGCCAATGCGGCTATTTTGTTTTCGGCGCGGAGTGCTGTGTCCGGATCACTAGAGAGAGTGATGATTCCATTGGGCCCAGGCATTTTGAGTTTCATGTACCCATCATGGGGTACGTCTTGGAAGATCGTGAATGCCTCACGTCCTAAAAGGGTGTGGTATCCACTACTGAATGGGGCCACTTGAAATGTAATTTCTTCGGACCTATAGTTCTCCGGCGTGCCGAATACCACATCTAGTGTGATTTTCCCAGCGCAGGGTGCTTCCCGACTGGGGATGATTCCTCTGAAGGTTGTGCTACTTTGCCCAATGCGGTTCTAGTCTATTTCCATTTTTTGAAGAGTTTCCTCATAGATGAGGTTTAATCCACTACCGCCATCCATCAGTACCTTGGTGAGTCGAAAGCCGTCCACAATTGGGCTGAGGACCAGTGCGGCTGGTGCTCAGGCAGTTTGGAATTTAGGTTCGTCACTGGCGTTGAAGGTAATAGCCGTGTCACTCCATGGATTCATTGTTGCCATGTGGCAGATTTCGGCGAGGCTGCGGAGTGCTCTCTTGCACCTATTGTTTGATGCGAAGGTTTCAAAAACTGTTAATACCGTATTGTTATCTACGGGATGGTGCTCTGTGGTATTTGGAATAAGAAGATCCTCGCCACTTTTGGCCACCTGCCGAAGTATCCAACATGCTCTAAGGCTGTGTGTTGGCATGGTATCCGCTGTACTACGAATTTTGCAGGGTCTGTTAAGCCATCCCCCCAATACGGTTCCATGCCCTGTAGAGGGTTTTTGCTTCTTTTTAATTAACTCGGGTGTCTTATGATAGTGCACCCTTTTACCTCGGACTGGGTGTATATTTTGCGCCGGATTACCCCAAAATTTTGTTTCGGTTTTCCAGGCGCTTTCCATCCCACAGTACTTTCGTACTATGGACGCCAAGTCAGTGAAGCGTGATATGTCATGGAGACTTAAGGCGTTAAGGATTCCCTTGTCCGTGCAATTATTGCAGAAAAGTGAGACTACATCTCCCTCGCAATAGTCCTTAGCCTTGTTCATCACAAGGAGGAATCTGGCCCAATAGTGATGTACTGTTTCATGGGGCTCTTGCCTGAAGTGGGAAAGATCGTTTATGTCTGGGTGGGTGGGTGGATTTAAGTCCGAACCCCTACCTGATCTAAGACTCAGGGGCCGAGGGGTTTCCGATCTTGGAAGTTCGGATTCCGGGATGTTGCTCGATGAGTCTGGCCCGCTGCCTGACTCTAGGTTCAGGGTTTGGGTGATGTCCTCCCGTAGACGGGTATCCGGCTCGGAGAGCTCAGGAATCCGGACGTAGTTAGTCCTCAAGATAGAGGAAGAATCGCCGCATTGTTCCTCCACCACCGCGATATGATGGGTGACCGGTGGAGAATTAATCTCCCTTTGATCGGGTTTAAGCCCAATCCGATCATAGTCTGTAGCGACTCCCAAGGCGGCGATGCGATCCAAGAGCTCGTTTAGGGAAGAGAGCTCCATTGGATCCATCTGCTTGGCGAATTCAGAGCTGACGTGGAGGTTGTTTTCGATGACCCGAGAAGTCATCGTCGGTGCAGCAGACGAACATGCGGTCATGATGAAACTACCTAGCCAGAGAGTTTGGCCGACAGCCAGGGCTCCTCTGGCGGCAATGTTGTTTTTAACAACAAGATGAGGCATCCTTCCTCACAGCGATGACATAGAGGAACTCTCAATGAAAGCACCAATGTCGGTGTCAAAACCGGCAGATCTCGGGTAGGGGGTCCCGAACTATGCGTCGAAGGCGGATGGTAACAGGAGGCAGGGGACACGATGTTTTACCCAGGTTCGGGCCCCCTTGATGGAGGTAAAACCCTACGTCCTGCTTGATTATTCTTGATAATATGACTAGTACAAGAGTTGATCTACCACGAGATCGGAGAGGCTATGTCGGCATTCTGGGAACGGGGGTCCCTAGACTTGCCTGCCTGCGGCCTACGACGTGGCTCATGTAGGGCTCCAGCGTGGCCCATCTTCATCAACTCAAGCTCAAGACCCTCGCGAGGGGCCAAGCCTCGCGGGGCGGACGACCGGAAGCTTCCTCAAAGGCAGCCTCTTCAGGAAGGCTCGCGAGGAGGTGGAGAGATCAAGGCAGGGGTACCTTGCGAGGAACCCGTGATGCAACCATGACGATCGAGACCAGGAGGGTGCAAGGCGGGCGCTGGCCTGCGCTATGTCCTTGTTTCCTCTTTGGTGCAAAGGGCGCAAGCACAGGCAAAGGCATCAAGCAAAGGTTACCATTCCGGTGCAACGAGACCAAGACCAGTAGAGCGGCAGGACGGAGGTCACGGTGGAGCCCAAGACGGCGTCATCGCCAGTACTTTTGGCAGCCGAAGACCACCTTTGGTTAGGATAAGTTGTACTAGATGTTCCCCTTCAAAATGGCCAATTGTTGGTGCCCTTCCCACTCATTATTTGGGGAGAGGCCCAGGGCCTCTATAAATAGAGCTAGCCACCACAGAGTCAAGGACATCCAGAGAGAGATCGATCGATCCACCGATCGAGAGAGAGGGACAGCTAGAAATCTGGTAGAACCCTAGCAGAGAGAGAGAGAGAGAGGCGACTGAACTCACCCGAGCAGTTCATCGCACTAGCGCAAGAACACCTCTCGCGAGGCCGTTTTTCCTTTGTACTGTTCATCATCAACCCCTGAGGCAATCCACCACACCACACACTGGAGTAGGGCATTACACCACAACGGTGGCCCGAACCAGTATAAACCTCGTGTCCCTTGTGTTGTTCGTTGTTTCCAGCTTAGATCACGCGAGGAGATTGGACGTATATCAGTAGGGGAGAGATCTCCGTGCGCACCCTAGTGTTTGAACCTGAACGGTCTGCCGGAACCTGAAATCTGACATTTGGCGAGACAGGTAGGGGTGCGCCGGAATCCTTCTTCCTCCGCATCACGTTCCGTCGCCTCGCCGTTCAGATGACAAGCGACCCAGCTGCCAACGCCGACCGTTGGGCAGCATGGCCCGCCCACGCCATGGCACCAGCCCAGGGTGACCTCAACCTTGCGCCTCAGGAAACCCGCGCTCCGCAGGACACTGCAGGGCGCGGGCGACGCGGCCAGACGCCGCCTGCCCTCACACCACGGCAGGTGCGGGCCGCAGCAAGGGCCCCAAGACACGGCGCGGCCACGGCACCATACACCCGACGGGAGCAAGCGAATTCCAGGGCCACACTCACGGTGGCCCGAGAGCTGCTACGGTGCCGCCTGCTCGAGGGCCGCCGCGATGTATTGTTGGAGCGAGTAGCCGAGCTCCTGGACGCCGCCGCCTCAGGGACACCTCCTTTCTGTGTCCAACTGCCCCCCCCCAGACCCAAGGCGGGCTGTATGGCGGCATCGTGCGTGCGCATGCTACTTCCAGCGGACTCCAGGGCCCGTTCAACGTCAACACCTCCGCCGGCGCCGGGCGACAAGTCACGCCGGCCTCTTCTCAGGCCAGCGAAGGGGTGCACGCTGCGGCCTTCAGCCTCGGTGGGCCGCCGCACCATAACCCCCAAGGCGGCGCTCCAAGCCAGACTGTGTGGCATGCGAGGCGCTACAACAAGGCCCGCGAGGCGGGGGGCCCAGAAGCTTATGTGCCCCGCATGGTGGGCCAGGAGCGCGCACTGGAAGAAGATCATGACTCATTCCTCGAGCCAGGCTGGGGCGAGGAGACACCAGAAGCCGAGCTCTTTCAGGAACCCCAAGGGAGCCTCGACAACCGCACCGGCGGCAGCAACTATCGAGTACCACTCATCCCTCAGGAGCAAGCTTATGCTAACCATGGGTCGTAGGAGATACAGGTCGCCGCAGCAGGTGGCTGTCCCAATTCTGCAGCCCCATACTCCTCAGGAGGAGGGCGCAGGGGGCTGCAGGAGAGGGGCCGAGATTCGTGTTCGTCACCGTGGCGGGCGGAGCAAGGCATACTCAGGAGGTAGGCCCTCTGCTGGGGAGGTGCCCCAGGGCCCGCCCCTAGCAGGGGACCCGTGGTCGTTGGGGGAACCGTTGCGACCACTCTGCCTCATTGGCGTCATCCTGGTTTCCGGTCGCCGTCGATGGCGGCAGAGTGTGGCGCAAGGCGGGGCCCTCGTCTGGCGATATGAAGCAAGGACAGTACCTATGAAGAAGGCTCGATGCCTGTGAAGCTCGCCGCCCGTGACACACTCACGTAATAATGAGTGGGGCTGTACACGCCCCGGAGTCTCCGGAGAGCCGCCCTCGGGCCTCGGGGGCTCCCGCCCACGCCCAGTGGCAGCACTTAGCTCCGCGCTAGTGAGAAGACATCGAAGACTAGACTAGGTGCCGGACACGGCCTTTTGCTTTTGCCTTTTCTTGTTGACAAGTTCTTAGATTTGGATTTAAGTTGGATTTGAGCTCGATGCTTTTGTGTGTTTGGGGGAGGGGTGTTTAGTCTCGTTCGAGCAATCTCTCGCGTTCTGGTTTCGGCTTCGCATCCAAAGTTAGCGCCGACTGCCCCCCCTCGCGAGCCGGGCCGGGCTAGACATGTTTAACAGCCGGGACCGGTGTTGCCGAACCCTCTTCGGAGGTCCTCGTCACGGAATATACAACTCAATCAGGCGACAGCCGAGGTACGGCGGCCCCCGTAGGCCCGCTCAGGACTCGTCGGGGTCGGAAGGTACACAAGTCAGCTGACTCATCACCAGGCCAGCTGCTAAGTTCACACGCAACGTTATACTTACCAGGGTACTAATTGCAAACCTTTACATGAGGGGCTACCCCTCCCAAAATGCTCTTACATTCTTCAGGGCCAAGCCCGAACCTTCTTCGTGCAGGATAAACAGAAGTGACATGCGGTCAGTCGGACATATCACTCACCGCGTCCTCTTGGGCATCCTCGGAGGCACCGCTGGCGTCATTAACATTGCCGCCACCGCCGCCAGCATCTCCGTCAGCGCCAGGCTCGTCCACAACACCGCCTTCATTGGCAGCCACGACCACACCATCATCATTAGACGCAAAGGCCCTGACGAGGGAGTCCACTCTGCCCTCCACCCATTGCGCCAGGGCACCCCGGACGGCTATGAGCACGGGTGCGATGGCAGCGTCGAAGCCAAAGTCACTACAAGAAATATGTCAACTTATGACCACCACTATTGGTCACTGAAAGGTCACAAATTTCCATTTATGACCTTTTTGTGACCAAAAACATAAGGTCAAAAGCTGGGCGTCGTAAACTGACTATAGCGACCTTTCTTCTAGAATGGTCGCAAACGTTTATGACCAAAATACGTCTACTGTGGCGTTTTGGTCACTAGCAACCTCCCCAGGCCACGTAGGCATCCACCGTGGCAATCTGACGTGGCACAAGATTCAGCCCGATCCAATTCGGCGTTTTACATGGGCCGAGCCCATTAATTCAGCCTTTTAGGATTTTTTTTCCTTGTTAATTCTGGTCCGCTTCATAGGCCAAGCCCAACGTTGTAGCCTTTTTATTGTTGGCCCGTGGCCTTTTATTATTTATTGCTTTTCTATTTTCAGCCATTATATATTCAAGCTGGTCCCACTAGTCAGATGGGTCCCACTTGTCATGATCATCTCTCAAATTGGTCCCATATATCAGAAATGTACAAATTTGACAGATTATTTTCATAAGTGGACCCATTGAACAGGTTTCCATTTCACAAGTTTTCAAATCGCATACATAATCAATACTTCAAATAAAACAAAGAACACATAAAATTCATCAAATATACCACTAAATAAATTTATTACAATCTTTACAACACAGATATTCTACAATATGCTACTCTTTACTGAGTTGGACTTCACGCCTCCACACTTGGCTTCACACTACACGGCTTCACACTTCACACTTGAGCTTCTGTAAAAGAGGAACCACCACAATTTTAAGTCTACAATACAACAATTAATACTAATCAAGGATAAAAACAAAAATGAGTAATAGACTCAAATGTGTAGGCAACATGGAACTAGTGATACGACAACATGCAGAAAACACTACAATGTAAATACTGTTGTAAGTTCATATCAGCGCAAAATCAGCACTACACAAAGCAACACATAACAATTGGTTCCAAGCAAGCTGACAGACTCACAGTTTTATCAACCCTCTAGGAAATTCCATAAACACACAAAGCTGAGTTATCCATACAGCCATCTTGTAATAAACCATCGGACTAACACCACACAGAATAAACAAAAAGAAGAAACTAAAATATCCATAGAGAAATAGACACCAACTCTGCATTATCACAATAGCAGTTCAGATCTCACTCAAACAGAAGGGCTTCACACAAACCCAGCACGAGCATACAGAAACTTCTAGAATGGGAGTGGAGATGAAGAGAGCACTTACTTGGCCTGGTATTTCCCCTTAGGGAGGATGGTGTGGTCCGCAGGGGGGGGGGGGGTAGAGGCCTGATCCGCCATGCCTCGTTGGTCTCAACCTATGGAAGAAAACAGTGCAATCATAACTCAAGCCAAACCAGCAAGGGTACGAGCGAATGGATCAAGCAGCAAGTAGAACACATGAAAATAAGAAAGATAAACATAACTCAAGCCAAACCAGCAAGGGTACGAGCGAATGGATCAAGCAGCAAGCAGAACACATGAAAATAAGAAAGACAATCATATATATTATAAATAAGCAAAGGAAAACAATACATGATGTCTCGGAATTTTAAAGCTGAATATAAGCATAATACCAATGAATAGTAAAACCACATAGCTTTTACAGCTTCAAATGCTACACAATTATAAATAAGCAAAGGAAAACAATACATGATGTCTCAGAATTTTAAAGCTGATAAGCATAATACTGATGACTAGTAAAGCCACACAGCTTTTACAGCTTCAAATGCTACACGATCTCCTTAACCCCAAACCACATAGCTTTTATCGAATCACACCCAAAATACAGTAGTTACAGCTACAGCCAAACTAGAGTAGTTACAGAATCATCACATATGTAGTTGGCAGGAGGAAGAAGCGACAGATCGAGGAAATTCTCTCACCAGCAGCAACAGCAGGGCGAAGTTGAGGAGGGTCGGCGGCAGGAGCAGCTCAGGGAAGTGGTCGAGGAAGACAGTCGGCAGCAGCAGGTCCGTCACACCCATGACCTGCCTATCGTCGAGCGCCCCGTGAAGACGCCAGGGGAGGTGGCGGAGCAGCTCAATAAAAGGAATAAAGTATGATTAACTGATAGCAACAAGTAAACAACAAATAGGTAATTTTACAGCAAGGAAAACAGTAATTCCAAGAGTTGTACATTAAAATGATTATCTATACTGGTTACTTGTTTCTTCAACAAGGAACCACAACATATTTCTGTAGAAAAAGAACATGTATCCAAAATAATCACCAAACAAATACGGGAGCATGGTTCAAGACCTCGCACCAAGACCATTTGTATACCTGAGTATGGTGCAAAAAGCTACCTCGTGTGATTTCAATCTCAATGCAAAATAAGAGACACAGTGCAAGATGATACTAACTGAATGAGGCAAGAAGTTAACAAGTACGCAATCCTTCCTACTCTATCACAAACTGTACATCAACCGAGCAGGAACACAAAAAAAATACTAGCAAGCATCAAATTCGCAAAAACGAAAGAAGAATCAATCAACATGCAACAAGGTGCAGTCCTGCAGCTGCACCAGGAACAGTCTGTACTAGATGTTTCTAATTCCAACTGAAATAAATGTCTAGAATAACCAAGCCAACATCTACGACATTGTTGATGTTCACGTGGATTAGGTTATTGCATGCAAAATCATTTGGATCAGCAAATTATGATCAGGGTGGAACATACAAGATAAGCAGATAACATCTGTAACAAAATAATATAGAAGCAAACAGTGATGAAACTTTGAAGGTTTTTACACATTTGGAAGGTTTTATGTGCTTATCTTCACAACAAACGGTAAACTAATGCCGCAGCATCCTATTTGCATCCATTCGTAGAACAAAGAAGTGATATGAAGAATTTTAGGTAGATGCATGATGATGGTACAGTGGTCTCAGTTTTTTTCCTTTTTTGAAGTAGTAAAAGTGTGTTCACATATTCTCCTAAAAAATTAAAAGTGTGTTCAGGTAGGCACTCGAATGAGCCATCCATCATGTATGTGATTGCAAAACCCAATTGGTATTACTAGCATTTAAGAATTCACAAGTTGAAGAAAGTTAAGAACCAGCAAATCAAACTACGGGATTCATACATACAGAGTTTGCAGGTTGTGACTGACAGTATCTGAATCATGCTCATCAGCATCATCAGCAGGGCATTCACCAAATGTTCAGCCCCATGAGCAGACAAGACATCACAAACATGCAGATTTGCAGACAACTCTGAATTTTTTAGTTGGTGTTCATTTGGTAACGAACTAGTAAGAGTGTTATGGAAGCACATAGAATCAATGACAAGTTAAGCTGAAGCAACACGCACTGAATTTCTACAAAAACATGCATATATTCTTGCACCATTTTCCTTCTTCTGAACAAAGCCCTCTATTCTTCTTCTTCTTCTTCTTCAGCTAAGCTAGTAGAAGATATGGCACATGATGGAAGGCACATTACTCTACGTATGAAACAAACAGAACTCCATACTACATGCATAAAAAGAGTAACCTCTAAGGCAGTAGTAAATGCAGAGCCATGATTCTACTGTAAGAGACAGACTAACGACTTTTTTTCAGAGGCATACTAGTAGGCGAAATGGAAACCCTGCAGTCGCGCTACGAACCGGTAGCTCCAGGAACCTAATTAAGCAGTTTGCAAATCATGAAGTTGCTAACCACGAAGTTGCAATTGCAAACCCTTGCTCGAGACATCCGTACGGGACATGCATAATCCGACAGAGAAGAGAACCCCCAGATCCAACACAACAAATTCGAGCAGGAAAGGAAAGGATCACGAGACGCAGACCGCTTACGATGGCGATGGCGAGCGGCATGGTGAGGTCTCGGCGTCGCGCGGCGCGGAGGAGTAGCGATGCCGCCATGGAGTTTCGGGGCGGGGAGCGACTAGCGGCGGAGCTCTTGTCGTCCCCTGTGCTGCGCCCATGGTGTCTCGGTGCTTGATCGAGGACGGCATCCTGGATGTGGGAGCGAGAGAACGCGAGGTGAGGAAGTGAGGGAGGGTTGTGAGGAGGAGGAGGAGATGGAGTGGAGGGACGCACCTGAGTCGCCGGACCACGCCGCGCGAAATCCTAGTGACAGGAAACGGTCGCGGGAGGCGCTGGAGGTCCGAATGAGGCGAAGGGGTCGATGGCGATGCCGGTGACGTTGAGCTCCAGCACGCCCTGGTTGGAGAAGCCGAACTCCTCGAGCGGGATGGTGGTGCGCGGGTCGGCCTGGATCACCGTCGACCAGATCTTGGACACCGCCGAGGGCGCGAGGTCAGACGGGACGGTGGTTGGCGGCGGCGATGTGTGGGTGGGAGGGCGTGGTCGATGTGTGGGACGTGCGCGCCGGATCTTGTCCAAGGGGAGGATGGAGCGGAGGGGAGGGCATCGGAGGTGGACGGATCTGGATCAGGGAGAGGGGCGGCGCGGGAGGGGTCTGGATCGGGGAGAGGGAGACGGCAGCGCTTGACCTAGGGTTTCTCGGGAAGGAGGGGGTCGAGGGAGGAAGGGAGAGACGCTGGATCAGTAGGAGACGGACAGCTCAGATCGAATACAGGGGGTGATCCGTGTGCTGCGTCCTGATTGGTTCGAAAATGAGCTATTAAAAATTACTCTTCTTAGTGTTAAAAACAAGGGAGGTTTGTGAGGCAGCTACCAAAAATATTTTGCAAAATGGCATCACTAAAATTTTCACTTAAGATAGACCACCTTTCATCGATGATCATTAATTTGATTGCACTTCCGATCTTTCTAGGTATTTTGAGAAACAGCCAATTCGGCAAGAAACGAGTCAAATTTGAACTACAGGTATCTTATAGTTTGCTATTTATTTTCTAAAAAAATCATTTTTAGATACAAAAGTAGCTATTTCATCATAGACAAACCAATAGTTTTGCATTATTAACCACCTAACTAAGAAGGGTTATGCGGGCAAATTTGATCACATTTTGAAATCGGCATAGGAAATTCACAAAAAAATAAAAAACCTTCGCATTGTGTGATTATACATCTAGAAGGATGCATATTGGAATGGCAAACAATGTTGCCAAAGGAAGTTTTCATATTCTTTGGACGAAAGAACCATTTTCCATTTTTCGAGTGCCCAAAAGGAGGGTTTTTTTGTGAAGGACCTCCCAAATAATTGTTGCAAAATTGGACCAAATCATTTTTCTAAAATACTAGGCCATAATTAATGCACAATTGACCAACTGGTTGGGTGTAAAAAGTTTTTATCCACCTCTGGTGAAAAAGACAAATTCCAGCCGATTCAGCTGGAAGCGGGTCAAATTTGAACTGTAGCTGCCTTGTAGTTTGCTCTTTATTTTTTCCAAAAATCATTTCTAGGTACATAAGTATCTATTTAATCATATAAACACCAAAAAAATTCCAAGATTCAACCACTAGCTAGGAACGGTCATTCCCGCCGTTTTGACCGCATTTTGAAACGGGAATAAAAAATTCAAAAAAAAAATCAAAAAATTGGAAAATATTCACATTGTGTCATTATATATGACCAAGTTACCAGGAAAAATAATAAACTTGTAATACGGCAATTCTATTAAAAAAGTGTTATCAGAAATGAGCTATCATGTGTGAAGATTCATGGCTTTCAAGCCAAATGATCAATCCTATGCCCATATTCATGGCATAGTTTGTTCAAAATATCTCATATTGTGCACAAGGGTGCATATTGGAATGGCAAACAATGTTGCCTAAGGAAGTTTTCATTTTGTTTGGACGAAAAAACCATTTTTCATTTTTCGAGTGCCCGAAAGGAGGGTTTTTTGTGAAGGACCTCCCAAATAATTGTTCCAAAATTGGACCAAATCAATTTTATAAAATACTAGGACATATTTAATGCACAATTGACCAAATCGTTGGGTGTCAAAAGTTTTGATCCACCTCTGGTGAAAAAGACAAACTTCCGGTGATTCAGTTGGAAGTGGGTCAAATTTGAACTATAGCGGCCTTGTAGTTTGCTCTTTATTTTTTCCAAAAATCATTTATAGGTACATAAGTATCTATTTAATCAGAGAAACACCAAAAAAATTCCAAGATTCAACCACTAGCTAGGAACGGTCATTCCCGCCGTTTTGACCGCATTTTGAAACGGGCATAAAAAATTCAAAAAAATTCAAAAAATTGGAAAACCTTTGCATTGTGTCATTATATATGACCAAGTTACCAGGAAAAATAATAAACATGTAATACGGCAATTCTTTTAAAAAAGTGTTATCAGAAATGAGCTATCATGCGTGAAGATTCATGGCTTTCAAGCCAAATGATCAATCCTATGCCCACATTCATGGCATAGTTTGTTAAAATGATCTCCTATTGTGCACAAGGGTGCATATGGAAATGGCAAACAATGTTGCCTAAGGAAGTTTTCATTTTCTTTGGACGAAAAAACCATTTTCCATTTTTCCGAGTGCCCAAAATGAGTTTTTTTGTGAAGGACCTCCCAAATAATTGTTGCAAAATTGGACCAAATCAATTTTCTAAAATACTAGGACATATTTAATGCACAATTGACAAAATGGTTGGGTGTAAAAAGTTTTGATCCACCTCTCGTGAAAAAGACAAATTTCCGCCGATTCAGCTGGAAGCGGGTCAAATTTGAACTGCAGCTGCCTCATAGTTTGCTATTAATTTTTTCCAAAAATCATTTCTAGTTACATAAGTACCTATTTAATCATAAATACATGGTTTGGTGGCGATACGTCGAGGTTTGGGCGGTGGCCGAGGCCCCCAACTCTAGAGCGCGTAAACTCGCATGCCCGCTGCATGGTCACCGCGTGGCCGTGGCGTTGCCATGTGTTATGGGCGGCCTAGGCAGGTCTAGTGGGTTGGGCACTCCCCAGGTAGGTGCTAGGAAGAAAATCACAACATAAGATTCTCACGAGGAGACCGATCGATGCTCAAACATGAATAAGCAGCCAAGTGTTTGATTAGCGGTACGGGAAATGCACATGGCCAATGGGCGTGAGTTTTAGCCGAGGATGATCATCTACTAAGGAGAATGTATTCACAAATTTTCAGCTCAAAAGGAGGATCCTAGGTGGTACTTGCTTTGCAAAGTATCACACTGGACAAAAATATGAATGTTGAAGCTGGGCTCAAAATGGTGAATGGATTGAGCTGAAATTTGGTGGAGGATGGTTATTTGGGAATAGGAAAGTATTGTAGAAAATTGACATCATTTTGACATGCCAAAGTAGTACTTCCTTCACAATGCTCTTCTATGGACAAAAACTTGGGAAAACTAGTGAGAGAGATTGGATGAATGAAATGAGCTCAAAATTGGTGTAGGTAAGTTACATAGGTATGGTCATGCGCTGGTAAATTTTTAGATCATTTGGGTAAGCCTAGCTAGTACTTACTTCACAAAGCTTCTCTCAAGGTAGAAACTTTGGAAATTTCCTGAGAAAGATTTACTAGGAAAATTGAGCTGAATATTATCATGTGGCAATGATTTGGGTATGGAAGAGTGGCCGAAAAGTTTGAGGGTAATAGGAGGGGTCTATATAACACTTGCTTTGCAACGTGCCAATTTGGCCATAAAATATAAATTGAACCTGGGCTCACATAGATGATTTGACGGAACTGCAATTTGTAGGAGGGTGATAATTTGGGCATATGAAGGAACTGTATAAATTTCATGTCATTTAGAGATATAAAAAAGGTACTTCCTTCACAATGCTTCTAGGTGGACAAAAACTTTGGAAATTTGCCGAGGAAGATTTGTTAGGCAAATGGAGCTGAATTTTGTCATGCGGTAATGATTTGGATAGGAAAGAGTGCCCAAAAATTCCGAGGGCAATCAAGAATATATAAATAGCTCTTCCTTCATAAAGTGTTGTTGTGAACAGAATAGGAAAATGAATATTGTTGAATTAGTTTTGAACTAGGCAAGGAAGGATTTTTACATATTTGATGAATATATGCCCCAAAGAATTTATGAGATTTTTTTGGGAATTTTGGGAATGATAGAAATATAGGTTGCTTCACAACCTAGGGCAAAAACTGCCACATGGACATGACACATAGGCAAAACTGATGAGATGGCGCCTAGTCATCTCAACCCACCACAATCTACAAGGCTATGACCATCTATATTGGTCATTAACAACTAGAAATAAGGCAGCGGACTAGCACTGTTTGCTTTGTGATTATTTCGTGTAAGGAAATTACGACCTTTCTGACCAAAATGGTCGCAATGGTTTAGGGTTTGGAGCCCCTGAACAGCTTTTGACCAATTGGTCTAAAATGGTCATAAATTTATGACCAATTCTTCGAGGGTCACTGACAGAAGGTCATAAGTTGACATACTTCTTGTAGTGAGTGGGGGTGTCTGTCCAGCAGATAGCTAAAGACGCGGGAGAATGCATGCCCGAGCAAGGCTCGGCTCCTCTCTTCGACAAGCCAACAGGACCTCTCAGAGCGATTCTCCAGAAGCATCACCACATCGGTGAAAAATTGGAGGTTGCCGGCGTAGTTAACCTCGTGCGGCTCCTTGGCGGCAGCCTCGCAGATGTTGCCCAGGGCTGTGTTGGCCCTTTCTCTAAGCGTTTGGAGCATGGGGGCATGCTCATGCTCCAGAACCCGCCACCGACGGATCTTGTCCTCATTCCGCCGCGCGACGGCCTCGGCATCATCAACCCTCTGTTGGAGAAGAAGCTGCTCGTCTCGGGAGGAGGACAGCTCCGCCTGTGCTACGCTGAGGGCGGCTGCAGAGGAGCCCGCACGCTGCGTCACTTCGGCCAGTTTGGCCCTGAAGGCTGCGGTCCTATCCTCATCCTCGGCCTTGATCAACCCCAACCTCGTCTCGCATTCGCGCTCGAAGGCCGAGCGAGCTGCCGCCACGCGGCGATCGACTTCTTCCTGGGCCCGGGCTTCGCGCGCTGCCACGTCATCATCCGCCTGAGCCACCAGGCGCTCCCTCGTCTCTAGCCGCTCAAGATCAAGGTTGCACTCGGCGGCCTCCAGCGTCAGCGCCTCCCCACGCTTCAGAAGCTCCGCCCGATCAATAGGGGGCCCCTCCATCGACTCAAGGGCCGCCCGGCGTAGTTCCACTTGCTGCTTCAGGGAGTTGCCCCAGGCCAGGAGCTCCCACGCGCGCTCCTCCGCATCCTTGCGCTGTCGGTTTGCTTCCCGAGCCTCCTCGATGGCCTGGGAGCACGCCTCCCGTGAAGCTGCCAGCGATGCTTCAGCCTTCGCGTTCTCGAGATCACGTTGGTGAAGCGTGAGGGTGATGTCTACCTTTAGTTTGCGCCTCTCCTCAGCAAGGCGCAAACCTTCAGCCTCGAGGCGCGCATCCTCGTCAGCAAGCTCTGCCCCGATCCGGCTCAATGCATCCACCACCCTCCGGAGGAACTCTTCGCGAAGGGCGCATCACTCCCGAGCGCGCCTGAGCACGTCTTCCATATCACCCTCTTCCACTGGAGCATGCGGAGGACCCCGAGGTGGCAGGCCCCCTCCCGGCGCGGGGCTGGGGGCTGGCGCCCTTACCATCGCCAAACGGACCTCTCTAGGAATCCGACCTGGCGTCAGTTCACCCACGAAGGAGGAGCCAAAGACAGACTTCAGCCATTCACCATCTATGATCAAAGGAGGAATGCGAGGTAGGCCGGATGTTCCCCAAGAGGACTCATGAAGAAATGACAACGGGAGCGCAGGCTCGAGGTGCCCTATGGAACGGACCACTCCATCAACTGGTCTGGCAGCAGGGGTGCCGCTCGAGCTCGGCGAGCCCAAGGCCAGCGGAGAAGGTGAAGCTTGGGGGGATGGCTCCCGGGAAGGCTCAGCAGGTTCCGCATGGCAGGGCCTAAAAGAGCCACAATCAGTCGCATGGATAGCAAGGTAAATGAGCAGAAAAAGAAGAAGACTTACTCGCCCATGGCAAAGTACTTCCAGCGCTTCAAAAAGCGGCAGGGGCGGTCGATGCCACCCGAGGCCTCCTTCCTCTTGCGGAGGGCCTCGAAGCCTACGCGGAACCGAGCTAAGCGCTTGGCGCAGGGGTCGGCCTCTGGTGCGGAAGAAGCTCAAGATGATCAGCACTGGAGGAGTCAGCCTGGGGGGTGCCGTCAGGCATCGCCTCGCGAGGAACGGCTGGGGGCTCGGGATCCCCGGCCTCAGGAACCATAGGCCGCGACTCCGCACCTGCCGCCGCTCCAGGGCGGGCCTCGGGAGACGCCACCTTTGAGGCTTCTCGCAGCATCGGTACCTCGACATCGGGGGCCTCATCTCTCGCCGATTCTCGTCTCCCCGCCCTATCAACCGAGGAAGGACCATTGTGGGCTGCAGGGGGAGCCACCATGGCGGCTGGGTTCCCGTGGGGCCCCGTGCAGCTAGCCGGGCGCAGCCCCCACTCGTCGAAGCTGGGCATCTGCCTCACAAAGTCGGCCCTGTCGGAGCAAAGATACAAGAGGACACCATTACTCCGAAGGCTGCCTGGGGAAGGATCGCCAGTCAAGACCCTGAGCATCATCCGCAGCACTTCGGGCGCCAAGTCCTCATCTTGAAGCCGCATGCGGTCTCTATGCCCCGTAAAGTCCCACATCCGACGAGAGTGGCGCTGAAGAGGAGCAATGCAACATTGGAGGAACTCCTTCACCACCTTGGGCGCTGTCATGTTGAGCGCCCTCAAGCTCTGGAAGCGGCGCCAGACGAAGGCGAGCCGGGGGCTCGCGAGCACCTCATGGTCCCAACCCACGTGAGGAACAGCAGGCGAGGTCGGGTGCGAGAGCAGAGGGTTGGGCACTCCAATGTCCACATACAGCCATCGCTCTTTGAACCTGGCTTCGGAAGGAGGAAGGCCGAAGTCGATCCCTGAAGAGGCCGTCTCTGGCACGGCAAGGAAGCTCACACACCCTGAGCACTGAGTGGGATCACTTAGGAGCAAGGAAAACAAGTGGCGCAGCAGGGCCACACAGGGAGGAATGCCTATCATCGCCTCGCAAACAAAAGCAAAGACAGCCAGAAGAGTAATGGACTCTGACCCGAGGTGCATCATGTCGATCTGATAATGGGAGAGCACCGCGTTGACGAAGGTGGAAAAGGGGGGAACCAGACCCGCCCATAGGGCATCGGCGAAGAATCGGACCTCCGTGACGATCCTATCAAGGGAGGCATGGGATGCAGGCCAGGCCGTGGTCCTGCCGCACTCATTGAAGATAGTTGCAAGGGCGGAGCCAAGCTTGTCCAAAGCTTCTAGATTGAGTATGATCAACCTGGCGACGGCAGCGGTCACCGCCGGAGGTGTCCGGGGCGAAGGCACGGGCTTCTTTCCCCTTCCTTTCTTCGTCGGCACCATGGCGGTGAAGAGAAGGAAGAACTCGAGCCGAATTGGCGGCGGAGGCTAGAGCTCAAAGCAGAAGGAAAGGTAGGAGGCAAGCGAGCAGCGGAAAGGAGGAACAACCGTTTGCAACTACGGGTCCGCTTATCCGAGCGCGCAAGAAGGCATCGTGGGGAAGCGCAGACGCCCACGTCCAATCAATCGCCACGCAGCGCCCAAGGCCACAGGATTTTTGGGCCCACGGCGCTTCGCGCTTGCCCCTCGCTCCCCTGCTAGGTCAAGCCTGGGCGCGCCTTGGGTCCGGGGGCTACTGTCGGTGTTCTGGGAACGGGGGTCCCCAGACTTGCCGGCCTGCGCCTACGGCGTGGCTCAAGTGGGGGCCCAGCGCGGCCCATCTTCATCAACTCAAGCTCAAGACCCTCGCGAGGGGCAAAGCCTTGTGGGGCGGACGATCGGAAGCTTCCTCAAAGGCAGCCTCTTCAGGAAGGCTCTCGAGGACGCGGAGAGATCAAGGCAGGGGTACCTAGCGAGGAACTCGTGACGCAAGCCATGACGATTGAGACCAGGCGGGTGCCAGGCGGGCGCTGACCTGCGCAGTGTCCTTGTTTCCTCTTTGGTGCAAAGGGGGCAAGCACAGGAAAAGGCATCAAGCAAAGGTTACCATTCTGGTGCAAGGAGACCAAGACCAGCAGAGCGGCAGGACGCCGTGGAGCCCAAGATGGCGTCATCGCCAGTACTTTTGGCAGCCGAAAACCACCTTTGGTCAGGATAACTTGTACTAGATGTTCCCCTTCAAAATGGCCAATTGTTGGCGCCCTTCCCACTCATTATTTGGGGAGAGGCACAGGGCCTCTATAAATAGAGCTAGCCACCACAGAGTAGAGGACATCCAGAGAGAGATCGATCGATCCACCGATCAAGAGAGAGGGACAGCTAGAAATCTGGTAGAGCCCTAGTAGAGAGAGAGAGGCGACTGAACTCACCCTAGCAGTTCATCGCACCAGCTCAAGAACACCTCTCACGAGGCCGTTTTTTCTTTGTACTGTTCATCATCAGCCCCTGAGGCAAGCCACCACACCACACACTGGAGTAGGGTATTACACCACAACGGTGGCCCGATCCAGTATAAACCTCGTGTCCCTTGTGTTGTTCGTTGTTTCCAGCTTAGATCACGCGAGGAGATTGGACACAGATCGGTAGGGGAGAGATCTCCGCGCACCCCAGTGTTCGAACCTCAAGGGTCTGCCGGAACCCGAAATCCGACAGGCTAAACACTAGAAGCTAGCCTATGGTATGATTGTATGTTTTCCTACGGACTAAAACCCTCCAGTTTATATAGACACCGGAGGGGGCTAGGGTTACACAAGGTCGGTTACAAAGGAGGAGATATACATATTCGTATTTCCTAGCTTGCCTTCCACGCCAAGTAGAGTCCCATCCGGACACGGGACGAAGTCTTCAATCTTGTATATTCATAGTCCAACAGTCCGGCCAAAGGATGTAATCCGGCTGTTCGGATACCCCCTAATCTAGGACTCCCTCAGTAGCCCCCGAACCAGGCTTCAATGATGATGAGTCCGGCACGCAGTGTTGTCTTCGGCATTGCAAGGCAGGTTCTTCTCCATATTCTGAATGTTTGTAAAGCAGTGTTCGGCCTCATAAATGTTGAACCTCTTAACTTCTGTGCCCAATAAGGGCTATCTCCCACGCGTCGAATGAATACGAGGCGCCAGGGCGTTTTTTCATTCGCCCACCTAGACAGATAAATAAATTGTCTATTAAAGGGATGGGGATTCTCAGATCCGATCCATACCATCCTCCCCTAGCGAGAATCCATCAGAGCGCGCTTCCGAAAGATCCATTCCAGCATGGCCGACTTTGCAGCTCCTCCTCCCACCCTCGTAGCCCTAAGCTCGGTGATTGGGAGAGGTGTTCAGTCCCAAACAGTCGACTAGTCAAACTGCAGACTAAGGGATTCCTTCCCCTGGCGTATATGGTGCCCGTCCGAGCCGGGCTCACCACCTACAATGGCGGGGAGCAAGCGGAGAGCTTCCCCAGCCCCTCTACGGGGGGAGCGGGTATGCCTTGTCCCTTATTTATTAAGGGGACTCGGATTTCCGATTCATCTGTTCCTCCGCGGGCTCCTGGAGTTCTATGGCCTCCAATTGCATAATTTCACCCCTGCCTCCATTTTACACATCGCCGTCTATGTTGCCCTCTGTGAGATGTTCCTGGGCTGCGAGGCTCATCACAAGGGGTGGGGGAGACACCCCCCTCCATCCTTCTCTCCCTTCCTCCTTCCTTCCCCTCCTTGTTGGAGTAGGAAAGGGGGGAACCTACTCCTAGTAGGAGTAGGATTCCACCCTGGGCGCGCCCCTTGAGGCCGGCCGGCCACCTCCTCCCGTCCTTTATATATGGGGGAGGGGGAACCATGTAGACACACAAGTTGATTTCTTAGCCGTGTGTGGTGCCCCCCTCCACTGATTTCCACCTCGGTCATATTGTCGTAGTGCTTAGGCAAAGCCCTGCGTCGGTAACTTCATCATCACCGTCACCATGCCGTCGTGCTGACAAAACTCTCCCTCGGCCTCAGCTAGATCTAGAGTTCGAGGGATGTCACCGAGCTGATCGTGTGCAGATCGCGGAGGTGCCGTGCGTTCGGTACTAGATCGGTTGGATCGTGAAGACGTTCGACTACATCAACTGCGTTACTAAACGCTTTCGCTTTTAGTCTACGAGGGTACGTGGACACACTCTCCCTACTCGTTGCTATGCTTCTCCTAGATAGATCTTGCGTGATCGTAGGAAAATTTTGAAATACTACGTTCCCCAACAGGACATGCTTCTAGAGGCGGCGACACTCGCGGCATGCCTTCCATGTAGGCGGCCCCCTCGTCTCCGGTGGCCTCCCTCCCCTCGAGCCATGGTGACAGCTCTCGCATAAAGGCATCGATGCTTTTGTAGTGTGCCAAACATGGGGCTCCTTGTGGTGTATCATTGATGGCGTTGTTCTGGCCCCGGCAGCCCGGGACTCGCATCTCGCCGGTGTCCCATGCTGCTGGCGTCCTGCCGGGCAGCCCTGGCCTCGGTGACTATGTAGCTACATCCCTCTAGCTTAACTGGCTAGTCGATGTCCCAACGGCTAAGGCGACATCAGCACGGATCTGCACCCCTCCAGTCCTTGCTTGTCGGTGTTTGTCGGTGCAACAAACCTTGGGTCTGTTGCCCAGACTATGCACAGGCACGGGAATAAGATTCAAGCATCAGTCCAAGTCAGAGTACAAGATACCAAGAGAATCGAAGGATCAACATGCAGATCAAAGGTACCAAGACCGAGCCAAAGGAGCAAGACACCATTAGAGAAAAGGCCTCCCTTGCCGGACATGCGAGCCCGGCAAGGGGAAAGACCACACCTTGAAGCAGACAACCAAAGCGTCCCGGCAGGGCCTGCCAGGACTCACGAAAGTAGAACCACTTCACAAACCACTCCACCACGACCCACGACATCGATCAGTGCGGTGTCAAGCCGCAAGGTGATTAAGTGGCATCCGTTCGCCAGATGGCAGCCATCTTCTATAGGAGAAACCCACAGATGAGACTCGTCCAACAATGTGTCAAGCAAGCAGGTGTGAAGCTGGCAAGATAGCCCGGCAAGCCTTGCCGGGCAACCGATGATGTGACATTGAGTGCTGCATTTAATGTGCCCTCTCAGCCTGCAGAGTTAGGTACGATAGCACTGTTTGCTATCTTATCAGGGCGTAATGACTACTTTGCCATTGTGGTAACCCCTTGATCTATAAAAGGAGGCCCATGGAAACCGTAGAAGGGGGTTAGAAGGTTGGATAACTCCCACCCCAATACGCTCGTAGTCACCGCCGCCTTGAGGCAACCCTTGCCGGGTAAGTGTACTACGCTCCACCTCCACCTTTCCACCATCACTCCACCAAAGCAGAGTAGGGTTTTACGCACCACGGCAGCCCGAACCTGGGTAAAACTGCCTGTGTGGTCTATGCTGTGCTGCCCCACGCTCGTCTGCTCTTTGTGCAACTCGTCGCCCCTGCCAAACCAGCAAGGGACCTGCTGGTCCCATAGGTGGCCATGGTTTCCCACGACATTTTTGGCGCGCCAGGTAGGGGGCTCGCTTGCGCGAACTTAAAAGCGTGCACAGCGCATCATCTTCATCACCATCTTCATCTTTGACGGCGCCATCGACCATGGCGCCCAAGAAGAAACCTGGTCCTTTGGCTCACCCAAAGACCACGAAGGCTCCACCACAAGCGGCCTCCAACACTGCGGGAGGAGCGGAGGCACGCGAGGATGCGGATGCTGCTGGAGGTGTGGTCGGAGCAGGCGGCACCGTCGCCACACCCCCTCTCCCCGCGGCCGACGCAGAGGCTAGAGGCATTGGAGGAGAGCAGCATCAGCAACACCCCGATGGCCATGCTCCACATGGTACGGGCAAAGAGGTTACTCCATCTACGCCCCTTTCCCTCGCGGACGGGCACTGCCGCAACAACTGCATGCGGACCGGAGCAAATTGCCGCCCTCTGGCCGCTTCCACCATGGGTGCGGTGGCAGCGCGTGCACCTCCCCCGGAATGGGTCGACCAAACCACTTCATCCGACGGAGCCGCTGACCCTCGAGCGCCTTCACCGCACCTCCAGGTGGTCGCTCCGCAGCAGCGGGGGCGCAGTGCGGCCGCTGCTGGCACCATCAGGAGCCGAGCGACTGTGCGATTGACTTCATCATCACCCATACAAAGTACGGCTTCTGAGGCCATGGCGCATGCTCACCTACTACTAAGGTTTCCGCCAGCAGCCAAGCAGATGGACGAATGGTGTGCCACAATCCAGAGTCTGCTCGGCTTCGCCGAAGCTAGGGGCTCACGGCGAGTTGGTCCGCCACGGCCTACCCAAGCGACAACATGTCAGGACCCCGACTCAATGCCACATCGATCTAGCATGTAACACCTCATATCACTTTGCGGCCTCACGCACGGTATTCCCACGGGTGTCGCCTTACCTTTGCCCGGGACCATTTGCGCCTTTTGGCACACGTATATGACAGTGTCGCTAGCATCCATATGATAAGGAGCCCGGGCTGACATGGCTAGTCGTAAACCCAAAGCGGCACAGACTTACAGGGACAGGCATCCATGACCCAGCATCGAACGTGTCGGTCATCAGCGAGTGAAACCAGGCTGTAGCACTGGGCTAGCAGGACTCCGGTGAACCGGGGTGTAGCGGGCTAACAGGACTCCGGTACTCAATGCGTGACATTTCCCCGAAGGGACAGACACGGGAACGAAGAAGGACACATGCCGGCCAGCCTAAGTGTTCCAGAGCAGTAGCAAGCTACCATGGCTCAGCGGTAACACTAGGAGACATTTCCCGGTAAGAGAGGCTACTAAAGATAAACAACTAGATAGTCAGATCCCACACATACCAAGCATTTCAATAACATACGCACAATATGCTCGATATGTGCAATACAACATGGCATCACAAAATGACTCTACGACTCAAGTAGTTTATTCAATAGGCTCCGAGGAGCGAGATATTACAAACATGGGTCTCATGACCCAACAATCAGAGCATACAAGTCAAAGCACAAGCGGAAGCTATCATGTCTGGGTACAGACATCTATAAATGAAAAAGGCTGAGAAGCCTGACTATCTATCAGATCTTGCCGAGGGCACAAGATCGTAGCTGAGGTAACAAGCTAAACGTCGAAGTCCACGCGGAACTACTAGCGAGACCGAAGTCTCTCTGCAAAAACATAAAATAGGCAAACGTGAGTACAAATGTACCCAGCAAGACTTACATCAGAACTAACTACATATGCATCGTTATCAACAAAGGGGTGGTGGGGTTTAACTGCAGCAAGCCAGCTTTGACTCGGTGGCTATCCTGAACTACGACTGCAAGTAACTCTTTTGAGGTGGCGCACACGAGTCCACATATTCACCAACCAATACACCACTATGGAACCGCTCCCGTCTCCCTACGAGAACGCCATCCATAGCACTCACGCTTATCTTGCGTATTTTAGAGTATCCACTTTCACTTGTCTATGAACTGATATAAGCAACCCAGAAGTCCTTTTCCGCGGACACGGCTATTCGAATAGATCATATTAACCCTGCAGGGGTGTACTTCTTCATACATGTTTCCACCACTTAGCGTCTGCACACGACATGTGCTCGGCAGACTTCAAGCGAAAGCCGACGTGGGTGTAGACCACGACCTACCTAAACACTCAAGTATCCAGTCCAGGTTTATCGCCTATTCGGGTTCCATCCATGAGGAGATCCGGCCGGAGTTTCGCTCACAGCCCCAAACGATGTGAACAGGGTTCCCGAGATACCAAACGGGCATCCGGTACACCGTGCCACGTGCCTACCGCATCACAGCCCACCCCTACGGTCAGCGCTGTCCACGGCCTCCAGCATACTACAAACACCAGAAACTACTTGCAACTCCTGGACAGAGGACAAGGGTGAATAAGAAGTCGAGCGGGGTCATATTTCAGGGCCCAATGTATGGTAGTAGCTGAATCATGGATCACAAACACAGAACTCAGTTCCTGAGGACGGCTACAATGAGACAACCCACCATGTACTCCTACATGGCCTCTCACCGCTACCTTTACCAAATCGTGTTCACACACTTAGCTCACACACAGTAGGACATGTTCACACGCCTCTGATTCATCCCCGATGAATCAGACCTGACTCAACTCTAAGCAGTAGCAGGCATGACAAACAAGCAAGAATGAGTAGGCACAACAGGGCTCAAACAACTCCTACTCATACTAGTGGGTTTCATCTATTTACTGTGGAATGACAGGTCATGCAAAGGATAAAGGGGTTCAGCTACCGCAGCAAGTAACAGATGAATCGGTGTTGTCCTAATGCATTAAAAGAGAGCAGGAGCGAGAGAGTAGGATTGTATCGAAATGAACAAGGGGGGTTTTGCTTGCCTGGCACTTCTGAAGATAACATTGGGTCTTCATCAGTGTCAACGATCACATCATCGGTATCACGTCTATCGAGAGGGGACAAATACCGGCAACACAGAAAGGAACACAATCAATGCGATGCACAATATGATGCATGATCATGACATGGCAAAATGAATGTGTTTTGGGCTAATGCAACTAGCAACAGATTAAATGAAGTTGGTTTGAATATAAAATTCAAATTCAAACTCCATATGTGATTATTCAAATGCCGTTTATATGATTTGTGCTAAACAGCAGCTATAAGTTGTTCTAACATGCATGAAAATGGTACAGATGGATTCCTTGAATTTTTCTGATAATTTTTCATATATAAATTATTTAATTTGGAGTTACGGTTAATTTTCTATGATTTATTGAAGTTTTAGGCATTTTCTGGAATTTCCTGAATATAATTAAATCCAGAAAATACTTATGACATCAGCACTGCGTCATGCTTGCATCAGCAAGTCAACAGGGCTGCCCCGGGTCAAACCTGACCAGGGGGTCCACTGGTCAGTGACCCAGGGCTGTTTAGTGTCAATGGCAGGTGGGGCCGGGTCAAAGGCCACGTCAGCGTGGTCAAAGCTGACGCGTGGGGCCACTGCAATTAGATTAAACCTAATCTATTTTAGTTAGCCGGTTAGTTAGGCGGTGGGGCCCGGCTGTCAGTGGCTCTGGGGGGTTAGTTAGTGGGGTTATTAGCGCTAATGACGATGCCACGTCAGATACGCCGGCGATGAGTCGCCGGTGACCACAGAACACGGCGGGGCACGCCGGACTTGCGCTAGAGGCGTCAGTTTGGCGCGCTGAGGGCACCAGGGGATGGCCCTTGCTCCCGCGCATCCAGAGGACCGAGTGGGAGGTCGTGGGGTCGACGGAGCTCGTCGGAACGGAGCTCGCGGCGGCGCCGGAGTTCGGTGAGTGCGGGGCTGGCGCTGTGGTGCACGGGAGGGCGAGATAGGATAGGCGTTAGACTCCTGGTGGCTTCCTGAGAGCGGTGACACGCTCCAAGACGAGCTCAAGCGGCTGTAGTGACGGCGGTGACGAGGTCAGCGGCGGCCGGAGTTCGGCCGCGGCGGAGCTATGGCCTAGAGCTCGCAAACCCGAGGGGAGAGAGAGGGGTTCTGCACGGAGGCTCACCGCGGAGCTGTAGGGAGGGTCAGTGGGCTCGGGGGCGGCCGGAGTGCAGCGAATCGACGGCGACGACCTCCGGTGGCCGAGGAGGGGAACGGCGACGTGGGCGGCGATGCAGGGCGTCCGGGGCCTCGTGGCTTGGTGGAGAGGACGACGACGTCGTGGCGGAGCTCGGAAGCGCGTCGGAGAGGAGAGGGGGTGGCTGTGGTCATGGCTACGACGACGATGGCGGCGAGCTCCGCTCGGTGGTGTGCGCGAGAGGGAAACAGAGGAGGGAATGGGGTCCAGGGGGAGAGAGGCGGTCGAGGGGGGTCGAGGCCGTCTCCGTGGCGTCGCGAGGGGTCGGGGAGGCTGCCACGGCGAAGCAGGAGGTGGCCGGCGTCGGCGCGCGTGCATCCAGCACGCAGCTGCTTCGTGCGCTGGCACGGGAAGAAGACAAGAGAAGGGGCCAGGTGGGCTGGGCCGGCTGGGGGGGAACTGGGCCGGCTGGTAGCTGCACGGGTGAGGCCAGGTAGGCCAGATAAGTCTCTGTTCTTTTATTTAATTCTGTTCTGTTTTTCTTTTTATTTAATTCTTTTGCCACTGTTTTGAATTAAAATAATAATTCAAACAATGCCAAAGCTCCTCTGAATATTTTATTTTGCTAGATGGACTTTTCCAAAAGCTCATAAAATAATTCAAGGATATTTGAAATTATATTCTAATTATATGAATATAATTCAAATTCAAATAGCTAATGAATTAAATCCAAAGTCCCAAAAATAATTCCTTAAAAATGTTCAATATTTTGGTTGGGACCAGAACCCTTACCAAAAATTATCAAACATTTAAGAAGAGCACTTTGGAGCAATGAATGAGATTTCTAGGGTTTTTGCCCCTCTTTTATTTAGGGTTTTGAGGCTTCCAATATTCCTCAATTCAAGTTTCAAAAATTTAAATATGATGCACACATGAGCTAGCCTAGAGCACTACCAGCAGCTAGGGATGTGACAACTCACCCCCACTAAACAAGAATCTCGTCTCGAGATTCAAGCGTAGGGTAAGGTGAAGGGGAAACGCAACTAGTATAATCTTCACGATCCAGGGTGCACTTCAGTTGAACGTTGATTTGAACACCATCTTTGTCTTGTCGTCTTGCTCTGAGAACTTCAGCTAATCATGACAAGAAGAGGAAAGGAAAACTCTAAAAGGATCGGTCTTCTCGAAGGTCGAACAACTCAGGACTAACTCACGGAATGAGACATAGCAACATCTCTCGAGCTGAGAGGCGAAGCACACATCCATAGGAATGGAGTGAAGCAGATGACGAAGGTTCACTAGGTAGACCACAATTTCACGCTTAAGAAGGTGGTAATCGATTGTCAACGTAGCGAGGAGTTGAGTTGCCATGATACCATAACGATACACCTTAGGGAAGGTGGCTCGTAGAGATATCCCCTTAAGTGGCAAAAAGAATTACCTTTGATTCAGAGATCATTGAAACTCTTTAAGCCAGCCTAAGACAATTCTCGAGCGATCGTTTGGAGGGGGTCAGTAGAATGGCATACTCAGACTTGGATGATGTGGATTACCTTGTTGAAGACAACGTAATGGATGAATTTGCTTATCACCGGAAATGGAAGAGACCCATGGTAGAATGGCACATTGGTGGTGCAAGCTGGGAACAAAATGCAAATGCTGGGAATGATTCTGGTAACTGGGGAAGAACCCAACAATAGAGAGTGAATTCACTGTTTGAAAAGATCATAGCATTGCCGAGGAAACTGAGAGCAAACCCAGTTAGTGCCGATGATAACACGTAGCGCTTGTGCGTGCTCTCAAGAACTTGAGCATTTCCATATTCATCAAGGTTTTACCAACATCCGTGTCAAGGGTCCGGTAACACAACCTACTACCATGATGAATGGTGATGGAGGATGCAGATGCAAAGGAAGATAACACCTTCTCAGATTTCACCTTAGCGAGGCCAAGGAAACAAAATCTGGATGATCGACCGAGAGACATTTAGCACTCCGCTTTTAATGTTCTCCTTGATGTGCTAGTGTAACCCATAGATATGGTTTGATATCTAGAACATCAAGTAAAGGTCGGACTTCGGAAGCAATAGAATCCATAAGATACAGTTACGGAGGTAAATCCTACGAAATCCTTATGGGGAGGTGGCCAACTTCCTCAAACAAGATACTACAATAATAGGCCTTCCGGCTGGGTGTGTTGGCCACGACATCCACTTTACCGGTTATCGAGGGACCAATATTATAGTTCTTGGGAAATGTTCCAACCATCATATCTGCCTGAGATTCAGATCTGGTTGGTGTCAGGTTATTCCAGACTCATCGAGTCCCGAAAGAAAAATGAAAGTTTGCAACACAAATTGACGAGATGACGTTGCGAGATTCTCGGGAAATGAACTACGATAGCAAGCTCCAAAACATGAGCTGGTACTGCTACAAACATGTGAACACGTTGTCCAAGACAAGCATGACCACAAAGTAGTCTTATAATAAAACACTACCGAGTTCAGGAGGGGAACCATAATCGAGGATATCGAAGTTCTTTCATAAGTCCGGATTAGCTCTTATGAAGGAACTCCTTCTCCTTGAACAAATCAATCAATGGCTTGGTGTGCTAGGGATACATATAGATTGAAGGTTGCAAGTCTTCAAACCACAGCATTCTTCGCACGTGTGCATGACTGATTTGGAATGATTCCAAAGAAAGCAACATTGACTTTCTCGAATCCACGGCGGCAACTTGCATCAGATGCACATGAATTAAAGGAAGTCACTACCTTCATCCAAACATATGCTTCATGAGCTAGCATGAACAAATGCTTTCAAAAGTTTCCAACACTAGCTTAATGTTCAGCAAAATTATGGAGAAGACAAGGATGTTGTCAATGGGCTCAACAACAATTCATCTAGGTTTCCTTTTAAAAGGAATTCCATAGTTAAGTGAACACGGTGATAGCATTGGTCAGACCAAAGATGTAATGGTGTATGCTCGAGGGATCATCCACGAGTAAGACAACATTACGAATATCGTTGGTTCTGGTCTGATTGGATGATAGCCCATACTCCAATCAAAAGTTAGATAAAAATGATAGGTCCAGCAACTGATCACAGGGACCAATCGATGAAGATATCATCTTTCGTCAACACACACTACACAAGAATATCCCTTTGGAACGAACTAAGTCAGGCAAGCTTTTATCTTCCAACTCTCCAAGTTGTTGTCTAGCTTAACCAACTAGCTCAGGGGTATCCAACACGGATTCTTGGAGAAAGGGTGGTTTACAGGATGAACCAACTTGATCACGAGCTCAACATAACAGTCAGGTGACAACCTGGTGATACCTTCGAGAGGATATTCGAAAAATCACGAACCACCGATATGTTACTAAGCTCGAGAACAATCTTGCTTTTTGAGGCAAGACGATATGATTAATAGAGCGAAGATTTGAATAATCCTAACTCATCGATCGAGAAGTGCACCGAGAACAAGGACTAGGTAGCATGATCAACCTTAGAATGATGATTCAAAACCAGCACGCTAAGAATGAAATTATTGTCCTTTAACTACCAAGCAACGAGGTTGCTGGGAGTATTGATTTCACACATCACAATTCATTTGTCGGTATTCCGGTTGCATCAACACGAGGCCGAGGAATGACTAATGATGGTGAGAAGTATAACTACGTCAAAATTCCTGAGAGTTGGTGCAGTTCTCATGACAATTCTGACATAAAGGGGGTAATACTCCAAGGTAGAACAGAACCAAAAGCTGGATTGGCATTTGATCTGCGGCATACAACTTCTTTGACTCAATCCTGGATATGGAAGAGGTACTGGAGTTTGTTTCTCCTAGTCATTCTGCGATAGAATGGCTTGACGGACCACAAGAGTAATAGGCATCGATAAACGAACGCACACATACGCTTGACTATCAATTGATAGACGAGGGTCAGTAGACAACTAAAGAGGGACAACTCAAAGGAACATATAACTTTCTGAGTTGTGGATGCATAGATTAGTATGTCGATCCAAGTTCAACATAATTCTTCCGGATAACCCATGCAGAAAAGTAGAACTGGCAGAGCCATAACATATAATGGAGAACTCATCAAGAATAATCCTGTTGTGATATTTCAGTTCAACGAGGAACTTCTGCCATAAGTAGTTCATGGTATTTGGAAGAAGAAGATACCACGGACTTCAAGGACTATCGCAAATGTTACTAATATCCTAAAGGCACTAGCAATTACTATCAACATGAAGTAGGTAAAGTGAATCTCGGGTTCAAGAACCCAGGAACAGAATACCTATTACTAAGTAGCATCACGGGATGCTTTTCGAGAATGATGGCCAGAATCATCACACTGGGAACACAAATCCTGGCTAATTACTAGATGATCCCCTAAGACACCTAGGGTCATAATAGCAACTCCAACATAATGTCAAGGCAATGGAATGCCTCAACTCAACAATTAGTGTGATTGAGCTGGCATAAAGGAGCATCGAAACCAGAGGGAAAGGATTTGCAAATGCATCAGACTATTTAGAAACCTGGAATGACTCGGACAGCATAACGGCTGTAAATGCTTAGAAAAGATTTTGAGACATTCACATAAATGGTGGCATAACCACTCAGAAGCACAATATCAAGGTCTCGAGATCAACGGTTAACATACAGAAGTAGTAGGAACTGAACAAAGGCTTAAGTCCAAAAATCTTATAAGTCTACGGATTAGTAACACGTGATCCTGATAGAAAGAAGAGATAGCCTAGTTCTTAATCCCCGTAGAAGATAAGATGATGACTCAGATCAGAAGGGCATAAGGTATAAGGAGTAAAAAGAGCCTTACGTTCCATCCCACAATCAATTCCCTTATATAGCTAAAGAATTTCTAGACTCAACTTTGACCAGTTTGGCTTGGTAACCTACAGGCAGTCAAGCTCTGATACCAACGCTGTCAGGACCCCGACTCAATGCCACATCGATCTAGCATGTAACACCTCATATCACTTTGCGGCCTCACGCACGGTATTCCCACGGGTGTCGCCTTACCTTTGCCCGGGACCGTTTGCGCCTTTTGGCACACGTATATGACAGTGTCGCTAGCATCCATATGATAAGGAGCCCGGGCTGACATGGCTAGTCGTAAACCCAAAGTGGCACAGACTTACAGGGACAGGCATCCATGACCCAGCATCGAACGTGTCGGTCATCAGCGAGTGAATCCAGGCTGTAGCACTGGGCTAGCAGGACTCCGGTGAACCGGGCTGTAGCGGGCTAACAGGACTCCGGTACTCAATGCGTGACATTTCCCCGAAGGGACAGACACAGGAACGAAGAAGGACACATGCCGGCCAGCCTAAGTGTTCCGGAGCAGTAGCAAGCTACCATGGCTCAGTGGAAACACTAGGAGACATTTCCCGGTAAGAGAGGCTACTAAAGATAAACAACTAGATAGTCAGATCCCACACATACCAAGCATTTCAATAACATACACACAATATGCTCGATATGTGCAATACAACATGGCATCACAAAATGACTCTACGACTCAAGTAGTTTATTCAATAGGCTCCGAGGAGCGAGATATTACAAACATGGGTCTCATGACCCAACAATCAGAGCATACAAGTCAAAGCACAAGCGGAAGCTATCATGTCTGGGTACAGACATCTATAAATGAAAAAGGCTGAGAAGCCTGACTATCTATCAGATCCTGCCGAGGGCACAAGATCGTAGCTGAGGTAACAAGCTAAACGTCGAAGTCCATGCGGAACTACTAGCGAGACCGAAGGCTCTCTGCAAAAACATAAAATAGGCAAACGTGAGTACAAATGTACCCAGCAAGACTTACATCAGAACTAACTACATATGCATCATTATCAACAAAGGGGTGGTGGGGTTTAACTGCAGCAAGCCAGCTTTGACTCGGTGGCTATCCTGAACTACGACTGCAAGTAACTCTTTTGAGGTGGCGCACACGAGTCCACATATTCACCAACCAATACACCACTATGGATCCGCTCCCGTCTCCCTACGAGAACGCCATCCATAGCACTCACGCTTATCTTGCGTATTTTAGAGTATCCACTTTCACTTGTCTATGAACTGATATAAGCAACCCAGAAGTCCTTTTCCGCGGACACGGCTATTCGAATAGATCATATTAACCCTGCAGGGGTGTACTTCTTCATACATGTTTCCACCACTTAGCGTCTGCACACGACATGTGCTCGGCAGACTTCAAGCGAAAGCCGACGTGGGTGTAGACCACGACCTACCTAAACACTCAAGTCTCTAGTCCAGGTTTATCGCCTATTCGGGTTCCATCCATGAGGAGATCCGGCCGGAGTTTCGCTCACAGCCCCAAACGATGTGAACAGGGTTCCCGAGATACCAAACGGGCATCCGGTACACCGTGCCACGTGCCTACCGCATCACAGCCCACCCCTACGGTCAGCGCTGTCCACGGCCTCCAGCATACTACAAACACCAGAAACTACTTGCAACTCCTGGACAGAGGACAAGGGTGAATAAGAAGTCGAGCGGGGTCATATTTCAGGGCCCAATGTATGGTAGTAGCTGAATCATGGATCACAAACACAGAACTCAGTTCCTGAGGACGGCTACAATGAGACAACCCACCATGTACTCCTACATGGCCTCTCACCGCTACCTTTACCAAATCGTGTTCACACACTTAGCTCACACACAGTAGGACATGTTCACACGCCTCTGATTCATCCCCGATGAATCAGACCTGACTCAACTCTAAGCAGTAGCAGGCATGACAAACAAGCAAGAATGAGTAGGCACAACAGGGCTCAAACAACTCCTACTCATACTAGTGGGTTTCATCTATTTACTGTGGAATGATAGGTCATGCAAAGGATAAAGGGGTTCAGCTACCGCAGCAAGTAACAGATGAATCGGTGTTGTCCTAATGCATTAAAAGAGAGCAGGAGCGAGAGAGTAGGATTGTATCGAAATGAACAAGGGGTTTTTTGCTTGCCTGGCACTTCTGAAGATAACATTGAGTCTTCATCAGTGTCAACGATCACATCATCGGTATCACGTCTATCGAGAGGGGACAAATACCGGCAACACAGAAAGGAACACAATCAATGCGATGCACAATATGATGCATGATCATGACATGGCAAAATGAATGTGTTTTGGGCTAATGCAACTAGCAACAGATTAAATGAAGTTGGTTTGAATATAAAATTCAAATTCAAACTCCATATGTGATTATTCAAATGCCATTTATATGATTTGTGCTAAACAGCAGCTATAAGTTGTTCTAACATGCATGAAAATGGTACAGATGGATTCCTTGAATTTTTCTGATAATTTTTCATATATAAATTATTTAATTTGGAGTTACGGTTAATTTTCTATGATTTATTGAAGTTTTAGGCATTTTCTGGAATTTCCTGAATATAATTAAATCCAGAAAATACTTATGACATCAGCACTGCGTCATGCTTGCATCAGCAAGTCAACAGGGCTGCCCCGGGTCAAACCTGACCAGGGGGTCCACTGGTCAGTGACCCAGGGCTGTTTAGTGTCAATGGCAGGTGGGGCCGGGTCAAAGGCCACGTCAGCGTGGTCAAAGCTGACGCGTGGGGCCACTGCAATTAGATTAAACCTAATCTATTTTAGTTAGCCGGTTAGTTAGGCGGTGGGGCCCGGCTGTCAGTGGCTCTGGGGGGTTAGTTAGTGGGGTTATTAGCGCTAATGACGATGCCACGTCAGATACGCCGGCGATGAGTCGCCGGTGACCACAGAACACGGCGGGGCACGCCGGACTTGCGCTAGAGGCGTCAGTTTGGCGCGCTGAGGGCACCAGGGGATGGCCCTTGCTCCCGCGCATCCAGAGGACCGAGTGGGAGGTCGTGCGGTCGACGGAGCTCGTCGGAACGGAGCTCGCGGCGGCGCCGGAGTTCGGTGAGTGCGGGGCTGGCGCTGTGGTGCACGGGAGGGCGAGATAGGATAGGCGTTAGACTCCTGGTGGCTTCCTGAGAGCGGTGACACGCTCCAAGACGAGCTCAAGCGGCTGTAGTGACGGCGGTGACGAGGTCAGCGGCGGCCGGAGTTCGGCCGCGGCGGAGCTATGGCCTAGAGCTCGCAAACCCGAGGGGAGAGAGAGGGGTTCTGCACGGAGGCTCACCGCGGAGCTGTAGGGAGGGTCAGTGGGCTCGGGGGCGGCCGGAGTGCAGCGAATCGACGGCGACGACCTCCGGTGGCCGAGGAGGGGAACGGCGACGTGGGCGGCGATGCAGGGCGTCCGGGGCCTCGTGGCTTGGTGGAGAGGACGACGACGTCGTGGCGGAGCTCGGAAGCGCGTCGGAGAGGAGAGGGGGTGGCTGTGGTCATGGCTACGGCGACGATGGCGGCGAGCTCCGCTCGGTGGTGTGCGCGAGAGGGAAACAGAGGAGGGAATGGGGTCCAGGGGGAGAGAGGCGGTCGAGGGGGGTCGAGGCCGTCTCCGTGGCGTCGCGAGGGGTCGGGGAGGCTGCCACGGCGAAGCAGGAGGTGGCCGGCGTCGGCGCGCGTGCATCCAGCACGCAGCTGCTTCGTGCGCTGGCACGGGAAGAAGGCAAGAGAAGGGGCCAGGTGGGCTGGGCCGGCTGGGGGGGAACTGGGCCGGCTGGTAGCTGCACGGGTGAGGCCAGGTAGGCCAGATAAGTCTCTGTTCTTTTATTTAATTCTGTTCTGTTTTTCTTTTTATTTAATTCTTTTGCCACTGTTTTGAATTAAAATAATAATTCAAACAATGCCAAAGCTCCTCTGAATATTTTATTTTGCTACATGGACTTTTCCAAAAGCTCATAAAATAATTCAAGGATATTTGAAATTATATTCTAATTATATGAATATAATTCAAATTCAAATAGCTAATGAATTAAATCCAAAGTCCCAAAAATAATTCCTTAAAAATGTTCAATATTTTGGTTGGGACCAGAACCCTTACCAAAAATTATCAAACATTTAAGAAGAGCACTTTGGAGCAATGAATGAGATTTCTAGGGTTTTTGCCCCTCTTTTATTTAGGGTTTTGAGGCTTCCAATATTCCTCAATTCAAGTTTCAAAAATTTAAATATGATGCACACATGAGCTAGCCTAGAGCACTACCAGCAGCTAGGGATGTGACAACTCACCCCCACTAAACAAGAATCTCGTCTCGAGATTCAAGCGTAGGGTAAGGTGAAGGGGAAACGCAACTAGTATAATCTTCACGATCCAGGGTGCACTTCAGTTGAACGTTGATTTGAACACCATCTTTGTCTTGTCGTCTTGCTCTGAGAACTTCAGCTAATCATGACAAGAAGAGGAAAGGAAAACTCTAAAAGGATCGGTCTTCTCGAAGGTCGAACAACTCAGGACTAACTCACGGAATGAGACATAGCAACATCTCTCGAGCTGAGAGGCGAAGCACACATCCATAGGAATGGAGTGAAGCAGATGACGAAGGTTCACTAGGTAGACCACAATTTCACGCTTAAGAAGGTGGTAATCGATTGTCAACGTAGCGAGGAGTTGAGTTGCCATGATACCATAACGATACACCTTAGGGAAGGTGGCTCGTAGAGATATCCCCTTAAGTGGCAAAAAGAATTACCTTTGATTCAGAGATCATTGAAACTCTTTAAACCAGCCTAAGACAATTCTCGAGCGATCGTTTGGAGGGGGTCAGTAGAATGGCATACTCAGACTTGGATGATGTGGATTACCTTGTTGAAGACAACGTAATGGATGAATTTGCTTATCACCAGAAATGGAAGAGACCCATGGTAGAATGGCACATTGGTGGTGCAAGCTGGGAACAAAATGCAAATGCTGGGAATGATTCTGGTAACTGGGGAAGAACCCAACAATAGAGAGTGAATTCACTGTTTGAAAAGATCATAGCATTGCCGAGGAAACTGAGAGCAAACCCAGTTAGTGCCGATGATAACACGTAGCGCTTGTGCGTGCTCTCAAGAACTTGAGCATTTCCATATTCATCAAGGTTTTACCAACATCCGTGTCAAGGGTCCGGTAACACAACTTACTACCATGATGAATGGTGATGGAGGATGCAGATGCAAAGGAAGATAACACCTTCTCAGATTTCACCTTAGCGAGGCCAAGGAAACAAAATCTGGATGATCGACCGAGAGACATTTAGCACTCCGCTTTTAATGTTCTCCTTGATGTGCTAGTGTAACCCATAGATATGGTTTGATATCTAGAACATCAAGTAAAGGTCGGACTTCGGAAGCAATAGAATCCATAAGATACAGTTACGGAGGTAAATCCTACGAAATCCTTATGGGGAGGTGGCCAACTTCCTCAAACAAGATACTACAATAATAGGCCTTCCGGCTGGGTGTGTTGGCCACGACATCCACTTTACCGGTTATCGAGGGACCAATATTATAGTTCTTGGGAAATGTTCCAACCATCATATCTGCCTGAGATTCAGATCTGGTTGCTGTCAGGTTATTCCAGACTCATCGAGTCCCGAAAGAAAAATGAAAGTTTGCAACACAAATTGACGAGATGACGTTGCGAGATTCTCGGGAAATGAACTACGATAGCAAGCTCCAAAACATGAGTTGGTACTGCTACAAACATGTGAACACGTTGTCCAAGACAAGCATGACCACAAAGTAGTCTTATAATAAAACACTACCGAGTTCAGGAGGGGAACCATAATCGAGGATATCGAAGTTCTTTCATAAGTCCGGATTAGCTCTTATGAAGGAACTCCTTCTCCTTGAACAAATCAATCAGTGGCTTGGTGTGCTAGGGATACATATAGATTGAAGGTTGCAAGTCTTCAAACCACAACATTCTTCGCACGTGTGCATGACTGATTTGGAATGATTCCAAAGAAAGCAACATTGACTTTCTCGAATCCACGGCGGCAACTTGCATCAGATGCACATGAATTAAAGGAAGTCACTACCTTCATCCAAACATATGCTTCATGAGCTAGCATGAACAAATGCTTTCAAAAGTTTCCAACACTAGCTTAATGTTCAGCAAAATTATGGAGAAGACAAGGATGTTGTCAATGGGCTCAACAACAATTCATCTAGGTTTCCTTTTAAAAGGAATTCCATAGTTAAGTGAACACGGTGATAGCATTGGTCAGACCAAAGATGTAATGGTGTATGCTCGAGGGATCATCCACGAGTAAGACAACATTACGAATATCGTTGGTTCTGGTCTGATTGGATGATAGCCCATACTCCAATCAAAAGTTAGATAAAAATGATAGGTCTAGCAACTGATCACAGGGACCAATCGATGAAGATATCATCTTTCGTCAACACACACTACACAAGAATATCCCTTTGGAACGAACTAAGTCAGGCAAGCTTTTATCTTCCAACTCTCCAAGTTGTTGTCTAGCTTAACCAACTAGCTCAGGGGTATCCAACACGGATTCTTGGAGAAAGGGTGGTTTACAGGATGAACCAACTTGATCACGAGCTCAACATAACAGTCAGGTGACAACCTGGTGATACCTTCGAGAGGATATTCGAAAAATCACGAACCACCGATATGTTACTAAGCTCGAGAACAATCTTGCTTTTTGAGGCAAGACGATATGATTAATAGAGCGAAGATTTGAATAATCCTAACTCATCGATCGAGAAGTGCACCGAGAACAAGGACTAGGTAGCATGATCAACCTTAGAATGATGATTCAAAACCAGCACGCTAAGAATGAAATTATTGTCCTTTAACTACCAAGCAACGAGGTTGCTGGGAGTATTGATTTCACACATCACAATTCATTTGTTGGTATTCCGGTTGCATCAACACGAGGCCGAGGAATGACTAATGATGGTGAGAAGTATAACTACGTCAAAATTCTTGAGAGTTGGTGCAGTTCTCATGACAATTCTGACATAAAGGGGGTAATACTCCAAGGTAGAACAGAACCAAAAGCTGGATTGGCATTTGATCTGCGGCATACAACTTCTTTGACTCAATCCTGGATATGGAAGAGGTACTGGAGTTTGTTTCTCCTAGTCATTCTGCGATAGAATGGCTTGACGGACCACAAGAGTAATAGGCATCGATAAACGAACGCACACATACGCTTGACTATCAATTGATAGACGAGGGTCAGTAGACAACTAAAGAGGGACAACTCAAAGGAACATATAACTTTCTGAGTTGTGGATGCATAGATTAGTATGTCGATCCAAGTTCAACATAATTCTTCCGGATAACCCATGCAGAAAAGTAGAACTGGCAGAGCCATAACATATAATGGAGAACTCATCAAGAATAATCCTGTTGTGATATTTCAGTTCAACGAGGAACTTCTGCCATAAGTAGTTCATGGTATTTGGAAGAAGAAGATACCACGGACTTCAAGGACTATCGCAAATGTTACTAATATCCTAAAGGCACTAGCAATTACTATCAACATGAAGTAGGTAAAGTGAATCTCGGGTTCAAGAACCCAGGAACAGAATACCTATTACTAAGTAGCATCACGGGATGCTTTTCGAGAATGATGGCCAGAATCATCACACTGGGAACACAAATCCTGGCTAATTACTAGATGATCCCCTAAGACACCTAGGGTCATAATAGCAACTCCAACATAATGTCAAGGCAATGGAATGCCTCAACTCAACAATTAGTGTGATTGAGCTGGCATAAAGGAGCATCGAAACCAGAGGGAAAGGATTTGCAAATGCATCAGACTATTTAGAAACCTGGAATGACTCGGACAGCATAACGGCTGTAAATGCTTAGAAAAGATTTTGAGACATTCACATAAATGGTGGCATAACCACTCAGAAGCACAATATCAAGGTCTCGAGATCAACGGTTAACATACAGAAGTAGTAGGAACTGAACAAAGGCTTAAGTCCAAAAATCTTATAAGTCTACGGATTAGTAACACGTGATCCTGATAGAAAGAAGAGATAGCCTAGTTCTTAATCCCCGTAGAAGATAAGATGATGACTCAGATCAGAAGGGCATAAGGTATAAGGAGTAAAAAGAGCCTTACGTTCCATCCCACAATCAATTCCCTTATATAGCTAAAGAATTTCTAGACTCAACTTTGACCAGTTTGGCTTGGTAACCTACAGGCAGTCAAGCTCTGATACCAACGCTGTCAGGACCCCGACTCAATGCCACATCGATCTAGCATGTAACACCTCATATCACTTTGCGGCCTCACGCACGGTATTCCCACGGGTGTCGCCTTACCTTTGCCCGGGACCGTTTGCGCCTTTTGGCACACGTATATGACAGTGTCGCTAGCATCCATATGATAAGGAGCCCGGGCTGACATGGCTAGTCGTAAACCCAAAGCGGCACAGACTTACAGGGACAGGCATCCATGACCCAGCATCGAACGTGTCGGTCATCAGCGAGTGAAACCAGGCTGTAGCACTGGGCTAGCAGGACTCCGGTGAACCGGGCTGTAGCGGGCTAACAGGACTCCGGTACTCAATGCGTGACATTTCCCCGAAGGGACAGACACAGGAACGAAGAAGGACACATGCCGGCCAGCCTAAGTGTTCCAGAGCAGTAGCAAGCTACCATGGCTCAGCGGTAACACTAGGAGACATTTCCCGGTAAGAGAGGCTACTAAAGATAAACAACTAGATAGTCAGATCCCACACATACCAAGCATTTCAATAACATACACACAATATGCTCGATATGTGCAATACAACATGGCATCACAAAATGACTCTACGACTCAAGTAGTTTATTCAATAGGCTCCGAGGAGCGAGATATTACAAACATGGGTCTCATGACCCAACAATCAGAGCATACAAGTCAAAGCACAAGCGGAAGCTATCATGTCTGAGTACAGACATCTATAAATGAAAAAGGCTGAGAAGCCTGACTATCTATCAGATCCTGCCGAGGGCACAAGATCGTAGCTGAGGTAACAAGCTAAACGTCGAAGTCCACGCGGAACTACTAGCGAGACCAAAGTCTCTCTGCAAAAACATAAAATAGGCAAACGTGAGTACAAATGTACCCAGCAAGACTTACATCAGATCTAACTACATATGCATCATTATCAACAAAGGGGTGGTGGGGTTTAACTACAGCAAGCCAGCTTTGACTCGGTGGCTATCCTGAACTACGACTGCAAGTAACTCTTTTGAGGTGGCGCACACGAGTCCACATATTCACCAACCAATACACCACTATGGAACCGCTCCCGTCTCCCTACGAGAACGCCATCCATAGCACTCACGCTTATCTTGCGTATTTTAGAGTATCCACTTTCACTTGTCTATGAACTGATATAAGCAACCCAGAAGTCCTTTTCCGCGGACACGGCTATTCGAATAGATCATATTAACCCTGCAGGGGTGTACTTCTTCATACATGTTTCCACCACTTAGCGTCTGCACACGACATGTGCTCGGCAGACTTCAAGCGAAAGCCGACGTGGGTGTAGACCACGACCTACCTAAACACTCAAGTCTCTAGTCCAGGTTTATCGCCTATTCGGGTTCCATCCATGAGGAGATCCGGCCGGAGTTTCGCTCACAGCCCCAAACGATGTGAACAGGGTTCCCGAGATACCAAACGGGCATCCGGTACACCGTGCCACGTGCCTACCGCATCACAGCCCACCCCTACGGTCAGCGCTGTCCACGGCCTCCAGCATACTACAAACACCAGAAACTACTTGCAACTCCTGGACAGAGGACAAGGGTGAATAAGAAGTCGAGCGGGGTCATATTTCAGGGCCCAATGTATGGTAGTAGCTGAATCATGGATCACAAACACAGAACTCAGTTCCTGAGGACGGCTACAATGAGACAACCCACCATGTACTCCTACATGGCCTCTCACCGCTACCTTTACCAAATCGTGTTCACACACTTAGCTCACACACAGTAGGACATGTTCACACGCCTCTGATTCATCCCCGATGAATCAGACCTGACACAACTCTAAGCAGTAGCAGGCATGACAAACAAGCAAGAATGAGTAGGCACAACAGGGCTCAAACAACTCCTACTCATACTAGTGGGTTTCATCTATTTACTGTGGAATGACAGGTCATGCAAAGGATAAAGGGGTTCAGCTACCGCAGCAAGTAACAGATGAATCGGTGTTGTCCTAATGCATTAAAAGAGAGCAGGAGCGAGAGAGTAGGATTGTATCGGAAATGAACAAGGGGGGTTTTGCTTGCCTGGCACTTCTGAAGATAACATTGAGTCTTCATCAGTGTCAACGATCACATCATCGGTATCACGTCTATCGAGAGGGGACAAATACCGGCAACACAGAAAGGAACACAATCAATGCGATGCACAATATGATGCATGATCATGACATGGCAAAATGAATGTGTTTTGGGCTAATGCAACTAGCAACAGATTAAATGAAGTTGGTTTGAATATAAATTCAAATTCAAACTCCATATGTGATTATTCAAATGCCATTTATATGATTTGTGCTAAACAGCAGCTATAAGTTGTTCTAACATGCATGAAAATGGTACAGATGGATTCCTTGAATTTTTCTGATAATTTTTCATATATAAATTATTTAATTTGGAGTTACGGTTAATTTTCTATGATTTATTGAAGTTTTAGGCATTTTCTGGAATTTCCTGAATATAATTAAATCCAGAAAATACTTATGACATCAGCACTGCGTCATGCTTGCATCAGCAAGTCAACAGGGCTGCCCCGGGTCAAACCTGACCAGGGGGTCCACTGGTCAGTGACCCAGGGCTGTTTAGTGTCAATGGCAGGTGGGGCCGGGTCAAAGGCCACGTCAGCGTGGTCAAAGCTGACGCGTGGGGCCACTGCAATTAGATTAAACCTAATCTATTTTAGTTAGCCGGTTAGTTAGGCGGTGGGGCCCGGCTGTCAGTGGCTCTAGGGGGTTAGTTAGTGGGGTTATTAGCGCTAATGACGACGCCACGTCAGATACGCCGGCGATGAGTCGCCGGTGACCACAGAACACGGCGGGGCACGCCGGACTTGCGCTAGAGGCATCAGTTTGGCGCGCTGAGGGCACCAGGGGATGGCCCTTGCTCCCGCGCATCCAGAGGACCGAGTGGGAGGTCGTGGGGTCGACGGAGCTCGTCGGAACGGAGCTCGCGGCGGCGCCGGAGTTCGGTGAGTGCGGGGCTGGCGCTGTGGTGCACGGGAGGGCGAGATAGGATAGGCGTTAGACTCCTGGTGGCTTCCTGAGAGCGGTGACACGCTCCGAGACGAGCTCAAGCAGCTGTAGTGACGGCGGTGACGAGGTCAGCGGCGGCCGGAGTTCGGCCGCGGCGGAGCTATGGCCTAGAGCTCGCAAACCCGAGGGGAGAGAGAGGGGTTCTGCACGGAGGCTCACCGCGGAGCTGTAGGGAGGGTCAGTGGGCTCGGGGGCGGCCGGAGTGCAGCGAATCGACGACGACGACCTCCGGTGGCCGAGGAGGGGAACGGCGACGTGGGCGGCGATGCAGGGCGTCCGGGGCCTCGTGGCTTGGTGGAGAGGACGATGACGTCGTGGCGGAGCTCGGAAGCGCGTCGGAGAGGAGAGGGGGTGGCTGTGGTCATGGCTACGGCGATGATGGCGGCGAGCTCCGCTCGGTGGTGTGCGCGAGAGGGAAACAGAGGAGGGAATGGGGTCCAGGGGGAGAGAGGCGGTCGAGGGGGGTCGAGGCCGTCTCCGTGGCGTCGCGAGGGGTCGGGGAGGCTGCCACGGCGAAGCAGGAGGTGGCCGGCGTCGGCGCGCGTGCGTCCAGCACGCAGCTGCTTCGTGCGCTGGCACGGGAAGAAGACAGGAGAAGGGGCCAGGTGGGCTGGGCCGGCTGGGGGGGAACTGGGCCGGCTGGTAGCTGCACGGGTGAGGCCAGGTAGGCCAGGTAAGTCTCTGTTCTTTTATTTAATTCTGTTCTGTTTTTCTTTTTATTTAATTCTTTTGCCACTATTTTGAATTAAAATAATAATTCAAACAATGCCAAAGCTCCTCTGAATATTTTATTTTGCTAGATGGACTTTTCCAAAAGCTCATAAAATAATTCAGGGATATTTGAAATTATATTCTAATTATATGAATATAATTCAAATTCAAATAGCTAATGAATTAAATCCAAAGTCCCAAAAATAATTCCTTAAAAATGTTCAATATTTTGGTTGGGACCAGAACCCTTACCAAAAATTATCAAACATTTAAGAAGAGCACTTTGGAGCAATGAATGAGATTTCTAGGGTTTTTGCCCCTCTTTTATTTAGGGTTTTGAGGCTTCCAATATTCCTCAATTCAAGTTTCAAAAATTTAAATATGATGCACACATGAGCTAGCCTAGAGCACTACCAGCAGCTAGGGATGTGACACAACAACAACTCATGTTGCTGACCACATGAAAGGCGCCATCCCCATAGTGCAGTCCCCAACACGGCAGCCGGTGCGAGCGCGATAGAATCAAGACCCCGACAACATCTCGATGGCGTCTTCTGACCCTTGAGCACATCCAGGCCAACGACAAGCCCCAGAGGATAGGCAGAGAGGAGACGCACGCGTCGTCGAGCAACTCCACGACGACCTTCACCGGACCGACGGGTGCGACGGCCCCGACGTCGAGGAGCCCACGCTCTATATTGGCAGGTGCCTACCTTTCGAGGTTGGCTGCCCTGCCTTTACTTCTGAGTTACGGCAAGTCCATCACCGTCCGTTCATACGTTCAAGCCAGAGATACCTGAGAAGTACAATGGGAGGCTAAACCCAGCAGACTTCCTGAGCATCTACACCATCGTTGTTCAGGCTGCCGGGGGGAGAGATGAGAAGGTGTTTGCCAACTACTTTCCTTTGGCCCTCAAGTCCAATGTGAGGTCTTTGCTGATGCACCTGCCGGAGAACTCCATTTCATCATGGGCTGACCTGTGCCACGAGTTCATTGGCTCCTTCACTGGCGGTCATCAAGAGCCCGGCAGGCCTAGCGATTTGCAGCTTCTCCAGCAGAAGGAAGGAGAAACCCTCCGTAAGTATTTACAAAGATTCAACAAAGTTCACAGAAATATCCCAAATATCCATCTGGCAGCTGTGATAGCTACCTTCCAGTCCAATGTGCGCAACCGCCTGATATGTTCCAAGATGAACGTGTGGTTGCCCAAGACTATGAAGGAGCTCTACACCCTAGTGGATAAGTGTGCTCAAATGGAGGAGGGAAGGAAATTTCCCGGAGAAGAAGATTGCATCAATGCTGATTCAGAGGATGGTGGGGAATCAACCAGTCATAAGAAGAGCAAGAAACATAGTAAGAAGCGGAGGGATAAGGCAGTAATGACCGTTGATGGATCGGGTACGCCTACTACCGGCAAGAAGGCCAAAGCTGAGGCCCCCGGCAAGGAAGCTGCCATGTGCAGTGACTGCCGGGAAGCCGCTGCTGCCGAGGTAGCCGGGAAAGGTGACATGCCGTACTTCAAGCACTACAAAAAAATACACTTCTGTGATGATACGTGTTTGTCCAAGTAGGTCGTGTTTTTTGTCATGCATGTACATCCATGACGATTTTATGACAGAATCAAGATAGTCATACATGTGCTGTCATAGAAGTGTTCCATGACATTACCAAAATTATCATCACGGAAGTGTCCACCTCCATGACGATAAATTACACATCACAAAAGTGCTTTTGTCAAGGGTGACCGACACGTGGCATCCACCGTAATGGAACGTCGTTAAGCTATCGGGTCCGGTTTTGGATCTGATAACCCGTTAACAGCCTGGACCAATAGCGATTTTCCACATGTAAAATCATCATTGTCCGGAGGAAACACGTGTTGCCTCACCGTTGGGACAGATGTCATCCACTCATTGGATAGGAGGCGCCTATGATAGGTCGACATGTGGCACCGCCCAACAGTGGCCTATTCCGGTGAAAAAGGCCGGCCTAGTAAAAATTAGCAGGCCGGCCCATATAAGGCCTACTTTTGTCAGGTCCATTTAAGCCCTCGGCCCATACGAGATGTGCCAATTTAGCCCGTCAACGACCGTTAAAGATTTGACACCATTGCAGCCCATCGTCAGTTCGAGCCCGTTAACAGCCCGCTATATATTTGGGCTCAATATCAGCCCGATGTACATCTTTCGGCCTTTTAGCGACCCATTTAAATGTTGGGCTAATTTCTGGCCCGGTGTGTCTTTCAGCCTGTTGACGGCCCATAAATCAGTTGGCCATTTGTAGTCAGACCTGACCTTCGGCCTTTTAGCGACCCATTTAAGTGTTGGGCCAATTTCCGGCCTGGTGTGTCTTTCAGCCTGTTGATAGCCCATATATCTGTTGGGCCATTTGTAGTCGGACATGAGTTTTGGCCTTTTAATGGACCATGCCCTTCATGGTCCAATACCAGCCCGGTTTCTCTTTCGGCCTGCTAAAGGCCCACAACATAGTTGGGCCATTTACAATACTACCTAACTTTCGGCCTCTTAACGGCCCATGCTCTTCATGGTCCAGTACAAGCCCGCTATCTCTTTTGGCCAGCTAAAGGCCCACAGTATGGTCGGGCCATATGTAGCCCGAACTTAGTAACGTCCTGTTAACGGCCCATGAAATCAATTGGGCCCACATGTTGCCCGCTTCGGTGTTGGCCTGTTAACGACCCGGGAGTTAAGAGGGCCAACCATTAACTTTCGGCCTGGTAACAGCCCATTAACTTAATGGGCCCACTAAAGTTCGTACATGTCTTTAGGCCAAATTAGATAGTTTGACCCCATTACGACGAGAAATTATGCACATGACCAAAACCGATCAAGCAAAGGTACGACATACAGGGAAAAACGTTGCACATCCAGCATATATTACAGGAAATTACATCCACTGGGCAATCAAAGATTGATGCCAGTGCAAATAGATGAATAGAACCTAACGATCTACAACGTCACAATCTGCAACCTCAGCACGGATGACACCCATAGGCATGTGGGCAAGTTCTTGCTGCTTTGCTACACTGTCTCTGAAAACATTGATCAGTTTTTATGTCGCACGACCCTGCACCTCTGATTCCTCCACCATTTCCATCATTCCTTCAGCCATTAATTGGTTCACAAACATACATTTTTTCCATTGCATTCGAGACAGAGGATACTAAATAGATTCAGATGGCGATTTTGGCAGGCTTGTATTATTGATAGTGGAGAGTGTCTCGACCACTGCATCATAACATAAATTAGGAGGGGAACCAAAAAGATTAATCGTGAGTTATTGCCATATTACCTGGCCTAGATTTATTGGAAAGAAACAATGGGGTTGCCTTGCTGTTTTCAGATTTTGTCTTCTTATCTTCAGCAGCCTGCACCAAATTAAGACATTAGCATTTCTATCACTGGCCAAGTCACATAATAGGAAAGCAACATTGGCACAACGAACATTTGGGCAACTAGCCAACACCAAATTAACACAATATGGCACAACTATCATCAGCCAGGTAAGGTAATACGAAAGCAACATTAACACAATGAATGAATGGGCAGCCAGAGTGGCACTACAATTCAGTAATGTGCATGATATGAGATAGTACACTCATGCAGCTCGGTATGCAAAACTACCAGGCAGTTTTCTTTACAAAAATCAACATTGGCGCCTTTAACATTTTGCTACAACAAATTTTAGATCAGATAAAGGTTGGATTCACGCCGATTAACAAAATACATGCTGATGTAAAAATATAGTGATATACAACAAGTACTTACATCAACATTGGAGCACAGAGAATTCCTGCAAGATATTTTCCTGGAATACAATCCCGATGAAGGAAGTCTTCTAGCATTTAACCTTATTTTCTAAAAGAGAGATGGGTAAGAAACATGTAGAAAATATGATCAGAAAGCTATAAAATTTCATGATGCGAGGATACGCACACGCTTCTTAGAATGAAGTTGACATTCTTTTGCTGGACTAGAGCGGACTAGTTCTTTGTCCATTGGAATCTTCTTATTATCAATGGGAGTTGTGTTTCTCTGTGCTGGAGCAGTATCTATGAACAATGGAGTTGGTTTATTATCTCCTGGCGTTTGAATCTTTTGCAAAGACCTGGTTTGTAACCCTTCAGATTCTAACATAGTCGTCTTCCCCTTGCATGCCTATATAGAAGAATGGTGCTTCAATTATAAAACATGCTACAACAGAGATGGAATAGGTACTAAAGAATAGAAAGGCATGACATATTGACATGTATTTCCTCCATCTAGGAAATAAATGGATGGGTCTAGGCGTATTGCAGTTCTCGGTACATCCAGTTTTATCCATTTCTGCTACATGTAATCTGGACGGAGGGAGTATGATGTAAGAGCCAGGGATACGACAGGACAACACAGTAAAAAAACACTGAAAACCCACTGCAGAACCAAAGTAATCAAACCCACCGATATGAGATAGTACACTCATGCAGCTCAGGATGCAAAACTACCAGGCAGTTTTCCTTACAAAAATCAACATTGTGACCTTTAATCATACATTTTGCTACAACTAAATTTAGATCAAATAAAGGTTGGATTCACGCCGATTAACAAAATACATGTTGATGTAAAAATATAGTGATATACAACAGGTACTTATATCTGCATTGGAGCAGAGAGAATTCCCGCAAGAATCTTTCCTCACAGACGATACCAGTGCAGAAATTCTTCTATCTGTTAGGCTTATTTTCTAAAAGAAAGATGGGTAAGAAACATGTAGAAAATATGATCAACATGCTATAAAATTTCATGATGCAAGGATATGCACACGCTTCTTAGAATGGAGTTGACCTATTTTTGCCGGACTGGAGCGGATTAGTTCTTTGGCCACTAGAATCTGCTTATTATCAGTAGGAGTTGGGTTTCTCTGTGTTGGAGTAGTATCTATAAAAACTGGATTTGGTTTATTATCTGCTGGCATTTGGATCTTTTGCAAAGACCTAGTTTGTAACCCTTCATATTCTAACATAGTCGTCTTCCCCTTGCATGCCTTGTATATAAGAATGGTGCTTCAATTATAAAACATGATACAACAGAGAGATGGAATAGGTACTGAAGAATAGAAAGGCATGACATATTGACATGTATTCCCTCCATCCGGAAAAAATGGATGGGCCTAGGCGTATTTCAGTTCTATATACATCCTTTTTTATCCATTTCGGCAACATGTAATCCGGATGAAGGGAGTATGGTGTAAGAGCTAGGGATACGACAGGACAACACAGTAAAAAACACTAGTTGAATGTAAAACTATATGCTAGCAGAATACGTACAGAAAAAACTAAGGCAACATACACGTGTATGATTGGGAAACTAAGATGGCATTGCAACAGAGCACTAGAACAACACTTCAATGTAAAAAAAATGGTATGGTAGATAGATGAAGTACATACTGATGAATAACAATGCATAAGATATTCAGAAGCATGATGTCCAAATTAAGCAGATGGCATTGCGATAGAGTAGAATGACAGTACTTGAATTTGAAAACATGTTATCATGAATGGAATAGGTACTAAAAAACAGGAAGGCATGACATATTTACATGCATGATCAGCATGCTAAGCACATGGCATTGCAACAGAGTAGATACACTTCAGGACATTATATGCATGTTGTACCCATATCACGGGCCAAGTTAGAGCAAGGACCTTGTGGGGTGAAGAGGATTCAACATCTTTCTACAAGTCTTTTGAAGAACTGCCTTTACATGTTCCATCATATTGGGTATCATTGACATCAAGTTTATTGGCCTTTACATTGCTCTGTGAGGTTCTTGTGGATATATCAATGTGTGCAATTATATATGACATGCGTGGAAGACAACTAGTGGTTAGATTTATGTAATGAGTGCCTGTAGGAGACGACATAAATAGTAGGACTGGGGTTAACTAGCAGCAACTGGTCTAAAAACTAAGGAGGGAACATAGATGAAAGCTACAGAATATGTATCGTTTGTACTTGAGATTAACTAGATGGCACACAAAAGTATTAAAGAACAACATAGGTAATACTAGAAGTGGTATAATATTATAATCACCAGCATGTGGGATAGCATTGGCTAATGGATGATAACTATGGAAGAACGTTACCTAAAGAACAAGTATCTTAGCTGAACCATGGAACAACGTTAACTCCTGAACAAGACCCGTAAGAGATCAGCATGAATATACAGTGAAATGTTATAATCTATTTTCCATGGTTAGATGAATAACAAAGCCATAAATGTTGCACACAAGTAAGATGAGGGTACAACCTATCTGGCCGCCATCCATAGGAGTGAGCATCATGTGCTGACTTGTCGATGGCCCTGCAGTTGTTGTGGCTGTCCATGTCGGGCACGCGCTTTCGATGCAGGGAACTGTTGAGTGGGGACTATAGCTCCCTTCTGGTGTATGCTTCCCTTGTTGGAGCGGCTGTGCGGTGAGTCGGAATACAGTGTGGCTGAAGATGTAGATAATGCATAATGTTAAGAACGACGCATCTCTTCGATTTGAAGAAATACACTAAGAGATCAACATCAAGGTACGAGAGTGGTCACATGTCTATTGACTGAAGACAAAATTGGGGTCACACAATTTTATTTTATTTTGGTAACTCTCCGATCTACGCCGGATGTCTTGATGGCCATCTTGTGCCTCCCGGCTGACACTATTAGGAATCTTCCCCAAAGAGCCAGTGACCAACGGCAGAGCAGCCTGCCTCCGCCGTCTGTGGCCCCGGCCAAAACCCCGCTCCCCGACCCACCGCACTGCCGTGGTTGCGCCGCCCCCGGGCCAATCCACAAAGACTCCCCGTCATCCACATCCGGCGGCGGTAGTACCTTCAACCCACACAACTCTAAGATAGCCGTTTAAGCGCTGGTTCTGTGGAGAACTTGCGGCCCTGCACCCTTACATTAGACACTAGCCAACCGGTAGCCTAGGAGCACCCCCGCCTCAAGGGGTGCTGCTTCCCATTGGGAATCAATCAGCCCAGAATAAAAATTCAGAAAATTGATGCCTAAATAAAGTGATTTGAGATGAGGGTGCAACCTATCTGGCGGCATGGTGAAGTAGGCAGGTCCAGCTGCCGAGTAGGTGAGGCCGACACGGTTGCGGCGGCGACCGACGGCAGGGAAACAGCGATGTCACGACGGTCGACGGCTACAGGGAAGCAGCACTGGGACTCTAGATGGATCAGAAGTTGTAGCCACTCCAGCACCGTGAACAACGGCGGGGGTGAATCGGCTCCGGTACGGTTCACGCGGCAGTCGTCGAGGCAGCTCCAATAGCATGGAGTAAGAGGCACACAGCCCATTGCACGACGGCAAATGGATAGCGTCTCCGGCATTAGGGAGGAGAGCGGATGTCAAATTGGTGGGTGGGGGTGCCATGGAGGAGGGGCCGAGGTTTCGCGACTCGGGAGAAGGGAGCTTCCGGGGAGAAGGTGATTTGGCGCCCACGAGGTATGAGTGGGGGAGGGGAGTAGAACTGTGACGCCCTGAGACCGATGTGCCAGGTGTCGTCCAGTTATTCATTGTCGTTACCATGTCATTTGCTTGCGTGTTGCATTTCATCATGTCATCATGTGCATAGCATCATCATGTTTTCAAAACTTGCATCCGTCCCGGTCTCCTCGTCCTCTCCGTTGTCCGTTCTGAGCCCAACCACACTTGCACACGCCCGCGACATGTCTGAAATATTATTTTATAAGTGGCCGGAAAATGTTCTCGGAATGGGTTGAAAGTTGGAATGAGGTGTTGTTTTGTTGTCAGCAGACCGCCTGCCAAGTTTCATCGCATTCGGAGTTTGTTTAACGCCCCAACGGATAAATATAGCGGCAATAATAGCTGGTCTAACGTCGAATGTTTTCGGTCTCCGGAAACAGTCGCCGGGCCTTCCTCTCTTCTCTCCCCTCAGCCCATGGCCTTCTACACAGTCCACCTAGGCCCAGCCTACCCTTCTTTGCGCAGTGCTTGTACCCCTCTCGCGCGTCCGAAACTCCCCTGAACCCGACCCAGACTATCGCCACCGCTGTGTCCGAATCATCCCCAAACATCTACAAAACGTCTCTGTTTTCTTATTTGGGCTCCCTAGCCTATTTTTCCCGACCGTACGATTATGATCGGAGGGACGGATGTATCCCTAACCAAAACCTCTCAATATATATATTAGCCTAACCTAGACCAAATCCCTAATTCCTAGGGATCCATCCCACCGCCGCCACTCACTTCCTCAGATTCCACGCCGAACCAATCCTCCAGCCAACCGAAGCCACAACCTTCTCCTCCTCGGATCCGCTGCCGCCATCCTCAAATACCACATCGGGATCCTCCCGGATTCCCTTCTCCCTCCGCCAACAAGCATCACCAGCAGGTGAGCCCGTGCCGCCTAGTTCTCTCTCTCCCTGCACCTCTCTTTTCCCTCTCTGGTTCTCCCCTCACTTCGTCCCTCTCGTGGCTCTCTTCACAGGTGCTCTCCACGCCATGGAAGCCACCGCAGGCCTCCACCTCGACCACCGCTGCCATGGAGCAGCCCCACGCCCGAGCGTCCCTGTCGTTGTCGTCTCGTCCCTGCCCGAGCGTCCCTGTTGCTATCGTCTCATCCCTGTTAGAGCCTCCTCAGCCGGCGCTCGATCCAGTTTGGGATCGAGGCCATAGCCTCGCTGCGCCCGAGGGAAGGAGCTCCGCGCGCCCACTCCTTCCATATGCCCTCACCGACGCCTGCACATCGCCGGCACCAACAGGACCCCGCCGGCCTCCTCCGCCCTCTCCTTTCCAGCCTGCCTCGGCGACCGACCCGCAGGTCCACGCACCATCTCCCCGATGTCTCCTCCTCTCCTCCTTTCTTCCGTACTCTGCCTCTACTCTAAGACCTGCGCCGCCGCCATTTTTGCAGGATCCACCACCGAGCTCGTTGCCGGCCTTCCCGGCCTCGTCCGTCACCGGATCCGAACTCCCCACGGGCGGATCTACCCATTCCCGTCGTCAGCTGGTCCCGTGCCTGCCACCTGCCGGAGTCCGCCGGTCGCCGCCGCATTGGCCTTCCTCTGCTGCCCGCTCGCCCGTTCTTTCCCTGTTAGCGCTCGCATTGACTTGCCATCGATAGACTGCAGCGCCAGGCCCAGCTCCAGCGCCGTGTAGTCCACAGGCAGCCCAGACCAGCGCGCCCCTTTGCCAGCGCTCCTCCCACCGAACTGGGCCTGGCCCAGTTAGGTGAGCAGCCAGCCGCCCGGTGGGCATATTCAGATTTGGCCTGTTTCGTGTTTTTTTCCACAGACGATTTTCCTTTTATCCAGAGAAAAACCAGTTTTACAGTTTAGTCCCTAGAGAACATGCATATAATAACCCACGAACCGTGCATCGGTTTAGAACAAACTTTATATGAAACTTGCTTAGAATTTCATCTAGTTTCATAATATGCTGCACTCATCCATGTTTAAAATGTTTAAAATGCTGTTTGTTTGAATTTGCTTAAATAACTTGCTAAAACGGTTTAAATCATAACTATTTAACCGTAACTCGGTTTGTAACAAACTTTATATGTAAATGGGGTAGAAAAATGCCTAGTTTAACATGGTGCACTTTTCATGCATGTTTAATAACTCTAAAATTTAGTTTAGGGCAGAACAGTACCATAACCAAAATATGCACATGAGGAGTTTCTGGACTTGTTGTTTGTTATTTCCGGCCTCATTTAAACTTGACTAGATAGGTAGTTTTCTTTGCTTCACCCTCTTGCCATGTTTAACAACATTTAATATTATTGGGTACATAAACGAGAGAGAACTAAATAAGTCATGTGGTGTTTTCTTCAATATGCAACTCCGTTGCATAATGAGCTCCACTTAATTTGTAGGATTGCTTGTGCACTTTGCCATGCCATGCCTCATTAAACAGGACATGCATCATACTTGGTTGTGCATCATGCCATGCTTATGTGGTGGTTGTTTACTATGTTGTTTGCTTCTTTCCGGTGTTGTTTCTTCGGGTTGGTTCCGAGAACGTTGCGTTTGTGAGGACCCGGTAGACTACATCCGTTTTCCTTCTTCATGGACTCGTTCTTCTTCCTTGCGGGATCTCAGGCAAGATGATCATACCCTCGAAATCACTTCTATCTTTGCTTGTTAGATGCTCGCTCTTTTGCTATGCCTATGCTGCGATACCTACCACTTGCTTATCATGCCTCCTATATTGTTGAACCAAGCCTCTAACCCACCTTGTCCTAGCAAACCGTTGTTTGGCTATGTTACTGCTTTGCTTAGAGCCTCTTATAGCATTGTTAGTTGCAGGTGAAGATTGAAGTTTGTTCCTTGTTGGAACATGGAGATGTTGTTCCTTGTTGGAACATGATATTTGTTGGGATATCACAATATATCTTATTTTTAATTAATGCATCTATATACTTGGTAAAGGGTGGAAGGCTCGGCCTTATGCCTGGTGTTTTATTCCACTCTTGCCGCCCTAGTTTCCGTCATATTGGTGTTATGTTCCCGGATTTTGCGTTCCTTACGCGGTTGGGCTATTATGGGAACCCCTTGACAGTTCACCTTGACTAAAACTCTTCCAGCAATGCCCAACATTGGTTTTATCATATGCCACCTAGCCTTTTCTTTCCCTTGGGTTCTATAGACTCAAGGGTCATCATTATTTTAACCCCCCCGGGCCAGTGCTCCTCTGAGTGTTGGTCCAAACCGTGCTGCCTGCGGGGCCACCTCGGGGCAACTTGAGGTTTGGTTTTACTCGTAGCTAGTCTCATCTGAGTGTGCCCTGAGAACGAGATATGTGCAGCTCCTATCGGGATTGGTCGGCACATTTGGGCGGTGTTGCTGGATTTGTTTTAACTTGTCGAAGTTGTCTTGTAGAACCGGGATACCGAGTCTGATCGGAATGTCTCGGGAGAAGGTATATCCTTCGTTGACCGTGAGAGCTTGTCATGGGCTAAGTTGGGACACCCTGCAGGGATTTGAACTTTCGAAAGCCGTGCCCACGGTTATGGGCAGATGGGAATTTGTTAATGTCCGGTTGTAGAAAACCTAAAGTTGACCTTAATTAAAATACATCAACCACGTGTGTAACCGTGATGGTCTCTTTCTGGCGGAGTCCAGGAAGTGAACACGGTGTTGGAGTTATGCTTGACGTAGGTTGTTCTAGGATCACTTCTTGATCATAGTTTCACGATCGTGCTTTGCCTTCTCTTCTCGCTCTCTTTTGCGTATGTTAGCCACCATATACGCTAGTCGCTTGCTGCAGCTCTACATCATACCTTTACCTTACCCATAAGCTTAAATAGTCTTGATCACGAGGGTGTGAGATTGCTGAGTCCCCGTGACTCACAGATACTTCCAAAACCAGTTTGCAGGTGCCGTTGAATCCATTCAGATGACGCAACCAAGCTCAAGGAGGAGCTCGATGAAGATCTTGTTCTTTGTGTTGTTTCGTTCTAGTTGATCAGTAGTGGAGCCCAGTTGGGGTCGATCGGGGACCTTGTCGCATTTGGGGTTCTTCTTTTATTTTGGTTCCGTAGTCGGACCTTGATTGTATTTGGATGTTGTAATGTTTTATTCATGTAATTGTGTGAAGTGGCGATTGTAAGCCAACTATGTATCTCTTTCCCTTATGTATTACATGGGTTGTGTGAAGATTACCTCACTTGCGACATTGCTTTCAATGCGGTTATGCCTCTAAGTCGTGCTTCGACACATGGGAGATATAGCCGCATCGAGGGCGTTACAGGAACCATGTTTTATGGACGCATTTTTCTGAAATGTGAGGGGGAGTTACAGTTCTACCCCTGCCTTTAGGCTTCTCGGCTTGGGTCTTTGTATTGATGGTCAGGGACAGTAGAGTAAATTTGCTTCTCCCCAAATAGTGGGAGGGAGCGATTTCGGGTGAAGAGGGCGTGTTTTGAAATATAGTGGGCGCGAGCGATTTCGGGCGAGGAGAGCGTGTTTTGAAATAGTGGGTGCGAGCTATTTCGGTCGAGGAGAGCGTGTTTTGCCGACCATGGTTTATGAATTATTCAGCACATGTCATTTTGGCCGAGGAGAAGCCGCGCTTGGATGAAGTTGTCGGCGTACTGGGAACTAGGGTACCCAGACTTGCCTGCCTGCGGCCCACGTCGCATTCCTGGTATGGCCCGGTTGAGCCCAGCTGATCGACCAACTGCTCAAGACCCTCGCGAGGGGGACAACCCTCACGAGGAGAATGACCAAGACCTCCTCAGGTAGCAGCCTCACCTAGGCTGCTCCGAAGGGGCGACCAAGACCTCTCCCAAGAGTGGCCTCGTCTAGGTTGCTTCGGGAGGGCGAAGATCTCAAGGCAAGGGCTGCCTCAGGAGGAGGCAGTGACGCAAGCCATGACGAACCTTGCCAGCGCGCGCCAGCGGGCGCAGTTTCCATATCGGTGCAAAGGAGACCACACAGGCGCAAGTTCCCGAGGGGCGAGACAAAGGTTTCCCCTTTGGTGCAACAAGACCAAAGACCACAAAGACGATAGGGAGGATGTCAACGCCGAGCCCACCACCGCATCACCGCCTGCCCTCTTTGCAGGCGAAGACCACCTTTTGTTAGGATAGGAGCGTCCTTGTGTTCCTGCTCAAATGGCCGTTGTGGGATTCCCTTCCCACCTAAACATTTCGGGGGAAGAGGACCCTGGCCGCCTATATAAGCAGCTAGGGTTCCATCATAGAGAAAGGATCGACCCATTGGGACTTAGCTTAGCAAAGGAGCAAGAACATCTGCCTCCCCACCCTTCTTGAGCTCGCCTCCTGAGCTCAGGAAACCACTGTACTTGTTCATACTCGAGCCCTCGCGAGGCCAATCCACCAAAGCAGGACGTAGGGTTTTACACCGCAAGGTGGCCCGAACCTGGGTAAACTCTTGTGTGCTCTACTCGTTTGCTTGCTTGCATTTCATTCCCACCACCAGGAGAAGAGCGAGGCACTAGGTAGACGTGTAGTGGGAGAGATCTTCGTCACGCCCTTGTGTTCGAATCTCAAGTGTTTTGCGGAGCCCGAAATCCGACATTTGGCGCGCCATTTGGAGCCGTTCCCGTTGCCCAGGTGGCGTTGGCGGACCGCATCGCTCACGGGCGCTTCGTCCTCCACGTCGACGACCCCATCGCCAGCCCGGCCACTGGGGAGCGGCCCGCTACGCCACTCCTACTTCCCTGGCCTCGCCGGCGGCGCTTCTAACGGCCCAGGAGATGCTCCGACACCGGCCGCCTGCGGCGGGGCTTGACGCTTGGGTGGCTCGCCTCAGCGAGCTACTGGACGCTGCTGGCGGAGCGCCACCATGCCGCGGGGTCGCCTGCATCATCGGAGGATCCTAGGCGCCGGCATCGGCCCGTCACGCCAAATCACACCTTCGATGACTCAGGGCCGCCGCTCGGCCGCAGGAGGCCCCGCGGGGGCTAGACGCGCAGGGGCACGTCATCGTCTTCGGCCCCGGTGACCGCACCAGAGCTACAACTGGCACATGCTTCCTCCCCACAGTATGTACCCCCACCATCTGCGGGGTGACCATCACAAGGACCCTCGTCGACGGCGGCGCCGGGCTCAGCATCCTCTCTGCGGAGGGCTTTGGTCGTCTGCCGGTGGCCTACGGGCACCTCCTCTCCACCAAACCCTTCTCGGGGGTCACGGGCTCGGCCGTCCCGCTCGGGCAGGTCCGCCTCCCCATCACCTTCGGGACGCACGACAATTACTGGACCGAGCTCATCGACTTCGATGTCGTGCCTATCCACCTGCCCTACAACACCGTCCTCGGCTTCTCGGCCTTGGCCAAGTTCATGGCGGTGACTCACCCGAGCTACAACATCGTCAAGATGCCCGGGAGTAGTGGCACCATCACCATCAAAGGAGACACCAAGGCCGCCCTTCAGGTCCTCAAGCACACTTATCGAGCTGCTGCCGCGGCTCGCCCGAGCATAGAGGAGGCTCCGGAGGCCGCCGAAGCCGCTCCAGCCAAAAAGAAACAACTCTTCTCTCAGGATCGCGCTGAGACCAAGCAGGTACCCGTCGATGAGGGAGACGCTCGCTCCACTTTCACCATCGGCGCGGGCCTGCTTCCAGAGCAAGAGGAGGCGTTGGTGGCCTTCCTCAGGGCGAACAAGGACGTGTTCGCATGGAAGGCGACCGACCTAGTCGGGGTGCCTAGGCATGTCATTGAACACCACCTCATGGTGTGCCCAAACGCACGACCTATCAAGCAAAAGGCGCGGCGGTCGGCTCCGGAAAAGCAGGCCTTCATCGTCCAAGAGACCCAAAAGCTGGAAGAAGCAGACGTTATCCGGGAGGTGTGCCACCCTGAATGGTTGGCCAACCCCGTCATCGTCCCGAACAAAGGAGGCAAAGAGCGCATGTGCATAGACTTCACGAGCCTCAATAAGTTCTGCCCTCAGGACCCGTTCCCTCTCCCTCACATCGACCATATCATGGACTCAACGGCCGAGTGCGACCTGCTTTGCTTCCTCGACGCCTTCTCAGGCTACCACTAGATCAAAATGGTAGTACAAGACATAGAGAAGACATCGTTCCTGACCCCATGCGGGACCTATTCCTACATCTGCATGCCCTTCGGGCTAAGGAACACAGGCGCCACCTTCCAGCGGCTGATGCACATCACCCTCGGCCCTCAGCTCGGGAGGAATGCAGAGGCCTATGTCGATGACATCATGGTCAAGTCCAAGGAGGCCAAGACCCTTGTTGGGGACTTGGAGGAAATGTTCGCCAACCTGCGCAAGGTGAACTTGTGCCTCAACCCGGAAAAATGTGTGTTTGGGGTCCCCTCGGGCAAGCTGCTGGGATTCCTGGTCTCGCACCGGGGCATTGAATCCTACCCGGAGAAGGTCAAAGCCATCGAGAGAATGAAGTCGCCCACAACCCTAAAGCAAATGCAGAAATTTGCGGGATGTGTGACGTCCTTGGGGCGTTTCATCTCGAAGCTCGGCGAGTGCGCCCTCCCCTTCTTCAAGCTCATGAAGAGGAAGGGGCCTTTTGAGTGGACTCCGGAGGCCGACGCTGCCTTCCAAGATCTCAAGAAGTACCTCACCAGCCCGCCGGTTATGGTGGCGCCAAGGCCTCAGGAGCCCTTGATCCTTTATCTCGCCGCTACACCTCACTTCGCCAGCGCGGCGCTGGTAGTGGCACGAGAGGAAAGGGTCAGGGGCCAGAGCTCGCAGAACGACCCAATGCCCTCCGAAACTCCGCTGCCCCATGACACGACCTCCGGAGCCGACATGGCCGCAACATCTGGCGACCCCGCCGGCCTATGTAGAGCTCCTGAGCCATCAGAATCGCCTGAGGATCCCGCATCACCAACCCTCGTGGAGCATCCCGTGTACTTTGTCAGCACCGTTCTCCGCGACGCTCGCTCCCGCTACCCCATTCCCTAGAAGCTGCTGTTGACGCTCCTGGTTGCTTCCAGGAAGCTGCACCACTATTTTCAAGTCCATCCCATCAAGGTCGTCTCAGCCTACCCCCTGGAGAAGGTACTCCGGGGCCCGAATGTCGTCGGAAGGGTTGCTGAGTGGAACATTGAGCTGCAGGCGTTCCAGCTGGAGTTCAGCACCATGCGGGTCATCAAGGGGGCAGCGCTGGCTGATTTCGTGGTAGAGTGGACCGACGCTCCGGACCAGGGGGCTGGCGAGGACCGCTTGCCGGCCCCGGGCGACGAAACTCCGGATGGATGGGTGGTATATTTGGATGGTGCCTTCTCGCGCCTCGGCGCGGGGGCTGGCACCGTGCTGGTATCACCCACTCAGGACAAGCTCCGCTATGCTGTGCAACTTTGCTTCCAACGTGGCGAAAAGGTCTCCAACAACATCGCAGAGTACGAGGGCCTAATCGCCGGGCTCAAGGCCGTGGCCGCACTACGGGTGAAGCGTCTCACCATCAAAGGCGACTCGCAGCTCCTCGTCAACTTCTCTAACAAAGAGTACAAGCCCAAGGACGAACACATGGAAGCATATTTGGAGGAGGTGCGCAAGATGGAGAAGCGGTTCCTAGGACTGGAGCTACAACACGTGCCGAGGGGCATGAATAAGGGAGAAGACGACATCGCCAAGCGGGCCTCCCAATGAGAGCCGCAGGAACCAGGTGTCTTCGAGGAGCTCTTGCTCAGGCCATCGGCAGCGCCACCTACTCCAGAGCCGGCATCCATGCATGAGGAGCTGCCAGCGGCTCCCGAGGTTGGCGCACCACCCTGTGGACCGCCCTCCGGAGCCCGCCCGCTGCTCGCCGCTGAACCTGAGGAAGATTGCTGGACTGAGGAACTCAAGGCATACCTACTACGTGGCACCTTGCTGGAGAAGGAGGAAGGCGCAAAACATGTGGCTCGGCAGGTGTCGGCCTACTGCATCCAAGACGGTGAGCTCTATAGGAGGCGCCCTAATGGCGTCTCGCTAAAATGCATCTCGAGGAGGCAAGGACAAGAGCTGCTGGCCGACATCCACGGAGGGGATTGCGGCCATCATTCGTCGTCCCGTAGCCTCGTGGGCAAGGTCTTTCGCAGCGGCTTCTACTGGCCCATAGTGTTGGACGACGCCACAGAGCTCGTGCGAGCCTGTGAGGCATGCCAGTTCCATGCCAAGCAAATCCATCAGCCAACGCAATATCTTCAGACCATCCCGCTCTCCTGGCCCTTCGTGGTCTGGGGGCTGGACATCCTGGGACCGTTCCCCCGAGCAGCAGGGGGCTACCATTTCCTCTATGTCGTCGTCGACAAGTTCACCAAGTGGGCCGAGGTGGAGCCGGTGCGCACGATTCCTGCAGGATCGGCTGTCAAGTTCATCAAGAGCCTCGTGACCCGCTTCGGTGTCCCCAACCGCATCATCACGGATAACGGTTCGCAGTTCACGAGAATCTCTTCAGATCATATTGTGCTAACCTTGAAACGCAGATCTGCTACGCCTCAGTGGCCCAGCATAGGAGCAATGGGCAGGCCGAACTCGCCAACGCAGAGGTCCTGCGCGGCCTCAAGACGCGCAGCTTCAAGAAAAAGCTCGAGGCCTGTGGCAGGGGCTGGATCGACGAGCTCTAGTCCGTGATGTGGTCAATCCGCACCATCGCAACCAAACCTATGGGAGAAACCCCGTTCTTTCTCGTTTATGGTGCGGAGGCGGTCCTCCCTCGCGAGGTCAAGCGTCGCTCCCCACGGGTCTTGGCTTTCGATGAGGAACGCCAGGACGCCGCCTGGCGGATGGACCTCGTGCTCGGCGAGGAGGGCCGCCGCCGAGCTGCGCTCAGGGCAGCGCGATATCAGCAGGCGCTGTGGAAGTATCATTGCCGCAGCGTCCGCTCGAGAACATTGGAAGTTGGTGACTTGGTCCTGAGGCGGGTCTTCTCCAGGGAAGGGCTACACAAGCTCTCGCCTATGTGGGAGGGCCCGTTCAGAATTGCCCGTGTCTCTAGGCCTGGCGCTATGCGCCTGGAGACGCAGGATGGGACACTCATCCAGAATCCCTGGAACATTCAGCACCTCAGGAGGTTCTATCCATAATCAAGGCTCCGTGCCCATGAAGACAATCAAGGCTCCGTGCCCGTGAAGGTATCCGCTCGTGACACTCTCACGTAATAATGAGTTGGGGCTATACACACCTCGCAGTCTCCTGTGCGTTGCCTACGGGCCCTCAGATCGGGCTCCCACCCACATCCCAGTGGCAGTCCTTAGCTCCGCGCTGGGAAGAAGACGTAGCTAGGGATCGGACGCGACCTTTTTCCTTTTTTCGCCTTGGTGTTTGGCTATCAGCCTTTTCTACTTCCTTGGTTGTCAGCCCTTCCTCTACCCCATGGTATGAAGTTTTCCGAGTTTATTGCAGTTTGCTCTGGTTTCGCTCGTTTTTCTCGCGTTGCTCTCAAGTTCAGTTCTTCGGGCCGGGCTGCGCCGCTTATCCTCCCTCGCATGCCTCGTGCATGGGGGCTGGGATACGGCCGGTCTCAGCTCTCGGTTACTGTGACCTCACAACCTCACCTTGCCAAGCCTGCTCAGGCTCTGGCGTCAGGCTCTTCAGCCCTCATCTTACTTCGCCAAGCTTGCTCGGGCCTTGGCATATCAGTACTCGCTCCGCGCTCTCAAGTGAGCTCAAGGGCGCGAGCCCTCCTCAACTCACCAAGGCTCATCTACGCTCGGGGGCTCCGAGCCCGGCGGTCCTCATAACTCGCCTGGGGGCTCGTGACATCAGGAGGCCACCCGCCGCAGGACTTCGTCTCACGACAAGCACAGTACACAAGCTAAGTAATTTCATCTAGAACGAAAATAACAGCAGACTTCCATTTCATGCATACATGCCATTGTTCATTACACGCCCACCCGAGGTAGCTTAAATTAAATATAGGAAGGAAATGAAGAAAATCTGAAACAAGGGCCAGGCGGGTTCGGAGCCCGTGGATCAGCATAGTCAGCACCTCAACCAAGTCAGAGCCCTACACCTCGCGCTTCACCGAAGAGCGGAGGTGCAAGGGCCCCTCCTCCTCGGCGAGCCGGGCGCGGCGGAGCGGCCGCCTAGGGTAGCGCCGCTGCTGGAGGAGCTGCTGCTACCACAGAGGGGGGACCCGCGGAGCCTGCCGAGGCCGAGCTCGTCTTCAAAGGAAGAGCTGCCCCTCAGGACGTCGTCGCCAGCCTCCTCATCGTCGTCCACCTCTGGGAAACACCCAAGGCGCCTCCTCCCTCCGAGAAGGCCTTGACGAGCAGCGACGACACCCCGTCGTACTTGAAGTGGAGGGTGCACTTTCCCTGCAGCCAGCGTGCACGGGCGTAGGATTGCCAGCCACGACCAAGGAACACGTTGCCTGAAGCAAGGACCTTGACCCCCACCCATAAGGCTCCGCTACAACAACCATCGGCCTGCAGGCAAATGTCGTCGTGCCCTTCTTCCGGCAGTTCGGCACGGAACCAGCGGGGAAGCCGGAGCCACATGCTGCCGGGTTTCTCCACCCGCATCACGAATTCAGAGGACGCATCGTAGGAGTGGAGTTGCCGGCGCGGGATACGGTTAGGCGCCGTTCGCCCCCCTGCGCCACCGCGGCCACGGCCTCCCCCACCAAGAGGAGAGGCTCCACACCTCTCGCCAGCGACCCCGTCGGAGCCCGAGAAGCCGCGCCCGCTTCCCCGAGGAACCGTCATGGTCGTGGCGGCATGCTTGCGGAGACGCCCGCGGCCCCTCTTCAGTGGTAGCGGGACCAGCTCCTTCACACCCTTGCCCCTCTCTACGGCGGAGGACTTCCTTAGCGGCGCCATGGAAATCTTGGGGCGAAGGGGAACTAGGGAAGGAGAGAGGATGGTGGCACTGGCTTGAAGATGGCCTGAGGGCTTCCTCCCCGGGCCTCATTTATAGGGTGAGGAAGGCCAACCATCGCTTTGTCATGGCCATGATGGCCGCGTCGCCCGCGCCAGGGAGTCGTCTAATCACATGGTTACCAAGGTTGCGTGGGGAGTGGAGTCACCACGTCCCATCCAACCGTCACGCGCCAGCCTGGCCCGCAGTCTTTGGGGCCTGCGGCGCTTCGTCCTCGACTAGGCTTCGCCCAGAAGCCAACTCCGCGCGCGCCTTGGGCCCCGGGGCTACTGTCGGCGTACTGGGAACCTGGGTACCCAGGCTTGCCTACCTGCGGCCCACGTCGCGTTCCTGGTATGGCCCAGTAGAGCCCAGCTGATCGACCAACTGCCCAAGACCCTCGCGAGGGGGCTAGCCCCTGCGAGGAGAACGAACAAGACCTCCTCAGGGAGCGTCCTCACCTAGGCTGCTCCGGAGGGGCGACCAAGACCTCTCCCAAGAGTGGCTTCAGCTAGGTTGCTTCGGGAGGGCGGAGATCTCAAGGCAAGGGCCGCCTTAGGAGGAGGTAGTGACACAAGCAATGACGAACCGTTCAAGCTGGCGCCAGCGCGCGCCAGTGGGCGCAGTTTCCATATCGGTGCAAAGGAGACCGCACAGGCGCAGGTTCCCGAGGGGAAAGACAAAGGTTTCCCCTTTGGTGCAACAAGACCGAAGACCGCAAGGGCGGCAGGGAGGATGTCATCGCCGAGCCCACCACCGCGTCATCGCCTGCCCTCTTTGTAGGCAAAGACCACCTTTTGTCAGGATAGGAGCGTCCTTGTGTTCCCGCTCAAATGGCCGTTGTGGGATCCCCTTCCTCCCTAAATATTTCGGGGGAAGAGGACCCTGGCCGCTTATATAAATAGCTAGGGTTCCATCATAGAGAAAGGATTGACCAATTGGGACTTAGCTTAGCAAAGGAGCAAGAACATCCGCCTCCTCACCCTTCTTGAGCTCGCCACCTGAGCTCAGGAAACCACTGTACTTGTTCATACTCGAGCCCTCGTGAGGCCAATCTACCAAAGCAGGATGTAGGGTTTTACACCGCAAGGTGGCCTGAACCTGGGTAAACTCTTGTGTGCTCTACTCGTTTGCTTGCTTGCATTCCATTCCCACCACCAGGAGAAGAGCAAGGCGCTAGGTAGACGTGTAGAGGGAGAGATCTTCGTCACGCCCCTGTGTTTGAATCTCAAGGTTTTGCAGAGCCCGAAATCCGACAGAAGTTACGAACCTACCCTCGATGTACAACGTGCCAATTGGTGCATGTCCCACATAGGACGGTAATTTCGCGTCTCCCATTTATTTGCTCGAGCGAATTCCACTAAGCAGAGGTTGTTTAACGGTTCGTTCAAAATTTGGGAGAACGAGCATCCATGTCTACCTTACCAAGTCGATTCGAATCAAATTTTGAAATATTAGCTTGCCACTTCTTTTTTAGATGGAGAGATGATGCTCGGGAGTAATGTGTTTTTACATGCTCGTTGCTAGCGATTTACTATATGAAAAATACTTGACCCACTCAAAAAACGGGAATCAAACCCAAAATGAAATATCTCGATTCAATGAAATTGCTCGTTCACCAGGTCACAATAGTGAACTAAATCCAAAATTGAACACCTCATTCGAGTAGCATGTTGTACAGTATTATAGTACTCCATGAACATGTTGAAAGTCAAGTTAATGAACTTGTTTGATATACGCATATATCCGTTCATGTGTGGATTGCAGACAACATGTTCTCCAATTTAAATATTTGAATGCAAGTTTATATAGAAACATGGTTTATGTCAGTCTTTGATGCATAAAACGCGACCTCCCCCTCTCGCGGACTCCTGCTCTCTCTCTCTCTCTCTCTCTCTCTCTCTCTCTCTCTCTCGCCAACAATCTTCAATTCTGTCGCACACATCCAACACACAAACCTTGTTGGTCCCTCTCGCTTTCTCTCCATCTCTCTCTCTCACTTTGTGTGTGTGTAGGGGGGGGGGTCTTTCTAGTTCACATGCATATATACTCCATCTATAGGTCTCTCTCGCACACTATGTATGATTCTCTAGTCCAAGCTAGATATCTTGGGTGCACTCATCATACGCACACAAATTCCTTGGCTCGTTGCCCGTAACTCTCTCACGCACCACTATATCGGAGCTCTCCCCCCCTCTCTCAAACTCTCCATCTACCTTGGTCACACATACACATGCATATCTTACTCGCACTCGATAGGCCCATCTAAAACTCTATTTCTCTCCCTCGTTCTCTCTCCATCTCACATGCACACACAAATAATCTTATGCCTAGCCAGCCAAGTATGATGGTCTCTCACTCAATTGTAGGCACACGCAGTCCCCCCTATATGTATATGACTAGCTAATCTTAGTCTCCATCACAAAGATATGCATGGTCTATCTCGATTTCTCTCGGGGCATGTTTCTATCACGCACGCACCTCCCTCGATCTCCCACCCATATATCCCCTCATGATCTCGAGGGGATATCTCTATCACAAACACACTCTCTCACCTCCCCATGCATCCATGTTCTCCATGTGTCCCTCTCGACCTTTGTTCCTTGTTGGCCAGACCTGTATTGGACATGTGCTATAGGGGTGTATCTCTCCGTTGCAAACAATCACACACTAGATATCTTCGTGTATATCCTCGCCTCGCTTTTCTATCTCGGAGATGCATGCGTGAGATGTTCGCCTAAGAAACGAAAAACACACACTCTCTCTAATTTATCGTTTGTTGTCACTTTCTCTTTCACACACATACTCTTTTTGCACACTTACTCATTCTCCTTCACACGCACTTGATCTCTCTTGACTTAGGCACTCTCCTCGGTCCATAGCATATTGATTTATTGAAAAGTCAAACATCACAAAGTTTGACCATGTACGTGGAGAAAAACAATTACATCTAGAACGGCAAACATATACCATTAGATTCACCATGAGATGTAGTTTTGTATGATGTATCCTTGGTATTGTAGATATAAATAACATTTGCGTAAACCTGATCAATGTTTCCAAAGTTTCACTTCTAAAAAATTTACATGCACTGCATTATCGAGCGGATGGAATATCTCTTTCCCCCTCTCAGCTATCTGATGCACCACTCAGCCTTATCGAGGCTCCTCAATCTCTCTCAAACTTTATATCACTAGTAGAAAACAGGGCTTTCGTCCAGGCCAGTTTAGCCCATTAGTCCCGGTTCAATCCAGAACCGGGACTAATGTGAGCATTTATCCCGGTTCGTGCGGCTAAGGCATTAGTCCCGGTTCACCTGTGCCCTTTAGTCCCGGTTTGTGCCTCAAACCGGGACTAAAGGGTGCGATGCCCATTAGTCTCGGTTCGTGCATCAAACCGGGACTAAAGAGTAGACCTTTAGTCCCGGTTTGAGGCACGAACCGGGACTAATGGGGTTGAGACCTTTAGTCCCGGTTCGTGCCTCAAACCGGTACTAAAGGTCCCATTTTCAAACTCTACCCCCCCCCCCCCCGTGGATCGCCTTTTCAAATTTAAAAAAAAAAGAAAATGATGGAAATTTCAAAAAAATAAAAGAAAATAAGTTTCCCATGTGATATGTGGTCTAGTTGTTGGGAAAATTTGCAAATGTGAATTTCGACTTTATTTGCAAAATCTCTTGAGAATTTGTAAAAATGGGCATAACTTTTGCATACTAACTCGGATGAAAAAGTTTTTTATATGAAAAATCATCTACTCGAAAAGTTACATCCAAATTTAACGGGGGTAACCACATTAAACATTTTCAAAATCCTCAAAAACCTAACAGAAAAAAAGTTACGGGGCTTTTAATATCTAGAGTGGAAAAAATCAAAAAAAATTCAAACTGTGGTCAAACAATGGTCAAACCATGGTCAAACTAATTATTCTAGAATATTAGTGTTACTAAATAATTTGTTCTGTTATTTTGAATTTTGGTCAAATCTGGTCAACCTGTGGTCAAACTATGGTCAAACTATGGTCAAACTGTGGTCAAATTGTGGTCAAACCATGGTCAAACTAATTATTCTAGAATATTAGTGTTACTAAATAATTTGTTCAGTTATTTTGAATTTTGGTCAAATCTGGTCAAACTGTGGTCAAACTGTGGTCAAACCATGGTCAAACTAATTATTCAAAATAACTATTGTTTTTTAAATAATTATTGTTTTTGAAAACAATAGTTTGAAACTCAAACAGTGAAATGTGTCAATTCATGCTCAAGCAAAATTCCTGAGGGTTAATAGGATTGACATCTTACTATTGTCAGGAAAACAACAAGTGCAGACTTGGAAACGAGGGAGAATAGAACCTGGAAGTTAAGCGTGCTCAGGCTGGGGGAGTGGGAGGATGGGTGACCATTCGGGAAGTTAGGTGATTTGGAATGATGAGGGTGATTAGAGAAGAGGATAAATTGAGCAGTGATGAGGGGTGCTGATTAGAGATTAGGGGTTAAAATAATTCAGAAATTTGAAAATAAAAAAAAATTCAAAAAAAAATTTTAATTTTTTTTTTCAAAAAAAAATCATAAAATTTCCATTAGTCCCGGTTGGTGTTACCAACCGGGACTAAAGGTGGAGCCCCACGTGGCCGCGGCCTTTAGTCCCGGTTCTGGATTGAACCGGGACTAAAGGGGGGAGGCATTAGTACCGACCCTTTAGTCCCGGTTCACCAACCGGGACTAAAGGCCCTTACCAACCGGGACAATAGGCCCTTTTTCTACTAGTGTATCTCCCTGGTTCACGCATACACATGTCTCGCTCCTGCTATACATATAGACCCATCCAACACTCTCGGCCCTTGTTTTCTTTCTATGTGACATGCACCCCCTAATAAGTACCATAATCCCTCACTCCATCATAGGCACAAGCACTCCCCTCCTAAGTATGATTATCTCTCACGAGCCATCAGGAACACACGTATTGTCTGCATCCATCCATACATCTATCTCGATATCTCTCGAGGTATCTTCTATCGCGCACACACCTTGTCACTCGATCTCCCACCCATGTAGTCCCATCACGATCTCTAGGGGATCTTTCTATGACAAACATACACTCTCTCCTCCCCATGTCTGCATTTTCTCCGTACGTTTCTCTCGACCTCTCTCCCTTGTTTGTGAGACCCCTCTTGGCCACGTGCTAGGGGTCTTGCTCTCTTGGTTGCGAACAACCACACACTATCTCCTCACCTTGCTTCCATTGTCGAAGATGCATGTGTGATATGTTTGCATAAGACACACACATTTTTTCTCAACTTTTATCAAGTGTTGTCCATGTCTCTTTCACACACGCACACACACTTTTTCACTCACTCTTTCTATTTCACTCTCTCTCTATAGTTAGGGACTCTCTCATGTACATAAGAATATGGATGTTTTGAAAAGTCAACCCTCGGAAAAGTTGGACCAGGTATATGTGCAGAAAAACATTTACATCTGGAACGATCATTAGATTCATCACAACATGTACTTACTTCATACTATCATTTATCTTTGGTATTGTAGATATAAGTAATTTCTTTATAAACTTGGTCAAAATTTCAAAAGTTTGACTTCTAAAAAAATGTTGGAACTACATAATCGAACGGAGGGAGTAGCTCTTTCTCTCTCTCTCTCTCTCTCTCTCTCTCTCTCTCTCTCTCTCTCTCTCTCTGCTATCTCTCACGAGCCTCCCCTCTCACTCGAACACTCTATACCGATGGATTATACGCTCACTATGTCAGCGTATAGCTCCGTATATTGTTTAGTTGACCGGTCAACCAGTCCACATGCTGCCTTGTCAGCTCGTGTTTTGTATCTTGGTGTGCTGGCCCATGTGGCAGTGGGTGAAAATAAGTAAACTAGAGGCCCATCAGATACGTGGTCAAGTAAACAAAGTTGAAACCGCTAGGGGTAGCACCCCGTACACTAGAAAAATGAGGGAGCATTGAGGACACACTTCTTCCGCGTGAAGGACGCACTCGCGCACAATTCACCACTACACGGCGGCATGCACAGAAGGACGCACTCGCGCACACCCAACACACAACACACAACACACACCAGCACACGTGTACACTGGCATCACTGCCGGTTGAGATGGACGGTGAGGCTACCAACAAGCGGAGGCGGCTCGAGCCAAAACCAGATCTGGCGAGCATGGACTGCATCAGTAGCCTCCACGACGACATGCTACTCGTCATCATCGGCCTCCTCCGCAGCAAATTTGCTGTGCGGACCGCCCTGCTCTCCCAGCGGTGGCCCCCCTCTGGCGGCGCGTCCCCCTCAACCTCACTATCGATAGCTGCCTCTGCGACGGGGATTGCAAACGCATGGCCACAGTCTCCAAGATCCTTTCATCGCAGCCTGGGCCAGCCAAACGCCTTGACATCCGCATGTTCAGTACCAGCTGCAAGGTCCAACCCAAGTTCGACGAGTGGTTCTTATCCCCTACTCTAGATCAGCTCGAGGAGCTCAGCTTTGAAGTTGGACGATGTCTCTCTCTGTCGCCGTCCTCGCTCCTCCTCACGCCAATGCTGCGCCGTGCTAGTTTCAGCTCCTGCTATCTTCCCCAGATTAATGCCGCGCCCGCCTTTCTTCTCCCTCAACTCAAGCAGCTCGACCTCTTCGACATTGTCATCTCGAAGAAGGCTATGGAGCACCTGCTCCGCAACTGTACTACGCTCGAGTACCTTCATCTTGAGCAGATCCACGGGTTCATTAGCCTCCACATGCCTCGATGAATCTCTGATGGATTTATGTGTCTTGCTGGCCCCGCAACAAGACATCAATTGGGAAGAGATCACTCTAGCTGTTCCACGTTATGGTCATTGAGAATGCGCCTTTCCTTGAGAGATTGCTTGTATCAGATCTAGAAGCTCCAACAAAAATCAGGGTCATTGACGCGCTGAAATTGACAGCGTTGGTGCACTCGTCTACCAAATTCTCCAAACTCTTTATTGGATCCGTAGTCGTTCAGGTACAACACTCATCTTCTTCTCCATCTTCTTGAAATTCACATTTTTAAATTTCTTCTTGATGTATTTATGACCGTCTTCAAGAAAATGTTTCTCACAAGCTTGACCCAGTAAATGCGCACAGTGAAGATCTTGGCAATAACATCTATCAGCCCCAATCTGGATCAAGTTGTTGGATTCCTTACATGCTTTCCATGCACGGAGAAGCTACTCATCGAGGTGAAACTTCTTTCCTATTAGTAAATGGTAATCACAGCGTAGCTCAATTTTTTCGTAATTTTCCCAAATTACGATGACAAATATAGTGTTCAAAACTGCATCTATGCACTGCACCGGAAGAAATGTTTTTAGTATTTTTTCTCACATGATCACCTGCATCGTTTCTTTGTTGTACTACTTGATATGTCCATTTTGCATCATGCTTTTATATCGATATTTATTGCATTATGGGCTGTTATTACACATTATATCACAATACTTATGCATATTCTCTCTTATTTTACAAGGTTTACATAAATAGGGAGAATGCCGGCAGCTGGGATTCTGGAATGGAAAAGGAGCAAATATTAGAGACCTATTCTGCACAACTCCAAAAGTCCTCATACTTCACGGAAGTCATTTTTAGAATATATAAAAAATACGGAGTGCAAGAACTTCCAAAGGGGGGCCACACCCTGGTCACGAGGGTGGGGGCGCGCCCTACCCCCTGGGCGTGCCCCCCTACCTCGTGGGCCCCCTGGTGGCCCTTCGATGCCCATCTTCTGCTATATGGAGTCCTTCGATGAGAAAAAAAATCATAAGCAAGCTTTTGGGACGAGACTCCGCCGCCACGAGGTGGAACCAATCTAGGGCTCTGGCGGAGCTGTTCTGCCGGGGAAACTTCCCTCCGGGAGGGGGAAATCATCGACATCGTCATCACCAACGATCCTCTCATCGGGAGGGGGTCAATCTCCATGAACATATTCACCAGCACCATCTCCTCTCAAACCTTAGTTCATCTCTTGAATCCAATCTTTGTATCCAAACCTCATATTGGTACTTGTTGGTTGCTAGTAGTGTTGATTACTCCTTGTAGTTGATGCTAGTGGGTTTATTTGGTGGAAGATCATATGTTCAGATCCTATATGCATATTAATACTCCTTTGATTATGAACATGAATATACTTTGTGAGTAATTGCGTTTGTTCCTGAGGACATGGGAGAAGTCTTTCTATTAGTAGTCATGTGAAATTGGTATTCGTTCGATATTTTGATGAGATGTATGTTGTCTCTCCTCTAGTGGTGTTATGTGAACGTCGACTACATGACACTTCACCATTATTTGGGCCTAGAGGAAGGCATTGGGAAGTAATAAGTAGATGATGGGTTGCTAGAGTAACAGAAGCTTAAACCCTAGTTTACGCGTTGCTTTGTAAGCGGCTGATTTGGATCCACATGTTTCATGCTATGGTTAGGTTTACCGTAATACTTTTTTTGTAGTTGAGGATGCTTGCAATAGAGGTTAATCATAAGTGGGATGCTTGTCCAAGTAAGGACAGCATACAAGCACCGGTCCACCCACATACCAAACTATCAAAGTACCGAACGCGAATCGTATGATCGTGATGAAACCTAGCTTGACGTTAATTCCCATGTGTCCTCGGGAGCGCTTTTCTCTATATAAGAATTTGTCCAAGCTTGTCCTTTGCTAAAAAAAGGATTGGGCTACCTTGCTGCACTTTATTTACTTTTGTTACTTGTTGCTCGTTACAAATTATCTTATCACAAAACTATCTGTTGCCTATAATTCCAGTGCTTGCAGAGAATACCTTGCTGAAAACCGCTTATCGTTTCCTTCTGCTCCTCATTGGGTTCGACAATCTTACTTATCGAAAGATCTACGATAGATCCCCTATACTTGTGGGTCATCAGGACTCTTTTCTGGAGCCCTTGCCGAGGAGTGAAGCGCCTTTGGTAGGTGGAATTTGGTAAGGAAAAATTTATATAATGTGTTGAAATTTACTGTCACTTGTTACTATGGAAAGCAATCCTTTGAGGGGCTTGTTTGGGGTATCTTCACCCCGACCAGTAGAGCATAGAGTTGCTCCTCAACCTACCGAACCTATTGAACCTGCTGAAAATGAAAATGTCTGCTTTGAAATTCCTTCGGGTATGATAGAAAAATTGCTAGCTAATCCTTTTGCAGGAGATGGAACATTACATCCTGATGAGCACCTAATATATGTGGATGAAGTTTGTGGATTATTTAAGTTTGCATGTATGCCCGATGATGTTATCAAGAAGAAGGTCTTCCCTTTATCTTTGGAGGGAGACGCATTGACATGGTATAGGCTATGTGATGATATGCGATCATGGAACTACAAACGATTGAAATTGGAATTTCATCAGAAGTTTTATCCTATGCATCTTGTTCATCGTGATCGTAATTATATATATAATTTTTGGCCTCACGAAGGAGAAAGCATCGCTCAAGCTTGGGGAGGCTTAAATCAATGTTATATTCATGCCCCAATCATGAGCTCTCAAGAGAAATGATTATTCAAAAAATTTATGCTCGGATTTCTGATAACAACCGCACCATGCTTGATACTTCTTGTGCTGGCTCTTTTATGATGAAGACTATTGAATTCAAATGGGATTTATTGGAATGAATTAAACGCAACTCTGAAGATTGGGACCTCGACGAAGGTAAGGAGTCAAGTATGACACCTAAGTTTGATTGTGTTAAGTCTTTTAAGGATACCGATGTTTTCCGTAAATTTAGCACTAAATATGGACTTGACTCTGAAATAGTAGCTTCTTTTTGTGAATCTTTTGCTACTCATATTGATCTCCCTAAAGAGAAGTGGTTTAAATATCATCCTCCCATAGAAGTAAAAGTAGCTGCACCTATTAAAGTTGAAGAAAATACAATCACTTATAATGATCCTATTGTTCCTGCTGCTTATGTTGAGAAACCACCTTTTCCTGTTAGGATAAAAGATCATGCTCAAGCTTCAACTGTGGTTCGTAAAAGCAATATTAGAACCTATACACCTCCTGAACAATTTAAATTTGAACCTAATATTGCTATTGTTAAGGATCTCTTGGCTGATAATATTGATGGGCATGTTATTTATTTCTTTGATGAAACTGCTAGAATTGCTAAACCTTGTGCTAAATATAAACATAGACCTGTGGTAGGCATGGCTGTTATTTCTATTAAAATAGGAGATCATTGTTATCATGGCTTGTGTGATATGGGTGCTAGTGCTAGTGCAATACCTATTGACTTGTACAACGAGATTATGCATGATATTGCACCTACTGAGTTAGAAGATATTAATGTCACAATTAAACTTGCCAATAGAGATACTATTTCACGAATTGGGGTTGTTAGAGATGTTGAAGTCTTGTGTGCGAAAACTAAATATCCTTCTGATTTTCTTGTTCTTGGTTCCCCACAAGATAGCTTTTGTCCCATTATATTTTGTAGACCCTTCTTAAACACTGTTGATGCTAGGATAGACTGTAAAAAGGATGTTATTACTATTAGTTTAGGTGATATGTCTCATGAGTTCAACTTTTCTAAATTTCGTATGCAACACCATGAAGAAGAATTGCCTAGTAAAGATGAAATTATTGGTCTTGCTTCTATTGCCGTACCTCCTAGTGATCCTTTAGAACAATATTTGCTAGACCATGAAAATGATATGTATATGAATGAAAGAAGGGAAATAGATGAAGTGTTATTTAAACAGGGACCTATTCTGAAACACAACTTGCCTGTTGAAATCTTAGGGGATCCTCCTCCACCCAAGGGTGATCCCATGTTTGAGCTCAAACCATTGCCTGATACTCTTAAATATGCTTATCTTGATGAAAATAAGATATATCCTGTTATTATTAGTGCTAACCTTCCAAAGAAGGAGGAAGAAAAATTATTGAAAACTCTGAAGAAGCACCATGCTCCTATTGGATATACTCTTGATGATCTTAAGGGCATTAGTCCCACTATATGTCAACACAAAATAAATTTGGAGAAAGATGCCAAACCAGTTATTGATCATCAACGACGGCTGAATCCTAAGATGAAAGAAGTGGTAAGAAAAGAAACACTAAAGCTCCTTGAGGCAGGTATAATCTATCATGTTGCTGATAGTTAGTGGGTAAGTCATGTCCATTGTGTTCCTAAGAAGGGAGGTATTACTGTCGTTCCTAATGATAAAGACGAATTGATTCGGCAAAGAATTATTACAGGTTATAGGATGGTAATTGATTTCTGCAAATTAAATAAGGCTACTAAAAAGATCATTACCCCTTACCTTTCATTGATCAAATGCTAGAAAGATTATCCAAACATACACATTTTTGCTTTCTATATGGTTATTCTGGTTTCTCTCAAATACCTATATCAGCTGATGGTCAATCTAAAACCACTTTTACTTGCCCTTTCAGTAATTTTGCTTATAGATGTATGCCTTTTGGTTTATGTAATGCACCTGCTACCTTTCAAAGATGCATGATGGCTATATTTTCTGATTTTTCTAAAAAGATATGTGAGGTATTTATGGATGATTTCTCCGTTTACGGATCCTCTTTTGATGATTGCTTAAGCAACCTTGATTGAGTTTTGCAGAGATCTGAAGAAAATAACCTTGTCTTGAATTGGAAGAAATGCCACTTTATGGTTAATGAAGGTATTGTCTTGGGGCACACAATTTCTCAAAGAGGCATTGAAGTTGATAAAGCTAAAGTTGATGCTATTGAAAAGATGTTGTGTCCCAAGGACATCAAAGGTATAAGAAGTTTCCTTGGTCATGCCGGTTTTTATAGGAGGTTCATTAAGGACTTCTCACAAATTTCTCGGCCTTTGACTAATTTATTACAAAAAGATATACCATTCGTCTTTGATGATGATTGTGTAGAAGCATTTGAAATACTTAAGAAAGCATTGATCTCTGCACCTATTGTTCAGCTACCTAATTGGAATTTACCTTTGGAAATTATGTGTGATGCTAGTGATTATGCTGTAGGTGGTGTTCTAGGGAAAAGAGTTGATAAGAAAGTAAATGTTATTCAATATGCTAGTAAAACTCTAGGCAATGCCCAAAGAAATCATGCTACTACTGAAAGAGAATTCTTAGCAGTTTTATTTGCTTGTGATAAGTTCAGACCTTATATTGTTGATTCCAAAGTAACTATTCACACGGATCATGCTGCTATTAAATATATTATGGAAAATAAAGATGCTAAACCTAGACTTATTAGATGGGTTCTCTTGCTACAAGAATTTGATTTGCATATTATTGATTGAAAGGGAGCTAAGAACCCCGTTGCAGACAACTTGTCTAGGTTAGAAAATGTTCTTGATGACCCACTACCTATTGATGATAGCTTTCTTGATGAACAATTAAATGTCATACATGCTTCTCATACTGCTCCATGGTATGCCGATTATGCTAATTACATTGTTGCTATATTTATACCACCTAGTTTCACATACCAGCAAAAGAAAAAGTTTTTCTACGATTTAAGACATTACTTCTAGGATGATCCTCATCTTTATAAAGAAGGAGTAGATGGTGTTATTAGACGTTGTGTACCTAAGCATGAACAGGAACAGATCCTACGCAAGTGTCACTCGGAGGCTTATGGAGGACACCATGCTAGAGATGGAGCTACACATAAGGTATTGCAATCCGCTTTTTATTGGCCTACTCTCTTCAAGGATGCCCGTAAGTTTGTCTTGTCTTGTGATGAAAGTCAAAGATTGGTAATATTAGTAGACGTCAAGAAATGCCTATGAATTATTCACTTGTTATTGAACCATTTGATGTTTGGGGCTTTGATTATATGGGACTGTTTCCTGCCTCTAATGCATATACACATATTTTAGTTGCTGTTGATTACGTTACTAAGTGGGTAGAAGCTATTCCAACTAGTAGTGCTGATCATAACACCTCTATTAAGATTCTTAAAGAAGTTATTTTTCTGAGGTTTGGTGTCCCTAGATATTTAATGACTGATGGTGGTTCACATTTTATTCATGGTGCTTTCCGTAAAATGCTTGCTAAGTATGATGTTAATCATAGAATTGAATCTCCTTATCACCCAGAGTCTAGTGGTCAAGTAGAATTGAGTAATAGAGAACTCAAATTAATTTGGCAAAAGACTGTTAATAGATTTAGAAAGAATTGGTCCAATAAACTTGATGATGCATTATGGGCCTATAGAACTGCATATAAAAATCCTATGGGTATGTCTCCGTATAAAATGGTTTATGGAAAAGCATGTCACTTACCTCGCGAACTAGAACATAAGGCTTATTGGGCTATTAAAGAGCTCAATTATGATTTAAAACTTGCCGGTGAGAAAAGGTTACTTGACATTAGCTCACTCGATGAATGGAGAACCCAAGCCTATGAAAATGCCAAATTGTTTAAAGAAAAAGTTAAAATATGGCATGACAAAAGAATACAAAAGCGTGAGTTTAATGTAGGTAATTATGTATTGCTATACAACTCTCCTTCAAGATTTTTTGCAGGAAAACTTCTCTCCAAATGGGAAGGTCCTTACATTATCGAGGAGGTCTATCGTTCTGGTGCCATAAAATTCAACAACTTCGAAGGTGGTGAACGGTCAAAGAATCAAACATTATATCTCAGGTAATCCTATAAATATTGAAACCAATGTTATTGAAACCGTAACCCCAGAGGAATACATAAGGGACACTTTCCAGAATGTTTCACACTCCGGAAAGGAATAGGTATATGGTATGGTAAGTAAACTGACTCCAAAACAGTTCTAATGTCAAATTTTCTCAATTTTGGAATATTTAGAAAAATAGAAAAATAAGAAGCAGTCCCAGAAGGACACGAGGGCTCCACTAGGGTGGAGGGCGCGCCCTACCCCCTGGGCACGCCCCCTGCCTCGTGGGCACCTCGTGCGCTCTCCGGACTCCGTTTTCTTGCACGTAACGTATTTTGGTCGGTAAAGATTCATTATATAATCTCCCGGAGGTTTTGGCTCCTGTATCACGCAAATATATCTCGTCTTTGTTTCGAGCTGTTCTGCTGCAGATTAGAGCAACATGTCATCCCAGGATTCGGAAGGAGAAAGCTATGTGGCTGACTACCTTGCAGATCCTAAGGTCTATGGGGATGTGGAGCATTGGTTGGACTATGAAAGAAGAAGAGGACTATGAACCTAAGGGAAGGGAGGAGACGAGCTCAGAAGAAGATGAAGTCCCATTACCTCAACCTAGGTACATGCACGTGGAGTTCAAAAAGTCAAGCCTCCCGAATAGAGTAAAGAAACCTAAGATCGAGTTTATCCCTTTTCGCCTCTTGCAGGAAAACAAGCAGGAACTATGCAAAAAGATACTAAGCCTGGAGCAAGATATCGATGACCTAAGGGACCAAAATTCGGTCCTCAGGCACAAATTAAGGAAGAAGCCTACGCCATCAAGAAAACCATCACCCTCTCCACCAACAAAGAAGAATTGAGTATCTGGTATGGGCACTCCCCTTGGCAACTGCCAAGCTTGGGGGATTGCCCCGGTATCGTATCACCATCACTTTTATCTTTACCATTTTTCTTAGTTCGATCCTTTTGGTAATATCTTGATCTAGTAGCATAAAGTTTTAGTATGATCTAGTTGTGAGTTTTTCTTTATGATCCTTCTATGTAATCGAGTCCGTGAGCTAATTATAATGAAGATTAGTGTTGAGTCAAGGGCTTGATTATTTTGCCATAATCTTCAGTGAATAAAAGAAAAGAGAAGAAATAAAAAGAAAATAAAAGAGATCATATGGGTCTTATGAAGAGTAATGAGCTCACATAGAAAGAGTATGATGAGTAAAAGTTGTTGAGAGTTGACAAACATAGTTTTGGTCATCGTTGCAATTAATAGGAAGTAATAAAGAAAGAGAGGTCTTCACATATAAATACACTATCTTGGACATCTTTTATGATTGTGACCACTCATTAAAATATGGCATGCTAAAGAGTTGACGTTGGACAAGCAAGACAGCGTAACGGGTTATGTTTTCTTACATCTGAGATAAATTATATTGTCATGGATCATCCAACATGATTGAGCTTGCCTTTCCCCCTCATGTTAGCCAAATTCTTTGCACCAAGTAGAGATACTACTTGTGCTTCCAAACACCCTTAAACCAGTTTTGCCATGAGAGTCCACCATACCTACCTATGGATTGAGTAAGATCCCTCAACTAAGTTGTCGTCGGTGCAAGCAATAAAAATTGCCCTCTAAATATGTATGACTTATTAGTGTGGGAGAAAATAAGCTTTATATGATCGTGTGATACGGAAGAAATAAAAGCGACAGACCGCATAATAAAGGTTCATATCACAAGTGGCAATATAAAGTGACGTTCTTTCGCATTAAGATTTTGTGCATCCAACCATAAAAGCGCATGACAACCTCTGCTTCCCTCTACGAAGGGCCTATCTTTTACTTTTATCTCCTACCTTACATAAGAGTCATGGTGATCTTCACCCTTCCTTTTTACATTTTATCTTTTGGCAAGCACAACATGTTGGAAAGATCCTGGTATATATGGCTAATTGGATGTGAGTTTTCATGAACTATTATTTTTGACATTACCCTTGAGGTAAAACGTTGGGAGGCAAAACTATAAGCCCCTATCTTTCTCTGTGTCCGATTAAAACTCCATACCCTTAAGTATTGCGTGAGTGTTAGAAATTGTGAAAGACTATATGATAGTTGAGTATGTGGACTTGCTGAAAAGCTCTCATATTGACTCTTTCCTATGTTATGATAAATTGCAATTCCTCCAATGACTGCGATTATAGTTTGTTAGTTTTCAATGAAGTTTATGATTCATACTTGAAACTGTGATTGAATTGTTACTCTAGCGTAAGAGATCATATGACAAGAATTACATAAGTTGTTGTTCTAAGAATGATCATGATGCCCTCATGTCCGTATTTCATTTTTATCGACACCTCTATCTCTAAAGATGTGGACATATTTTTTGATTTCGGCTTTTGCTTGAGGACAAGCGAGGTCTAAGCTTGGGGGAGTTGATACGTCCATTTTGCATCATGCTTTTATATTGATATTTATTGCATTATGGGTTGTTATTACAGATTATATCACAATACTTATGCATATTCTCTCTTATTTTACAAGGTTTACATAAAGAGCAGAATGCTCGTAGCTGGGATTCTGGGCTGGAAAAGGAGCAAATATTAGAGACCTATTCTACACAGCTCCAAAAGTCATGAAACTTCACGGAAGTCATTTTCAGAATATATAAAAAATACTGAGCGCAAGATGTTCCGGAGGGGGGCCACACCCTGGCCATGAGGGTGGGGGTGCACCCTACCCCCCTAGGCGCGCCCCCTACCTCGTGGGCCCCCTGGTGACCCTCCGATGCCCATCTTATGCTATATGGAGTCCTTCAATGAGAAGAAAATCATAAGCAAGCTTTCGGGATGAGACTCCGCCGCCACGAGGCGGAACCAATCTAGGGCTCTGGCGGAGCTGTTCTGCCGGGGAAATTTCCCTCCGGGAGGGGGAAATCATCGCCATTGTCATCACCAACGATCCTCTCATCAGGAGGGGTTCAATCTCCATTAACATCTTCACTAGCACCATCTCCTCTCAAACTCTAGTTCATCTCTTGTGTCCAATTCTTGTCTCTAAGTCTGGGATTGGTACCTGTGGGTTGCTAGTAGTGTTGATTACTCCCTGTAGTTGATGCTAGTTGGTTTATTTGGTGGAAGATCATATGTTCAGATCCTATATGCATATTAGTACTCCTCTGATTATGAACATGAATATGCTTTGTGAGTAATTATGTTTGTTGCTGAGGACATGGGAGAAGTCTTGCTATTAGTAGTCATGTGAATTTGGTATTCGTTCGATATTTTGATAAGATGTATGTTCTCTCTCCTCTTGTGGTGTTATGTGAACGTCGACTACATGACACTTCACCATTATTTGGGCCTACAGGAAGATATTGGGAAGTAATAACTAGATGATGGGTTGCTAGAGTGACAGAAGCTTAAACCCTAGTTTACGCGTTGCTTCGTAAGGGGCTGATTTGGATCCACATGTTTCATGCTATGGTTAGGTTTACCTTAATACTTTTATTGTAGTTGCGGATGCTTGCAATAGAGGTTAATCATAAGTGGGATGCTTGTCCAAGTAAGAACAACATCCAAGCACCGGTCCACCCACATACCAAATTATTAAAGTACCAAACGCGAATCCTATGATCGTGATGAAACATAGCTTGACGATAATTCCCATGTGTCCTCGGGAGCACTTTTCTCTATATAAGAATTTGTCCAGGCTTGTCCTTTGTTACAAAAAGGATCGGGCCACCTTTCTGCACTTTATTTACTTTTGTTACTTGTTGCTCATTACAAATTATCTTATCACAAAACTATCTGTTACCTATAATTTCAGTGCTTGCAGAGAATACCTTGCTGAAAACCGCTTATCATTTCCTTCTCCTCCTCGTTGGGTTCGACACTCTTACTTATCGAAAGGACTACGATAGATCCCCTATACTTGTGGGTCATCACTACTATAGTAGCCTAGGCTAGTCATAGTGGAAAGTAACTTAGACTACTCCAGTAACTCTATGGTTACCCTAAGAGCAAGTACTACCTCCATCCTTGTTTACTCTTCCTGTTTTGTAGTATCAAATTTTGACCATAGATTTAACTGACAAAATGTTAATGCATGTCACAAAGAACTGTATCATTGGATTCGTATTTGAACATAATTTCAAATGGTGTAATTTTTAGTGACGTGCATTGGCATTTTCTTTCGTAAATCTATGATCAAAATATTATACTAAATTAGAGGTAGTACAAAAGTGGGCTATAACGGCCCTCCACTATGTAGGCCAAAACACGTGCCAAATTCACTTGTGATGCATTTGGTATCGATGCCCACCTACTTTGCTCCAGTGCCAAATTAACTCATGCAATGAAAAAACACTTGCGTGGGAGAGAGAGAGAGAGGACTGAGGCAATAAAAAAACACTTGTTTGGGAGAGTGAGAGGCTGGTGTAGTTGGTTTGATTGATTTGTTTATACATGTGGGTCTGTGTGCACAGCGGTTCCAACTCTCTAACATCGCGAGACCGGTGCCAAAATCTTTTGATTTGACATCGATGCGTATTATGTGGCATAGTTTTGCAAAATATGGCATCGGCCACATAGTGGAAGGCAACAAATGCCCAAGCTCTTCACGTACTCCTAGGTAAATGAGAGGAAAGAGAAAGAGAGAGAGAGAGTGAAAAAATATCACTAGCTAGCCAACCCTATCGTATAAGCAAATTATATTGGTACCTCTTGATGACACGGCAATCTTATAATGCCAGCTGCTCTAATATGTTCTCTTCTTTTGCAGATAAAAAAAGACTCGAAAGTGAAAAATGTGCTGCACTATAACAATCTCATCGAATGCCTTGATCCCCATCTTACAGAAATTGATTTGATTGACTACCGAGGCAGCACATCAGAGATTAAATTGGCTAGGTTCTTTGTTCTGGAGGCAAGTGTGCTCAAGGTAATGAGGTTTGGCATTCTCTGGCGCAACAATGAATGGTGTGCTGATCACCGCATTCGTCTAAGCCTAAATGACAAAGTCTCCGCAGAAGCTGAATTTGTTTTTGAAACATCATGTGGCCAGAGACTCGAAAACTTATTTTCCCATTAGTGACTTGTTAGGGAGGTGGATTTTAGTTTGTACGGTAATGATGCATCCACCTAAAGTAACGAAAGTTCTTACCTAAACTTCCTAGTAATTCCCTATTCGTAGGTGCAGCATTACTCCTAACATTTGTAATATCAGTTTGAAACTTGTAATATTGTCGTGTCCTATTCCTGCGTTTTCAAAATCCTGCGAATCAAATAGGTCTTGAGTTGGTGATGATGTTGTGCCTGCCATCTTTCACCAATAGTCATCGGATCTAGATCTGATGCATATAAACCAAACTTCTCTAGTTTTGCAAAAAGATGCCCGCACTTTTTCCCTATTTACAAACAACTCCTTGTCTCTCACAATTAGCCTTATCTACTCCCCACCACATCTAGAAGGCCATGGAAAAATCTGGCGCGATGGTCGATGCCGGCGCCGTCCACCCCCCAATCTTGGTGTTCTGTGCAATGCACGGGCATCTACCACTACAAAAAAATACACTTCCGTGATGATACGTGTTTGTCATAGTAGGTCACGTTTTCTGTCATGCATGTACATCCATGAAAAATTTATGACAGAATCAAGATAGTCATACCTGTGTTGTCGTAGAAGTGTTCCATGACATTACCAAAATTATCATCACAGAAGTGTCCACTTCCATGACGATAAATCGTGCGACATAGAAGTGCTTTCGTCAAGGGTGACCGACACGTGGCATCCACCGTAACGGAACGCCGTTAAGCTATCGGGTCCGGTTTTGGATCCGATAACCCGTGAACAGCCCCGACCAAGGGGGATTTTCCATGTGTAAAATCATCATTGGTTGGAGGAAACACGTGTCGGCTCACCGTTGGGACAGATGCCATCCACTCATTGGACCCGAAGCGCCTATGATATGTCGACACATGGCACGGCCCAATAGAGGCCCATTCCAGTGAAAAGGCTGGCCCGTTTGACTTGGTAAAAAGGTGGCGGGCAAGCCCACGGCAAGCCTGTTAACGGCTTGTTCGCATATAGCCCATTTACAGCCCGCTAACCCAGGGCCCGTTTATGGCCTATCCGAATTAGGCCTAGTAGCGTCATCTGGGCCGTCCAATATAATTCTAGCCTGTTTTAACTTCCGGCCCATGTATGGCCCATGACGTCTTTTGGCCCATATGAGGCCCTTAGTAACCCTCGGCCCATTAACGGCCCATGGTAAAACTAGCCCGTAATGAACATTGTATCACTTTATACCCATTAACGGCCCATTATTCCGTTGGGCCGTTTCCAGCCCATGTTATCTTTCGGCCTTCTCAGGGCCCATTTATTCTTGGGCTCATTTCCAGCATTCGTTTACTTTCAGCCCGTTACTGACATTTTCTGCTTGTGGGCCAAATACAACCCATGGTTACAGTCGGCCCATTTGTGGCCCGTTAATACATTGGGCCGTTTTCATAGCGTCATCAAATATGGCCTATTAACGACGGCCCGTTATGGTCGGCCCATGAATGGACGATTTCAACTCTAGCCCATTTACGGCCATAATGTGGTCTGTTATTGGCCCATGTTTGGCGATCCGATCATACGGCCCGTAGAAGGCCCATTGATGATATGGCCCATAGAAGGCCCATTGTGTCTATGCCCCATAGAAGGCCCATTGTTTCTACGGCCCTTAGAAGGCCCATTGTTTCTACGGCCCATAGGAGGCGCATGTTAGATATGTAGCCCATTGTTAATGTGGCCTAGTTTCAAAAATAGGTAATTGCGGCCACTAGCAAACCGCAGATAAAGAACTGCACTGACTACAAGAAAACAAATAAACAAGACAACGGAAATAAATAAGCAAGCAACTTATGCTAGGCTATCACGGCTATTACACATATTACATCCACTGGGCATCAAAGTTCGCCACAAGTGGAAATATAGGGAACAAAGCAGCATATAAACGCTGCAGCAAAACAAGTCCAAAACTGAAACCACTTCAGAAGAGCTCAAGAAACAATATCTTGGGTACCCATAATGCTGGCAAGATGCTTAGCAAGCTTATTAACTTTCTCTTGGTTGGCGCTTAAATCCTCCAACACTTGCTGTTGCACCAGAAAATATGTATCTGAATTCTACAGGGACTTCCTCAGTCCTTCGGCTTCCTGTCGCATAATATCTCATCGATGTCTTTCAACTTGAAGTTGAGACTCAAGAAGCCAAACTGATTTAGGCAGCGAGTTCGAAGAGCCGGTGCCAGTAGTAGTAGCCAGTAACTCAAACACTACATCAAGATAGGACTTTGGGGTTGTCTCAGTGTCTTCAATATAGTTTTTATCAGCTTTCTTGGAGAATAACGAGGATGCCTCACTATCTTGAACCTGATCTGCATTACTTCCTTTACCATTGCATAACGGGGTACTCTTCTCCCATATTTTATCCGTGTTCTAAAGGAGAAACAAACAAAAACATCACAGGTTTACAATGTAGTATATGAAACTCATTTTGGTAAACCGGTTCAGTAGTAAGGTGGACAGGATAACAACATGAAACAAACATATATCTATATAGTATGGTCACTGTATGGTCTATATCATTCTAATTTATCTTGCCAAATCAAGATAGATATAGTTCGGATCATATCTATTTAAGACAAAGCAACATAGACAGAATATATGTGTGGGAAACTACACAAGAATATCAACACTTGTAATGTGCATGGCATGAGAACATAACTGTTTATTCAATTGAAACTTAAATCAACATAGAGAAAGTTACAACAGCAAACACGTTAAAGAAACAGGTTTAAAACATACATGTTGCGCCATTGGAGTTTCAATTGCATCCTTCAAATTTGAAATTAGTTGGTATGAGTAAATACAGTGATGCAAGAGCAAAGTAGTATGAACCATAACTATGGAACCTGACCTGAGAACAATTCTTCTTCTGCTTTAAGCGTTGACTTGGGGTTCGGAGTGGTGGTCCTCGTGCTTTGGGCACTGTAGTTGCCTTACTAAATGCTCGTGTTTGGGTGCACTGTGGTGGAGACGGTATTGTGTCAATGGGAACTGGGTTATTATCTGCTGGGGTTGGGGTTAGAAGGGGTGTAGCTGGTTCTTTGTCCAACTGGGTAGGGGTAGAATCTGCGTGAGTCTGGGCTATTTATTGTGGGGCTGGTTCTTGGGCAAGTAAAACTGTGGTTCTATCTCCATCGACAGGTAGCATGATATTTTCTGAAGACCGTGTTTTTACTCCCACACATACTGCCATCACCCCCTCCAATTGAAATGGCTGATAAACAAGAAAAGTAATTGAATGTACAGACATCATAAGATAGACAGGTGCAATGGATAGTAGGGAAGAAAACAGGGAATGAAATAATTCACATTTATGTTGTCTAACCAAACAGAATAGCAGGACATATTTTCAAATATATGATTGCTAATTAAACAGGATAGCATGACACAATTTCACATGTATGATGGCTAACTAAACAGGATAGAATGACATACTTCAGAATATGATGACTATGTAAACAGGATGACATGATATAACTATATTATGTGTCTATTAAAGTGGTTGGCATGCAATAAATCACAAACATGTCGTCGATGGAAACTTGATGGGATGATATAATTCACGGATAGAATGGCATAATTCAAAATATGATGACTATGTGAACATGATGAGATGATATAACTATATTATGTCTTTATAAAATGGGTAGCCATGCCATAATTTAGATACATGCTATCTATGTAAACATCATGGCATGATATAATTCAAATATATGATTTACATACTAAGGAAGTGAGCAGAGGGCAATCACATATATGATGTGTCAACTAAGGAGATGGCATTCAATATCGTGTATATGATGTAAAAACTAAGCATTGCAATACAACATATGCATGATATGAGTAATATAACCATGCCAAGTTTGAGCATACAATGCTTCTCATAAATGGTAGTAAAGTTGTGTCAACAGTAGCTGGATTGCCTTTCACCATCAGTGGATAGTTTTGTCCAAGGAAGAGCGAGTTTTCTCCAAGAGGATCAATACTAAACCAGGGAGAAGGTGTTGGCGCTAGCACACTAGTATCCATCCTGAATACCCTGCAACGGGTGTTCGAATAGGTCTATAGAGGCCGACCATGGGAGACAACACCTGCTAGCTCAGTAGTAACAATCACAGTGCACTATATACAGACAAGAATAGGTGATCCATTGGAATTAGTTGCCAGGCACCACTGAGTATATAAGTTCTGCTCGTCCTCATGCTCGTGATCATCACCATCGTCATCTCTCCCTTGGTTATAAATTTTTCAAGTATAGGTGGTGGAATGTTCACAGGACCTTGGAAACACAAGAAGAAGGTTAATTAGTAAAGGGAAACTTGCTAACCCGCATACATGTGGATGAAACAATTATAATTACGGTGGAAGACAAATGTACCGAAACTACGAGGATCACATGCAAAAACAGTGCCACGAGTGGTGGCAGCAAACACAAGACCCTCGTATTTAAATGCATCACAGTACACATCCGTGTATAGAAATCTTCCAGTGCTAGAGCTTACGGAAATATGTTCAGTAAAACCATTGTATTGTACCCTGTAATAAAATAACTACTCTACAGTTGCACTAGCCATTGGATTAGTGTATATTTGTACTATTCGAATGGTGTTGCATTAGCGTATGGACATCTATATCTATATCTATATCTATACTTCTACTAATTATAGACTCCCTAAAAATTCCCACGTAAATTAGTAAATACTAACCGTTAATCATGTGAGGCCGAAATAATAACAGCTTAGATTAATCCATAGAATCATTTTGGAGTTTCCATCTTAAAAGAAAAAAAGCAGGTTCCTTCTCAAAACAACAGGTTTCCATCTCAAAAGAAAGAACACCGAATATTTTTGATCTGATATTAGATTAAAAGAAATGTCAAGGTCGCAAACTCTAACTAACTTTCTAACTAATTTAATTTCCATCTCTGTTCCGGCTCCCTTGGCCTTCCTCGACCTATACGCCATCGCCGTCGCCTCCGCCGCCATCACACGATGTCGTCGCCGCTGCTGCGGACTCCTTCCCGACGCTCTGGGCGCTGCGGTAGAACTGCGCTTGGCTGCAGTGCGTGTTCCCGACGCCATTGCCGACCGTCGGTGCGCCACCGTGCCGGCACCTCGGCGGGCTTCTCGAGGTAATGGCCGTGAGGTGTACAAGTTGACCTCACGCTGCAATCGCTCTAATAAAAAGAGCCACGATTCATTCGATCCCCATGTCATCCTGAACTTCAGATTTCCATCCAACTCAGCAATCGATCTGAAAAAAGGTCATAGACTCACAATCCCTTTCTTCTTCTTTCTTGAATCATCTCAGATTTCAGGTTCTGACTATGAGGCTTCCCAACATAATTTTACTAGGCCACTTATTGAATCAATCTTACACCGGTTGATGCAGCTAAGGAGGAGGCGGCCGCAGTAGGCAGTAAGGCTGCCGAGTGAAGGGACTATAGGGGATTGCTGGCGCCACGATCCCTGCTCTGTTCTTAAATCCTTTCAATTCATCACAGAAGATACAGGCATACAATTGGCTTGATCCCTAATGTTTGGACAAGAAAAAAAGTTGGTTGTGTACATGTGTATCCATAAGTGGTCCTTTTGACTTGATTGTGTGATGTAGGTAGAGAAAGCATGCAAGTTGCCATGGTCTGCATAACGACATTGCTTCCAGTGGCACCAAAGATATATATGGTAGGCCTGCCTATGGACAGAAGATCCCTTTGATGTTTCTAGGAGGTTTAAATTGTAGATGCTTTCAGATGACCCCATGTTAGCCAACCAAATTAGTTTTCTTACATGGCAACCAAATTAGCTGATGTCGTTTTTTTGTACCAGAATTGAATGATGTGTGTGTTTTTTCTGGAGTACAGGCTACACATCGGATTAACTAGGTGGTACATCCGATCATCCATCCATTACACGGAGGTACGATGCTTAGAGTTTGAATATTTTTCCATGTCTTTAACTGCTAAATTGTGCAGTTTCATTTTTGTTAGATCAGGTAGTCAGATTTTAAAACTATTGGCCATACAATTATTAGCTTCAAGTACTACTTGAGATGCACAGGTGAGCACAATACTATGTTTGTCAGTGCAAACTGTTTTGTGTAATATTTTTGCAAATATGGTCAATGTATACTGTTTTTTGTAATATTTTTCCAACTAAGGTCAACGTATACTGTTTTCTGCAATATTTTTGTAGCTTCAGAGAAACTATGTGTAGGTCTATTCAACATTCTTAGTATTTTAAGTTTAGTGCTACAGCTAGCTCTTTATTGTGCTTAGCAGCAACTGTTTTGACAGGACTAACTTCTCTTTTTCGTTCATGAATTCACATGCTAGGATTCTATGTTAAATAGGCTGATTCTACCAAGGGGTCGTTAGAATGGGAAATCGGAAGATGATGTTGTATGAACTCTTTGAAAATCCCTAACCACATCTACTAAACATTTAAAATTCTATGTCCTGCCCATAGAATTAGTGTTCCGTAGTTTTGCTTATGCTACCATAATTGCTCTGTAGGTTAACGGAAATCCCAACCACTTGAATACATGAATGCATAATGTGATTTTCCAGAAAATATAGGACCCTTTTATATATGCAACCACACTATTAAGTCCAGAGCTCATGAACTACAAGACAAGTGCAATGATAACCTATATTCATATTAACCAGAATATCATGCAAATGAATTATTATGTTTATTGGATATGACGGTCCGGTGCAGGTTTAGGCAATCATTCCACCTTCTATTGTTAAGCAAAGGTATAAACCCTAGATTGCAAACATTTTCCTGTACATATGGCATTAAGTTATGCCAATTTCCTTACATCCACCGGCCACAAGCTACCCATGCAATAGGTAATTATGACATGTCAATGATGCAATGGTGTTTGAAATATTCGGACCCTTAGTGAAACTTAAGATTCAAAAGCTAGCTCGCTTATCGATTATATATATATATATATATATATATATATATATTACAACATTAATTTGATACCTCCAACAAACAGAATGTAATAAAAAAATATGAGTCGCTCATCTGATCTGACCGAGTTATAATGGTGTGGATTAACATCTGTAATCATCGACTATTAGAATCATTACATCTTTGGTACTGTAGTTGAATTACCCACCTATGCCATCAAATTATGTGCACACATCCTTTAAGAGAAATCCACCAATGTGTTTAGCACCCAGAATTGAAGAGTCACAATATAGAATCAAACTTTTCGATCCCTCATCCATGTCTCTCTCCTGCAATGGCGTCATGCCTAAGTTCTACCACCATTCGCACCCCACTATGATATGTCTTCAGGTTGATCTATCTGCTAATGGTCGCCGGCTGGCCGGTGAGCGTTGCCGCCATTTGTAAATTTGACGATGCCTTGACGCATAAGACGTTCTTATTGCTGCACTTACTAAGCGCAGCAGCGTGGTTAATTAAGTTTATGAGAGAAGTGTCAGTTCATGCCGATGATGGTCGATGGAGCTTTAATGTGGTTGTTGAGGCATAAAAAGCATGGTGATCAAAAAGATTTCTAAGGGTAAGGTGCAGGCAGTGCTAGCTGATACTAGCATGCCGTTTTTTTATTATCTCTTAATTTATTTATTTTCCAGTAGATATCCTAGATTGGATCAAAAAAAAATTCCCAGTTTGTAACCCAATATGTTTGTTCACAAACACATGTAATGCTGAGGTATAGTTTATGCTACAGCAGGTCCGGATCATTTGGCGCTCCGAGAGGAGTTCTTTCTGCGGTGAAGACACACTTATACGCAACCTTTAACAATTTCTTTCTAGTGAGACACAAGTATAAGGATTTAAGCACCCTTGATCGATTCATGGAGAGCATACAAAATGATTATGGCTAATCTAATCTAGCTACTGGATGGACCGGAGGAATAACGGAACACACGCCGGTGATTTCCCAAGTCCAGTCCTAACAAGGCCATTAATCACATGGATACGTTAATTCCAGCAATTTATCTGTTGTGCTTCCTGATGTTATCTTATTAACTGGACTTAGAAATGGAGAAATGCCATGATGTAATGTGACTTGGTGGTGCAAAGTTATATTGCTGGACCAAGATCTGCATCTATATTTCCTAAAGTCTTTCACTTACATTCTTTTATTTCCTGTCCAGTTTTACTTCTATGTGATGCCCGATTTCTTCCTTTCTAAAGTTGTTTGGTAATGAATGAGCCTAACCTGAAATTAAGTAGGCTTGAGGTGACTTGATGAGTGATTTTCTAGTCAACGGTTGGTATTATATTATTTGCAAGTTTTGCAACTCCACTATGCCATTGGATTTACTTGCTCATATATTGGCAAACCTTATATCTACCTGCCATTCACCTACATGGCTGCATGCACGTCCTCAGCGAATACACAATGCTACTTTACAAGATGGAATCCTAAAAGAGAAGAAAAAAAGTAAAATGAAGTTGAGAAAATATTATCATCTATTTTAGTGATGACTTTACATGGTAATACTTTAGTATGGCTGTGTTATTAGCGATCAAGAATATCCAAATCCATTGGTGTTGAGACATTTGTGGGAGGTCAGTGCATTGCGATTATTAACAAATTAATTCTAGCATGCCTAGCATGAGAAAGAAAATGAGGGTGTTTCTAAATTACAAGGAAGCAAATATCACTGGCTTATTTCTTCTTTTCTTCTCAGATTTTGCTGCATCCAGCATGTCATCCACAGAATATGGTCGATCCCTCAATTAGTTAATCAGTATTTTTTTGTGAGTGCAAATTATAGTTTTGTTGCCTTACTATAATAGATACATTGTTCTCCTTGGCACAATCTTACTTTTCTTCACTATTATTTAATTCTCTATTGTCTTCATGTTGTCAACTCAAGTTACATTTTACATAGGCACTTTAATGAGCATAGTTGACGAGATTGTGCAACATATAGCAGCTAGCCCATGCATGTGCACGGGTCGACGACTAGTATATAAAGTGTGGCAAGCTTACCGAGATATGTGCTCAAGAAAACTACTACCTGTTTTTCTAAATACTGGACGTTTGGGTACTTTAAGTTAAACTGTGAAAACATCTTATATTAAGGAACAGAGGGTGTAGAGTTCACTCAAATTATCCTGGTAAAGCTAGTCACATCTTTGTCAAAATTAATGTTCATTATGTTATCGGAGGAGGTCTGTATGTTTGTCTCTAATGTGTGTCGACTACATACCTGACATCATGATGTAATGTTAAGTCATTTCCATTTGTACAGTGTCACTGAATTGTCAAGGTGGCGATGGCATTTTATTTTAGTTGAACTGCATAAAATATGCTTAAAAGAAGAGGAAAGGTCAGGAATCGATCATTCTTTCAGAAATAACTATATATGCCTTTTTGACATCAGCCGATGTTGCCTTATTTATTCCTTTAAACAGGTGGTTAGAAACAGTCTTGCTGCCTTTTCCCATTAAGAAATTGGAATGCTTATATTTGTGATTCTATACTTCAACTAGTGCCACTTTTATAGTAATTACACTTTCAATATCTATGCAAATAGGAATGCTCGATTTTAGTGGAACTGCACAAAAAGTCCAACTGGTTCAACATTAGGAGCATGTTTTCTTCCAAACCTTTATATCCAATTGGTGGCACTATGAGCTGTTCATTACGAAGGTACATGGTTTGCTACTATCTTACTACTCTTTTTGTACTATCATTAGATAGTAATACTAGTGGTTTGCATGTGAATTTATTGGTAGGGTGGACCTACATTGGAGGTGCAGGACGGGATTCAATGATTGGATGCTCAATTTCGGTTGTATCAATTTCACCTCTTCCATCACTGCGAACATGGATATCCTTGGTCTGATGAAGAATAGTCGCTATATTTCTGCTCTGAACCAGCAAATCAATTCAGTATGAAATTGTCCAGGGCAAAACATGACTGTATCAAATTGTCCAGTGCAAAGCATGACAGATATGCTAAGCGGAAGAGATATGTTTAAACCAAAAATACAGAGTGATGTATATGTTTACTAGCTGCTTGATATTTCTACAGACAGAGATGTCTACCCGTTGCTATTTGGCAAACACACAAAGTGACCGCAATTTTGGTTGAACTACACATGAGAATAGTAGAGTCACTACACGCAATGCCATTTGAAAATAGACATAGAAAGATTGGATAGTCACTTCATGGACAGCAGAAAAGTAGTATTGTACTATTTATTGGCCAACACTAGGTGCTTCATTGCTTTGGTGTTATTATACAATGGGCATTATTTTGCCTAAGTTAAAGTTTGTATTCCGAAAATAGTCTTGTCGTGTGATCAAGAGAAGACCAAATCATATTGAAGGGGATGTTCCTCCATCATGGGTGGTTCATTCTCATGGTTCCAGCTATTGGTGAAACCACTTACGTTTGCAAGAGGAATTGTAGACTTCACAAACAAATTTGTCTTTCAGTCTGTACTGAATGTTGGCCAAGAGAAGCATCCATGTTAGTAGGAAGAACATATGTTTTTTCTAGATCTTTGCTTTTGGAGCTACATATTTATATATGATATGTGAATCATTGAGATGCATTAACATGTTGATCTTATGTATGGGAATCGTACTAGTTGGTTTTAAATTTGGGCTACTAATGTGAACATATTACAATGCCAGGCTTGGGAGTCTCGTGTGAACATTTTGCATGGATCGGCTCTTACTGCTGTGCACATCATGATCCTTATTTCTGTGTTCTCAGTGTTTACAAGTTACTAACAGTTCCTTATTTATGTTTTCTCAGTGTTTACAAGTTACTGATCGATCACTAGCTAGCCTACTAATGCGCTCCTGGCAGTTTTAGTTCCGACGGAAGATCCGAAGTGGTAGTTTTTTGAATAAAAATGCCTACCTATGAAGAAACTGACAAGCTGGTCTGAAGAAAATGCCATGCGAATCTAAAGAAACTGCCAGCAAAAACGTTCGCAAATGCCTTATCTCCCAGTGAACGTTCATCAGCTAATGCGATCGTACACATACACCATCCGACCTACTCGATCCTACACGTACACTATCTGACCTACTCGATCCTACACGGATAAATAGCGGATCACGCACATACTACCTCCTTTCCGGTTTCCAGGGCTCAATTCAGAAAATGACCTACTCGATCCTACACGAATAAATAGGGGATCACGCACGTACTACCTCCTTTCGGGTTTGCAGGGCTTAATACAAAAATCTAACCAACCAAGGTAGATGATGAGTGGTGGAATCATTTTTGACAAGGAGGGAGTACCTCATATGGATGATTCGAGTGCACTCACTTGACCGTCATGCCGGCGTGCGACCCAGCACGGACGGGATGCACCACTGATGGGACGGGACGACACAGTCATAATTTCAGTTTTTCTAGTTTTCCATGGCAAGTTGGCGCGCTAAGCCATGCCTGCTTATGCATTAAATTCCGATGACCGCGATGACTGTCGCATTTCCCGCGACACGCTAGTTCGCCTACCTTCCGCCTATAATTACTGTTTCCCGGGATTCTCCGGTGGCACCATCACCCAACTCGCCCTATCCTCATAAGCCCCCACCGGCCCGATGTCGCTCGCCACTTATCCTTGCTCTCGCCATGTCCGCCATGCCCCCGCTCGTCCGTGATAGGCGACACCGGAGGCGGTCCCCACCGAAACTAGTGTTCGGTTTTTCACCGAAAGGCAGACGAAGCGAGGAGGCATTCTATCGGTCTTTAGATGGCAATGCGGACTATGAGGAGTTGTTGGCGCGCGACCGCCTAGCGGAGGAGCAGCGTATTGCCGATTTCCGCCACCAGCGGGACATGGAGCAGCGCCGCATCGATGCTCTGAGTCGTGAGCAGAGCGCCCGCAACTGGGCTGACTACATGGAGGCCGGCGCTCGGCAAATAGCCCTGGAGGCTATCGGGCACGCACGCGTTCGCGACGCCGATTTTTACTACTAGCTCGTCAAGTGGGTTTCCCACTTAGAAGACAAAGCTTCAGTGGACCACGCCGGCATGGAAAGGGCCAATGCGCACGAGCAATGTGCCCTATCGTACCTTTGGCAAGTTTGAGGTGAGGCGGAGGATGCTGGTGCCGGCGTTTAGCGTGTACCGCAGATGGCGATCGGCATCGTCTAGTTAGCTAAGAGTAAATTAGTACTTGTACGCTACTAGAGTATTAGTGGGAGTAGATAGTTAACTTGGCTATGATGGTTGTCAACGTGGAAGTTGAGTACTCTATATGTGGATCAGACCTGTTACTTTTCTTTGAATGTTGAACTTTCTGTTTGAAAGTATGGAATGGGCTGTTATTTTATTAAATGGGTTGTATTTGTCCTCCACGGGTTTAGAGGCTGACTTGTGGGTCTACCAAGTTGACGTGTACACAATCAGGAGATGATTGTATGTGGAGAGGACGACAGAAGGGACCCGCCAAGGTCATGGCAGTACGCAAGCAAGTGCCTCCTTATTTCAAGCCAATAAAAAAAATGGCTCCTCCTAATGGATTTCTGACATCTGGGTCCCATGCCATTATTAACGTAGTCAATAAATAAGAGAATTGCACAACGAGCGACTGACACCAGGGACCCAGCAGTTCGCCCAGTTATTTTTGTTTTGGGTTAATTTGATAAATGCCACTCCAAATCTGGTGTTTCCAAGAAATGCCACCGCAATTTCCAAACTTTGAAAAATTCCATTTCATGCCATTTCCAGTGGCATTTTTCGAAGTCTGGATTGGCGTTTTTCAAAGTTTGCAAATTGCAGTGGCATTTTCCAAAGTTTGCAAAAATTGTAGTGGCATTTTTCAAAGTTTGGAAATTGCAGTGGCATTTTTATGAATCGCCATAATTGGAGTGGCATTTATCTAATTTGTTTTTGAGACGGAAGCAGGGTGTCAACTGGGCTGTGCGGGGCACTTTGGCCTGTCTAGACAACCTTCTCTTTTATGTTTACCACAGACCAGCCGAGTATTTTTTTTTCTTTCTGAAAATGGCTAGCCTAGTTTTTTTGTGATTTGCCAAGTAAGTCTCTTTGTCAGGCCTGTTGGGCTGCAAATCTTTCAAGACGAGGATAGCTTCATTTGGCTGGCCGAGAAAATGGCCTATCAGTAATGAGAAATGGGATGTACATTTTTAAAACACACCAAACCGGTAATTAGTTTCATTTTTTTTTCATTTTGAGATTTTAAATTGAATTGATTTTTATGCATGGACAATTTGTTGGATTTTATATTGATATACATTTATTTTTAAAATCAGTTTGAATGTGACTTGAAATTTCGGGATTAAAAACAGTTCGGACCGCACTGAAATATGCAAAATTTCTTATAATTTTTTAACTGTGGCCACAATATGGGCTATAATGCTAACAAAAACAATATAGGCTCCAAAAAAACCTTAAGAATTAGCAAATGGGCTATAAATTATTAGAAATAATGGCAGATGGGCTTTATGCTGTTTTCCACAAATTTGAGGCATTCCTAAAAAGAAAGGTTGACGCACAAGGAGTGAATGTTGGATGTCCATCCAACGGCTCTCGTGCTTCTTCAATCTCTGCTCTTCCTTCTCTAGCCGCTCAAACAAGCGCCGGTGAGACTGCTTGCTCCCTCCTCCCCGTGGCCGACTGTGCTGCCGCGCAGGCCTCACCGCCCCACCGTACTCCCATCGCTGGCCTAGCCATCCCTCTACTCACCCACACCTGCTGTTAATCTCCGGCGATGGCAGACGAACCAATAAACCCTCATACAGTCGTACTCCCCTCCGCGTGGGAAACAACTGCCAAGTCTTCACTGGCTCTGTGTCGTTCCCTTCCTAGGCCTCGCCGTCGTCCACCGCCCTGGTGCTCTCGGTGCGGCCTGGTCAATGTGGACAATGACCGACATGCATCTGAAGTGGACTGTACGTGGAGAGGCTGACAGCTGGTTCCAGGGCCGCAAGTAAGGAAATGCCTCCTTATTACGTGCAAAATAATGATTCCTCCACCTAACATTTGGGACCCACCAAAAGGGCCTCTGTATTTCATGAAAAAATGTTACCGCCATTGATAGCTCGGACCCACCAGCTATATCTTCGCATGCAAGGAAGTGCCTCCTTATTACGCACCAAAAAATGAATACTCCCCTTCCTAGCTAGGACCGAGTATAGTGGGAGGCTGACTTGCGGGCCTACTAAGTTGACGAGGCCGGAGGGCTTTGTCAACTTAGTCAATATGCACGATTCCAGCTCCAGTGATCGTACAATGTCCATCCAACGGCCGTAGTGCTTCTTCAACCTTTGGTCTTCTTGCTCCAGTCGCCCAAACCAGCGTCGGTCGTGCCTCATGCTCCTGCCTCCCGTGGCCAGCTGCGATATCGTGGAGGCCTCACCGCCCCCTACTACTTCCAGCGATGGCCAGGCCATCCCTCTACTCACCCACACCCACTGTTATTCTGCGGCGATGGCAGCCTCACACCGCAGCGAACCAGTGAACCTTCATACTCCTCTACGCGTGGGCATCCACTACAGCATCTTCCCCAGCTTCGCGTCGTCCCCTTCCCAGGCCTCGCCATCGTCCACCGCCGTGGTGCTCTCGGCACGGCGTGGTCAGCATGGTCAAGGAACGGCTTCCATCGGACATGGACTATACGTGGAGAGGCTGACTGCTTGGTCCACGGCCGCAGCAAGGAAGTGCCTTTTTATTACGCGGAAAATAATGATTCCTCCACCTGAAAGCAGGGACCCACCGGACGGGCAACCGTATTTTGCGAAAAAATGTTTCCCCCTAACTTCTAGGACTTACCAGCTACATCTTCGCATGCAAGGAAGTGCGTCCGGGCAAAAAAAAGATTCGCCCCCCTGACTGCTGGGACCCACCAGCTACATCTTCGCACGCAAGGAAGTGCCTGACAGTCGGGACTGATACGTCTCCAACGTATCTATAATTTTTGATTGCTCCATGCCATATTATCTACTATTTTGGACATTATTGGGCTTTATTATCCACTTTTATATTATTTTTGGGACTAACCTATTAACCGGAGGCCCAGCCCAGAATTGTTGTTTTTTGCCTATTTTAGGGTTTCGAAGAAAAGGAATAGCAAACGGAGTCCAAACAGAATGAAACCTTCGGGAACGTGATTTTCTCACCGAACACGATCCAGGGGACTTGGACCCTATGTCAAGAAACAAGGGAGGAGGCCACGAGGTAGGGGGCGCGCCTACCCCCTAGGCGCGCCCTCCACCCTCGTGGCCCCCTGTTGCTCCACCGACATACTCCTTCCTCCTATATATACCTACGTACCCCCAAACGATCAGATACGGAGCCAAAACCCTAATTCCACCGCCGCAACTTTCTGTATCCACGAGATCCCATCTTGGGGCCTGTTCCGGAGCTCCACCGGAGGGGAATCCATCACGGAGGGCTTCTACATCATCACCATAGCCCCTCCGATGAAGTGTGAGTAGTTCACCTCAGACCTACGGGTCCATAGTTATTAGCTATATGGCTTATTCTCTCTTTTTGGATCTCAATACAATGTTCTCCCCCTCTCTTGTGGAGATCTATTCGATGTAATCTTCTTTTTGTGGTGTGTTTGTTGAGATCGATGAATTGTGGGTTTATGATCAAGTCTATCTATGAACAATATTTGAATCTTCTCTAAATTCTTTTATGTATGATTGGTTATCTTTGCAAATCTCTTCGAATTATCAGTTTTGTTTGGCCTACTAGATTGATCTTTCTTGCAATGGGAGAAGTGCTTAGCTTTGGGTTCAATCTTGCGGTGTCCTTTCCCAGTGATAGTAGGGGCAGCAAGGCACATATTGTATTGTTGCCATCGAGGATAACAAGATGGGGTTTTCTTCATATTGCATGAGTTTATCCCTCTAGATCATGTCATCTTGCTTAAGGTGTTACTCTGTTTTCATTAACTTAATACTCTAGATGCATGCTGGATAGCGGTTGGTGAGTGGAGTAATAGTAGTAGATGTAGGCAGGAGTCGGTCTACTTGTCTCGGACGTGATGCCTATATACATGATCATGCCTAGATATTCTCATAACTATGCTCAATTCTGTCAATTGCTCAACAGTAATTCGTTCACCCATCGTAGAACACTTATGCTCTTGAGAGAAGCCACTAGTGAAACCTATGCCCCCCGGGTCTATCTTCATCATTTTAATCTTCCAATACTTAGTTATTTCCTTTGATTTTTACTTTGCTTTTATTTTACTTTGCATCTTTATCATAAAAATACCAAAAAAATTATCATATCGTATCTATCAGATCTCACTCTCGTAAGTGGCCGTGTAGGGATTGACAACCCCTTATCGTGTTAGTTGCGAGGATTTATTTGTTTTGTGCAGGTGCGAGGGACTCGTGCGTAGCCTCCTACTGGATTGATACCTTGGTTCCCAAAAACTGAGGGAAATACTTATGCTACTTTACTGCATCATCCCTTCCTCTTCGGGGAAAAACCAACGTAGTGCTCAAGAGGTAGCAGGGACCCACCTGGTTGAAGCGTACGTAGCATTGTCATTCTGGTCGTGAATGTGTACGTACATCCTGGTCGATGTAGAGGCGTGCACGTGTTGTAGTAGAGGCGCGCACGTAGCATGTACACGTACGTATAGTGGCCAGTGTGCAAGAAAGAAAATACGGCCACGTACGTACATACGGGCGGGGTCTCGAACGCCTACTCGCGCATCTGTACGGCTAGGGCGCCTGTACATGGCTGGGTTAGAATGGAGAAATTGCGTCGTCATCATGTTCATGGGGAGCCAACTGGCTGGGTCGGAACAGAATGCGTCGTCGTGTTCATAGAGAGGGCTTGGACGACACAACCGATGGAAACGAGGCCTGGCGTACCACAGAACCGAGGAAACGGCCTTATGTTCGACCGGCCACGGTCGATATGAGATCCTGTTCATCGGAAGGGGTCTAGTGTACCGCAAAACAGAGTAAACGGACCTCCTACGGTCGAAACGGGGTTCCTGTTCATCGGGAGGGGTGTGGTGTACCGCAGAACGGAGTAAACGGACTTGTGTTGGAGCGCTACGGTCGAAACGGGGGTCCTGTTCATCGGGAGGGGTGTGGCATACTAGAAAATGGGACTCCACGGGTCTGATGGCCTGGCTTATTAGGGATGATAGACTACTCATATCAATAAGGAATTCCTTCTTTTCTGGGAGCCCATTCGGACAGAACTCCAAAGTTAAGCGTTCTCAGCCTGGAGTAGTGTCAGGATGGGTGACCGGTTGGGAATTTGCTCCCGGGTGCGCACGAGTGAGGACAAAGTGCGCAGAAAATACTAGTATTGATCTGTGGGGCCAGTCTAGATCCCGCCAGGAGTAATGACCACCGGCGGGTGTGTCCGGGACGTTACAAGTTGGTATCAGAGCCGACCCTCGTGGTTACACGGATGGTTGCGGACAGGTGCGTGGTCATGTTGTTCATGACGTTTGTGACCCGTCGTGGCACCCGGCATGGCACATGTACCGGACTGGATGCACACACATATGTGCCAAGAGGGAACGTTCCTGTGGCCCGACGAGGACGTCGGTTCCTCTGAGTGGGGGTGTATGTGATGGCCTGGATTATTAGGGCTGATAGACTACTCATATCAATATGGAATTCCTTCTTTTCCGGGAGCCCATTCGGACAGAACTCCAAAGTTAAGCGTGCTCAGCTTGGAGTAGTGTCAGGATGGGTGACCAATCGGGAAGCTGGTCCCGGGTGCGCACGAGTGAGGACAAAGTGCGTAGAAAAGACTAGTATTGATCTATGGGGCCAGTCTAGATCCCGCCAGGAGTAAAGAACACTGGTGGGTGTGTCCGGGGCGTTACAGCGGGATACTGTTCATCTCCACCGACGACCTCCTCCAGCCTCCATGGGCTACTGTTCATCCACCGTCGACCTCCTCCAGCCTCCACTAGCGACTGTTCATCCACAGGCTCCTGTTCATCCAGCCTCCACCACGTGCTACTCCATCGGCTACTGTTCAACCAGCCCTCTACACGGGCTCCTGTTCAACCACCCCTCCACGGGCTACTGTTCATCCATCCCTCCACCGTCTACTGCTCATCCAGCCCTCCACGGGGTGGTTCTGTTCATCCAGCCCTCCATGGGGTCCTGTTCATCTAGCCCCAACCGGCTCGATCGATCGGGGTCCTGTTCATCTAGAGGCAACACCACGGGGTCCTATTCATCCACCCCTACTGGGAACTATTCATCCAAACCCCCCAGCAACGCTCACTGTTCAGCCAGAGGCAGTATCGATCGGCTTCAGTTAACAGCCATCGATCGATCGCTCGGGTTCAGTAACGCGTAGCCTGCAGTGCAATCACTCGGGTTCAGTAGGCGAACGCCTCGCTCGGATTCAGTTAGAGCCCAATGCCTCGCACCCACGCGCATGCATGTATGAGAAAAACGTGCGAACCTCCATGCATCGCTCGGCCCCGACCACCCATCGTAACCGGGAACACCCCGATATTTTCCTTGCCCTCGCTTCTACTGCTATTTTTTCCATCATGGACAGCCCAAAGAATGTCATGCAGCTGCGTATCCGGCCTGCCCAGGACAAAAAGCCCATATTCTGTCAAGTTTTTTTGTCCTAGTAGTAGGAGCCTACCAAATCTATGATGATACCGGGTTTTGTCGCAAGCACGAGTCAACGCGGGATTAGCGCCTCTCTCACTGACCAGTGGGCCCGATAGGTCAGGTTTGACCTGGACCAGGTCAGTTGACCTGCTGACATCACTGTTGACCTGCTGACGCCAAAAAGCTTTTCTGGCATTTTCAATAACCAGGAAATTCCAGAAAATAGGTTAAACTTCTAAAGATCATAGAAAATAATCAATTACTCAGATTGGCAAGATTTATATATGAAAAATGATTAGAAAAATCCAAAGAATCTGTTTATGGCATTTTCATGGATGTTTGAACTACTTATAGCAATTTCTTATGACAATTTGAATAAATGGCATTTGAATATTCACATATGGAGTTTGAATTTGAATCTTACATTCAAACCAACTTCATTTAAATCGTTCTTAGTTGCATTAGCTCAAATCACAGCATATTTCCATGTCATGATCATGCATCATATTGTTGCATTGCATTGATTGTGTTTCCTCTCTGTTACCGGTGATTGTCCCCCCTCAGTAGACGTGGTTCTGACGATGAGATCGATGACACCGATGAAGAGCTATATTATCCTTAGAAGTGCCAAGCAAGCAAAAACCCCTTGTTCATTCCGATACAATCCCACTCTCTCGCTCCTGCTCTCTTTTACTGCATTAGGACAACAACGATTCAACTGTTACATGCTGCGATAGTTGAACCCTGATACGTCTCCAACATATCTATAATTTTTGATTGTTCCATGCTATTATATTATCTGTTTTGGATGTTCATGGGCTTATTTATACACTTTTATATTATTTTTGGGACTAACCTACTAACCCAAGGCTGAGTGCAAATTACTGTTTTTTTGCCTATTTCAGTGTTTCGAAGAAAAGAAATATCAAATGGAGTCCAAACGGAATAAAACCTTCACGAGAGTTATTTTTGGAACAAACGTGATCCGGGGGACTTCGTATGGACGTCAAGCAACCAACAAGGAGGCCACGAGGCAGGAGGGTGCGCCTACCCCCCTAGGCGCGCCCTCCACCCTCGTGGGCCCCTCGTGGCTCCACCGACCTACTTCTTCCTCCTATATATATTCATATACCCCGAAAACATCCAGGACCACCACGAAACCCTATTTCCACCGCCGCAACCTTCTGTACCCAAGAGATCCCATCTCGGTGAGTAGTTCACTTCAGACCTTCGGGTCCATAGATGTTAGCTAGATGGCTTCTTCTCTCTCTTTGGATCTCAATACAATGTTCTCCTCAATCTTCTTGGAGATCTATTTGATGTAACTCCTTTTGTGGTGTGTTTGTCGAGATCTGATGAATTGTGGGTTTATGATCAAGTTTATCTATGAACAATATTTGATTCTTCTCTGAAATCTTTTATGTATGATTGGTTATCTTTGCAAGTCTCTTTGAATTATCAGTTTGGTTTGGCCTACAAGATTGATATTTCTTGCAATGGGAGAAGTGCTTAGCTTTGGGTTCAATCTTGAAGTGTCCTTTCCCAGTTACAGTAGGGGCAGCAAGGCATGTATTGTATTGTTGCCATCGAGGATAAAAAGATGGGGTTTATATCATATTGCTTGAGTTTATCCCTCTATATCATGTCATCTTGCCTAATGCATTACTCTGTTCTTATGAACTTAATACTCTAGATGCATGCTGGATAGCGGTCAATGTGTGGAGTAATAGTAGTAGATTCAGAATCGTTTAGGTCTACTTGTCGCGGACGTGATGCCTATATGCATGATCATGCCTAGATATTCTCATAATTATGCACTTTTCTATCAATTGCTCGACAGTAATTTGTTCACCCACTGTAATACTTATGCTATCTTGAGAGAAGCCACTAGTGAAACCTATGGCCCCCGAGTCTATTCTCCTTTATATTAATCTTCAGTCAGCAAGCTATTTCTATTACCTTTTATTTTGCAATCATTACTTTAAATCTATATCATAAAAATACCAAAAATATTTATCTTATTATTATTATCTCGATCAGATCTCACTCTCGTAAGTGACCGTGAAGGGATTGACATCCCCTTTATTGCATTAGTTGAGAGGTTCTTTTTTGTTTGTGTAGGTACGAGGGACTTGCATGTAGTCTCCTACTGGATTGATACCTTGGTTCTCAAAAACTGAGGGAAATACTTACGCTACTTTGTTGCATCACCCTTTCCTCTTCAAGGGAAAACCAACGCAGTGCTTAAGAGGTAGCAAACCCCTTTCCTGTGCATGACCTGTCATTGCCACAGTAAATAGATGTAACCCACTAGCATGAGTAGGAGTTGTTTGATCCCTGATGTGCCTACTCATTCATGCTTGTTTGTCATGCCTGCTATTGCTTAGAGTTGTGTCAGGTCTGATTCATCGGGGATGAATTGGAAAGTTGTGAACATGTCCTACTGTTGAGAGCTAAGTGTGTGAACACGATTTGGTAAAGGTAGCGATGAGAGGCCATGTAGGAGTACATGGTGGGTTGTCTCATTGAAACCGTCGTCAGGAACTAAGTTCTGTGTTTGTGATCCATGAACAGCTACTACCACACATTGGGTTCCGGTAACTCGGCCCCTCTCGGCTTATTAATCAACCTGATCTCTGTCCAGGAGTTGCAACTAGTTTTTGGTGTTTGTAGGTAGTGCTAGTAGTCTACCAAGTGGCACCTGGTACATGTGGGCTTGGGACAGACTAGGTGCAGTGGACGGTGTACCAAGCATCGCCCGTTTGCTGGGCCTGGGAACCCGTCTCACATCATTTGGGCCGTGAGCGACACCCCGGCCGGATCTCCTTGCGGATGGAACCCGAATAGGCGATAAACCTGGACTAGAGACTTGCGTGGTTAGTCAGGTCATGGCCGACACCCTCGCCAGGCTTCCGCTTGAAGGTTGCCGAGATACATGACGTGTACATGACGGTAAGTGGCGAGAGCATGTGTGAAGAAGTACACCCCTGCAGGGTTAACATCATCTATTCGAATAGCCATGTCCGTGGTAAAGGACTTCTGGGTTGCCTGTACACTACATAGACAAGTGAAAGTGGATACTCTAAAATGCGCAAGATAAGCGTGAGTGCTATGGATGGTCTTCTCGTAGGGAGATGGGAGCGGATCCATAGTGGTGTATTGTTATGGTGAATATGTGGACTCGTGTGCCCGACCTCAAAAGAGTTACTTGCAGTTGTAGTTCAGGCTAGCCTCCGAGTCAAAGTTGGCTTGCTGCAGTTAAACTCCACCACCCCTTTGTTGATACTGATGCATATGCAGCTAGTTCTGATGTAAGTCTTGATGCATACATTTGTACTCAAGTTTGCTTAATCTATGTTTTGCAGAGAGACTTCAGTCTCACTAGTAGTTCCGTGTGGACTTCGACATCTAGCTTGTTACCTCAGCTACGATCTTGTGCCCTCGGCAGGGTCTTATAGATAGTCAGCCTTCTCAGCCTTTTTCATTTGTAGTTGCATGTACTCCGACAAGTTAAGCTTCCGCATGTGCTTGTTGCTTGTATAACTTGTATGTTGGGTCATGAGACCCATGTTTGTAATACTTGGCTAATCGGAGCCTAATGAATAAATACTTTGAGTTGTAGAGTTTTGTTGTGATGCCATGTTGTATTTGCACATATCGAGCATATTGTGTGTATGATTTGAAATGCTTGGTATGTGTGGGATCCGACAACCTAGTTGTTTATCCTTGGTAGCCTCTCTTACTGGGAAATGTCTCCTAGTTCTTCCACCAAGCCATGGTAGCTTGCTACTGCTCCGAAACACTTAGGCTGGCCGGCTTGTGTCCTTCTTCGTTCCTGTGTCTGTCCCTTCGGGGAAATGTCACACGGTGTCAACCAGAGTCCTGTTAGCCAGCTACAGCCCGGATTCTCCGGAGTCCTTTTAGCCCAGCTGCTACAGCCCGGATTCACTCACTGATGACCGACACGTTCGTTGCTGGGTCGTTGAGCGAGTCCTGGATTAGGGGGGTCTCTGGACAGCCGGACTATATCCATTGGCCGGACTGTTAGACTATGAAGGTACAAGATTGAAGACTTCGTCTCGTGTCCAGATGGGACTCTACTTGGCGTGGAAGGCAAGCTAGGCAATACGGATATGTGTATCTCCTCCTTTGTAACCGACCTTGTGTAACCCTAACCTCTCTGGTGTCTATATAAACCGGAGGGTTTTAGTCCGTAGGACAACATAGAATCATACCATAGGCTAGCTTCTAGGGTTTAGCCTCTCTGATCTCGTGGTAGATCTACTCTTGTACTACCCATATCATCAATATTAATCAAGCAGGACGTAGGGTTTTACCTCCATCAAGAGGGCCCGAACCTGGGTAAAACATCGTGTTCCCTGCCTCCTATTACCATCCGCCTTAGACGCACAGTTCGGGACCCCCTACCCGAGATCCGTCGGTTTTGACACCGACATTGGCGCTTTCATTGAGAGTTCCTCTGTGTCGTCGCTGTTAGGCTTGATGGCTCCTACTATCATCGATGGCGATGCAGTCCAGGGTGAGACTTTTCTCCCCGGACAGATCTTCGTGTTCGACGGCTTTGCCCTGCGGGCCAATTTGCTTGGCCATCTAGAGCAGATTGAAAGTTAGGCCCCTGGCCATCAGGTCAAGTTTGGAAGCTTAAAGTACACGGCCGATATCCACGGAGACTTGAGCTTTGATGGATTCGAGCCTCTGCCTTGTGCGTCACGCGGTCACGATGAGTGCGATTTAGCTCCACCATCAGACAACATTCTGGAGATCGCACTGGCAGCCGCTCCGACCCTCAATTCGGAGCCAGTTGCGCCGAACATGGACGGGGGGATGGACCCCACCATGGAGGCGTTACCCTCAGTGGCGATCGAGCCAAACATCGACCTTACCTTGCACGAGAGACGTGTTGTCAAACTGCCGAATTCTTCTCCGTCCACAGACTCCGAACCGCCTGCGCCCGTTCCTATCGAATCTGATTGGGCGCCGATCATGGAGTTTACCTCCGCGGATACCTTTCAGCACTCGCCCTTTGGCGACATACTAAACTCATTAAGGTCTCTCTCCTTGTCAGGGGAGCCCTGGCCGAACTATGTCCGGCAGGATTGGGATGTGAATGACGAAGAAATTCGCCGCCAACCCACGACCCACTTAGTAGCCACTGTTGATGACTTACCCGACATGCTCGACTCCGACTCCGAAGCCATCGACGGTATGGACGACAATGCAAGAGACGAACAGGAACCACTGCCCACAGGGCACTAGACGCCCACTTCACCACATGACATATACATGGTGGACACACCAAAAGAAAGCGACGACGAGGAACGGAAGGACGCAATGAAGGATTGTCCCCTCGAAAAGCAGTCAAAGCGGCGACGTAAGCGCCGCCCCAAATCCCGCGTCGGTAGAAACAACGACCATGCAGACCCAGCGTCAGAGCAGGGCGAACCATTGACGGACAATGGCAACACGGAGAATCAAACCAAATAACTCGATTCTGTCAAAGATAATAGTCCAGACGACATGACACCGGACAGACACCCGGAGCAATAGAATGCCCATCAAAGGCTCATTGCCACCGCGAGGAGTCTTAAAAAGCAAAAGCAAAGGCTGAAGGCTGCGCAAGATACACTCCAAATCAGATGGAGTAAAGTACTCAATACAGCAGCGAAGTACGGCGGTAATCTCCCCACCAAGAGCTACCCGAAGCGGAAGTTGCTACCTGAATTCGATGAGGAGGCATTTGATCCCCAACAACAACAACAACAACAAAGCTTTTAGTCCCAAACAAGTTGGGGTAGGCTAGAGGTGAAACCCATAAGATCTCGCAACCAACTCATGGCTCTGGCACATGGATAGCAAGCTTCCACGCACCCCTGTCCATAGCTAGCTCTTTGGTGATACTCCAATCCTTTAGGTCTCTCTTAACGGACTCCTCCCATGTCAAATTCGGTCTACCCCACCCTCTCTTGACATTCTCCGCACGCTTTAGCCGTCCACTATGCACCGGAGCTTCTAGAGGCCTGCACTGAATATGCCCAAACCATCTCAGACGATGTTGGACAAGCTTCTCTTCAATTGGTGCTACCCCAACTCTATCTCGTATATCATCATTCCGGACTCGATCCTTCCTCGTGTGGCCACACATCCATCTCAACATACGCATCTCTGCCACACCTAACTATTGAACATGTCGCCTTTTAGTCGGCCAACACTCAGCGCCATACAACATTGCAGGTCAGACCGCCGTCCTGTAGAACTTGCCTTTTAGCTTTTGTGGCACTCTCTTGTCACAGAGAATGCCAGAAGCTTGGCGCCACTTCATCCATCTGGCTTTGATTCGATGGTTCACATCTTCATCAATACCCCCATCCTCCTGCAGCATTGACCCCAAATACCGAAAGGTGTCCTTCTGAGGTACCACCTGGCCATCAAGGCTAACCTCCTCCTCCTCACACCTAGTAGTACTGAAACCGCACATCATGTACTCGGTTTTAGTTCTACTAAGCCTAAACCCTTTCGATTCCAAGGTTTGTCTCCATAACTCTAACTTCCTATTTACCCCCGTCCGACTATCGTCAACTAGCACCACATCATCCGCAAAGAGCATACACCATGGGATATCTCCTTGTATATCCCTTGTGACCTCATCCATCACCAATGCAAAAAGATAAGGGCTCAAAGCTGACCCCTGATGCAGTCCTATCTTAATCGGGAAGTCATCAGTGTCGACATCACTTGTTCGAACACTTGTCACAACATTATCGTACATGTCCTTGATGAGGGTAATGTACTTTGCTGGGACTTTGTGTTTCTCCAAGGCCCACCACATGACATTCCGTGGTATCTTATCATAGGCCTTCTCCAAGTCAATGAACACCATATGCAAGTCCTTCTTTTGCTCCCTATATCTCTCCATAAGTTGTCGTACCAAGAAAATGGCTTCCATGGTCGACCTCCCAGGCATGAAACCAAACTGATTTTTGGTCACGCTTGTCATTCTTCTTAAGCGGTGCTCAATGACTCTCTCCCATAGCTTCATTGTATGGCTCATCAGCTTAATTCCACGGTAATTAGTACAACTCTGAACATCCCCCTTGTTCTTGAAGATTGGTACTAATATACTCCGTCTCCATTCTTCTGGCATCTTGTTTGCCCGAAAAATGAGGTTGAAAAGCTTGGTTAGCCATACTATCGCTATGTCCCCGAGACCTTTCCACACCTCAATGGGGATACAATCAGGGCCCATCGCCTTGCCTCCTTTCATCCTTTTTAAAGCCTCCTTGACCTCAGACTCCTGGATTCGCCGCACAAAACGCATGCTGGTCTCATCAAAGGAGTCATCCAGTTCAATGGTAGAACTCTCATTCTCCCCATTGAACAGCTTGTCGAAGTACTCCCGCCATCTATGCTTAATCTCCTCATCCTTCACCAAGAGTTGGCCTGCTCCGTCCTTGATGCATTTGACTTGGCCAATATCCCTCGTCTTCCTCTCTCGGATCTTGGCCATCTTATAGATGTCCCTTTCACCTTCCTTCGTGCCTAACCGTTGGTAGAGGTCCTCATATGCCCGACCCCTTGCTTCACCAACAGCTCGCTTTGCGGCCTTCTTCGCCATCTTGTACTTCTCTATGTTGTCTGCACTTCTATCCAGGTATAGGCGTTCGAAGCAATCTTTCTTCTCTTTAACCGCCTTCTGGACATCATCATTCCACCACCAGGTATCCTTATCTTCGCTTCTCCTTCCCTTGGACACTCCAAGATCCTCCGAGGCCACCTTACGAATGCAAGTAGACATCTTCGTCCACACATTGTTCCCATCTCCTCCTTCCTCCCAAGGGCCCTCCTTAATGACCCTCTCCTTGAACGCTAGAGCTACCTCCCCCTTGAGCTTCCACCACTTCGTTCTAGCGACTTTGGCATGCTTATCCCGCTGGACACGAATCCGAAAGCGGAAGTCAGCAACCACCAGCTTATGCTGGGGTACAACACTCTCTCCAAGTATCACCTTACAGTCTAGGTATGCACGCCTATCTTCTCTTCTCGAGAGGATGAAATCAATCTGGCTAGAGTGTTGGCCACTACTAAAAGTCACCAGATGTCATTCTCTCTTTCTAAAGAGGGTGTTAGCTAAAATCATGTTGTAGGCTAGAGCAAAGCTTAAGACATCTTCTCCTTCTTGATTCCTGATGCCATAGCCACAACCCCCGTGTGCCCCTTCAAAACCTGTGTTAGATGTACCCACATGGCCATTGAGGTCTCCCCCTATCAAGAGCTTCTCACCAATCGGTACACTCCTAACCATGTCTTCCAGGCCTTCCCAGAACTCCCTCTTGGTGTTCTCATTGTGGCCTACTTGCGGGGCATACACGCTGATAACATTGAGAACCAAGTCCTCAACTACTAGCTTGACCAGGATAATCCAGTCCCCACGTCTCTTGACGTCTACCACTCCATACTTGAGGCTCTTGCTGATCAAGATGCCTACGCCATTTCTGTTTCTAGCCGTCCCTATGTACCACAGCTTGAAGCCGGTATCCTCCACCTCCTTCGCCTTCTGTCCTCTCCATTTGGTTTCTTGGATGCAAAGGATATCAACACCTCTCCTCACCGCTGCATCAACTAGCTCCCGAAGCTTCCTATCAGAGACCCTACGTTCCAGCTACCTAAGCGAATCCTCCTAGTCTCAGCTAGCTTCCTTACCCTTCGCACTCGTCGAGCCAAATGCGAAGACCCTTGCCCATTTTCCACTACATCCGGCCTTCGATCCCCACAACCAAAAATTAAAACAGCCATTTGGCCGGATAGACGACCTCATGGCCAACATAGAGCGGCAAACAACACCGCACATAAGCCAATACGCGATCCACACGAGGGCTCGCATCAAAAGGACGGTGAACCCAGATCCATCTATGGACCATGCAAGCGTTCTCCAGCATGCGACGCAACACAACAAACATCCGAACAACACGGTACACCCAGATACAGGGGTGCCGCACACCCCCTATGTTTCAGCGATGAGGTGCTGGACCATGAATTTCCAGAGGGATTCAAACCCGTAAATATAGAGGCATACGACGGAACAATAGACCCTGGGGTCTGGATTCAGGACTATATCCTCCATATCCATATGGCTCGAGGAGATGATCTCCACGCCATTAAGTATTTACCCCTCAAACTCAAAGGGCCAGCTTGGCAATGCCTTAAAAGCCTCCCTGAAAGCTCCATTGGAAGCTCGGAAGAGCTTGAAGATGCTTTTTGGGCAAATTTCGAAGGGACTTATGTCCGACCTCCGAACGCGGACGATTTGAGTCATATAACTCAATAGCCCGGAGAGTCAGCCCGAAAGCTTTGGAACAGGTTTCTTACTAAAAAGAACCAAATAGTCGACTGTCCGGATGCCGAAGCCTTGGCAGCTTTTAAGCATAGCGTCCGTGGCGAATGGCTTGCCAGACACCTCGGACAAGAAAAGCCGAGAACAATGGCAGCATTAACAAGCCTCATGACCCGCTTTTGCGTGGGTGAGGACAGCTGGCTAGCCAGATGCAGCACCAACGACCCCAGTACATCTGAAGTTCGGGATGGAAAGGGGAAATCACAACGCAACAACAATAACAAATGCCGGAATAAAGAAGACAGCATGAAGAGCACGACAGTAAATGCTGGATTCAAAAGCTCTTGGCGAAATCAGCAAAAGCCGCCCTCTAAAGGCGCCAGAGACAAACTATCCAGCCTAAACAAAATTCTGGACCAAGTATGTCAGATCCATAGCACCCCTGGTAAACTCGCTAATCATACCCACAGAGAATGTTGGGTCTTCAAGTAGTCCGCCAAGCTCAATGCCGTACACAAAGGGGAGGATACACCAAGCGAAGACGAGGATGAGCCTCTCAAGCAAGACACTGGGGAACAAAAGAAGTTTCCACCAGAAGTTAAAATAGTCAACGTGTTACACGTGATCAAGGGAAGAAACAAAGCGGCACTCCCAGAAAAATATGCCCAAGGGCCTATCACTGCGAAGTCCTGCCACTGGTCGTTTCAACCGATCACTTTCGACCATAGTGATTACTCAGCAAGTATCTGGCGGGTAGGATGGGCTGCCCTGGTATTAGACACAATAATTGATGGATACCACTTCACACGAGTCCTGATGGACAGTGGCAGCAGTCTAAACCTGATATACCAGGATACACTCCGCAAAATGGGGATAGACCCAACGAAAAATTGCCATAGCAACACTACCTTTAAAGGAGTAACGCCAGGCCCAGGGGCTCATTGTACGGGCTCCCTGCTACTAAAGGTTATATTCGGCTTCCCCGAAAACTTCCGTAGTAAACATTTAACCTCCCACATTGCTCCGTTCCAAAGTGGCTATCAAGCATTACTGGGACGCGAAGCTTTCACTCGCTTTAATGCAATACCACATTATGCTTCCCTCACGCTCAAGATGCCTGGTCCACGCGGCATCATTATAGTGAATGGAAATATTGACCAATCTTTGCGCGCCGAAGAGAATGCCACTGCCTTGGCATCCACACACTAAAAACGGCCTCACCACCAAAAGCATTTGATAGGTCATCAAGACCACGGACACGGTTAGACGAGTCCGGCGCAGCTATATGCAATTCATACCGGATTGACGACCACACCCCTATTACAAATACAAGGGGCTCAACGCGCGTAGACAAGTGGCAATTTTTACTCATCTTTAATTACACATGGTTTCTTTAAAAACTACCTTTTTGCACAACAACTTTTCACCTAAGTTCCTCTGTTTTACAGATGATCATCGTGCTACACCCGTCCAGGATACGGCACAACGGAGACACAGGCGCAGACGTGCAGCAGGGACCCGCTCCAAGGATTCTTTTTAGATTAAGACCCTGCGTAAACCTTTTTTATTGTCTCTTGTTGATACACATCTCTCAAATTCTCAGTACAATTGAGAAGGATGCTAACGTCTTGGCATGTGGCCACATCAGAATAATGCATGTACCTGGACACAAGGGGCTTCTTACAAACAGCACTATTTAGGCCCGGTTTATACCATAAAAGACCGAATACCTTAGGGAGTGTTCGACATCGCGAGTTTGGCCTTATATGCATCAGCTCCGAATCATGTCTTTGGTCAAATGTTGGGTTTGCCCGGCTCCTGTGTTTTGGTGCCTTATGTTCCGCTTTATCGGCTAAGGCAGCACGAGGAAAACTACTGCTATTGTGCCCTGGTTCATCCGGACGAGCACCTCAGTAGAGAAAGCTGAAAACTGACTGTCATGATATAGCGCAAGACTGGTCAACCACTCGATGACCTATCGGAATGTTAGAATTCCTCCGCTTTAATGAAGGGCCGTTTCCCGGCTAGGCATATACGCACCCCGAGTTCGAGAGAGTGCGGAGCCACCAGGGGCTATATAGTATAGCCCCACCGTCAAACTCCTATGGCTAAGTGAAAGTGTTAAAGCATCATAGTCCGGTTGCCTTGTTCGCTGCGCTATCACCTCCTTATCAGGACCAAGACATTGGGTTAAGTGTGAACACGCGTCTTTTGCGAGCACCTCCGCATTATATGTGTGGGAGTTGAAGCCGACGACTGCAATCTTTCAGGTTATATACATATCTATCTATACTTCTACTAATTACAGACTCCCTAAAAATTCCCACGTTAATTAGTAAATACTAACCGTTAATCATGTGAGGCCGAAAAAATAACGGTTTAGATTAATCCATAGAATCCTTTTGGAGTTTCCATCTTAAAAGAAAAATAACAGGTTCCTTCTCAAAATAATAGGTTTCCATCTCAAAAGAAAGAACACAGAATATTTTTGATCTGATATTAGATTAAAAGAAATGTCATGGTCACAAACTCAAACTAACTTTCTCACATGTGTAGTTGTCAAAAAAAAATTCTCACATGTGTGTTCTAAAAGAACAATGCTCTCAACATAATTTAATTTCCATCTCTGTTCTGGCTCTCCTGGCCTTCCTCGACCGGTACGCCATCGCCGACGCCGACGCCCATCGACGCCGCCGCCACCGCCATCACACGATGTCGCCGCCGCTGCTGCGGACTCCTTCCCGATGCTCAGGGCGCTGCGGTAGAACTGCGCTTGGCTGCAGTGCGTGTTCCCGGCGCCATTGCCCACCGTCGGTGCGCCACCGTGCTGGCACCTCGACGGGCTGCTCGAGGTAATGGCCATGAGGTGTACAAGTTGACCTCACGCTGCAATCGCACTAATAAAAAGGGTCACGACTCAATCGATCCCCATGTCATCCTAAACTTCAGATTTCCATCCAACTCAGCAACCGATCTGAAAAAAGGTCATAGACTCACAATCCCTTTCTTCTTCTTTCTTGAATCATCTCAAATTTCAGGTTCTGACTATGAGGCTTCCCAACATAATTTTACTAGGCCAATTATTGAATCAATCTTACACTGGTTTATGCAGCGGAGGAGGAGGCGGCTGCAGTAGGCAGTAAGGCTGCCGAGTGAAGGGACTACAGGGGATTGCTGGTGCCACGATCCCTCCTCTGTTCTTAAATCCTTTCAATTCATCACAGAAGATACAGGCATACAAGTGGCTTGATCCCTAATGTTTGGACAAGAAAAAAAGTTGGTTGTGTACATGCGTATCCATAAGTGGTCCTTTTGACTTGATTGTGTGATGTAGGAAGAGAAAGCATGCAAGTTGCCATGGTCTGCATAACGACATTGCTTCAAGTGGCACCAAAGATATATATGGTAGGCCTGACTACAGACAGAAGATCCCTTTGATGTTTCTAGGAGGTTTAAATTGTAGATGCTTTCAGATGATCCTATGTTAGCCAACCAAATTAGTTTTCTTACATGGCAACCAAATTAGCTGATGTCGTTTCGTTTGTACCAGAATTGAATGATGTGTGTGTTTTTTCTTGAGTACAGGCTACACATCGGATTAACTGGATGGTACATCCGATCATCCATCCATTACACGGAAGTACAATGCTTAGAGTTTGAATATTTTTCCATGTCTTTAACTGCTAAATTGTGCAGTTTTGTTTTTGTTAGATCAGGTAGTCAGATTTTAAAACTATTGGCCATACAATTATTAGCTTCAAGTACTACTTGAGCTGCACAGGTGAGCACAATACTATTTTTGTCAGTGCAAACTGTTTTGTGTAATATTTTTGCAAACATGGTCAATGTATACTATTTTTTGTAATATTTTTGCAACTATGGTCAACGTATACTGTTTTCTGTAATATTTTTGCAGCCTCAGAGAAACTATGTGTAGGTATCTTCACCATTCTTAGTATTTTAAGTTTAGTGCTACAGCTAGCTCTTTATTGTGCTTAGCAGCAACTGTTATGACAGGACTAACTTCTCTTTTTCGTTCATGAATTCACATGCTAGGATTCTATGTTAAATAGGCTGATTCTTCCAAGGGGTCGTTAGAATGGGAAATCGGAAGATGATGTTGTATGAACTCTTTGAATATCCCTAACCACATCTACTAAACATTTAAAATTCTATGTCCTGCCCGTCGAATTAGTGTTGCGTAGTTTTGCTTATGCTACCACAATTGCTCTGTAGGTTAACGGAAATCCCAACCACTTGAATACATGAATGCATAATGTGATTTTCCAGAAAATTTAGGACCCTTTTATATATATGCAACCACACTATTAAGTCCAGAGCTCATGAACTACAAGACAAGTGCAATGATAACCTATATTCATATTAACCAGAATATCATGCAAATGAATTATTATGTTTATTGGATATGACGGTCCGGTGAAGGTTTAGGCAATCATTCCACCTTCTATTGTTAAGCAAAGGTATAAACCCTAGATTGCGAACATTTTCCTATACATATGGCATTAAGTTATGCCAATTTCCTTACATCCACCGGCCACAAGCTACCCATGAAATAGGTAATTATGACATGTCAATGATGCAATGGTGTTTGAAATATTCGGACCCTTAGTGAAACTTAAGATTCAGAAGCTAGCTCGCTTATCAATTATATAAATATATATATATATATATTACAACATTAATTTGATACCTCCAACAAACATAACGTAATAAAAAAATATGAGCCGCTCATCTGATGTGACCGAGTTATAACGGTGTGGATTAACATCTGTAATCATCGACTGTTAGAATCATTTTATCTTTGGTACTGTAGTAGAATTACCCACCTATGCTGTAACACCCCGGATATGATTTACCCAATATATAATCCAACAATTGCCGTTTCCGGTGTTAAGTTATTTTATTTTCTTGGGTTCAGGTTTTTGTCTCCATGTGTTGTTATCATTGCCATGCATCTCATATCATGTCATCATGTGCATTGCATTTGCATACGTGTTCATCTCATGCATTCGAGCATTTTCCCCGTTGTCCGTTTTGCATTCCGACGCTCCGTTCTCCTCCGGTGGTCATTTATACCTTTCTTTCGTGTGTGGGGATTAAACATTTCCGGATTGGACCGAGACTTGCCAAGTGGCCTGGGTTTACTACCGGTAGACCGCCTGTCAAGTTTCGTACCATTTGGACTTCGTTTGGTGCTCCAACAGTTAACCGAGGGACCGAAAAGGCCTCGTGTGTGTTGTAGACCAACACCCCTCCATTTTGGCCCAAAACCCACTAAAACCCTCTCCATCATCTAGAGCGTTCAATCACGATCGCGTGGCCAAAAACCGCACCTCATTTGGACACTCCTAGCTCCCTCTACCTCTATATATAGACCCCCTCCTAAAAATTCTGGATCCCCTCCCTCAAACCCTAAAAAATCTCCTCGCGCCGCCGCCGGACACGTCCGTCCCGGGCGGACGGAATCGCGCCGCCGCCCCGCACCAGTGGCAGGCCGCCACGTGGCCCCGCCGAGCCGCCTCCCACCGCCGGCCCGGGAGGCCCGGGGCTGGCCCTCTCCTACGCCCGACCGGGCCCCGAGGCCCCCGCGCCGCGCCGCTTCCTCCCCGGCTCCGGCCGCCGCTCCGCCGTTCACCGGCGCCGCTCCACCTTGCCGGCGCGAGGTCCGGCCGGAGGTCCTCGCCGGCACCCCGCCGCGGCCGAACCCCGCCATCGCCGGCCATCGCCATCGCCACCGCTGCCTCGGTCTTCTTCCCCTTCCTCGTCGGCTCCATCCCCTCCTTCCGGCGACCTCGACAAGTCCGGCCACCGCGGTGCCATTCCCGGTGAACCTTGAAGTCCGTGCAAGCTACAGTGGATCTGGATCTGAGATTTGTCTCGGTTGACTTTTTGCCCCGAAACCCTAATTATTTTGCTATGTTCGTCGTGCCGTAACTTTGCATCCGTACCTCCGTTTTGGGCACATAGCATATCAAAATGTTCGTCTCAGAGAGCTCATCATTTCATCTCACTGCATAATTTTCATTCAAGTTCATCTTGATGCCCGAAATGATGTTGGAAGAGTGCTATTTGATTTAATTGTCAGATCTGCTGCTCCAATTAGATAATTGTCATTTTTGCCATGATTATTGTGTGCATGATATGTCCCTAAGCTCTACATGTGTTTTGTTATATGTTTTGCCATCTATCCAAAGGTGCAACCCATGTATTTTTGTGATGTGTGTGGTGACTAGAACGAGCTTGCAAAGTGGTGCATTCGTTAATGCTGATTTCAGGGACTTAGCAATTCCACTAAGTCCTTGATCTGTTTATTTTAATATGCCATATGTTCTTGTTGTTTCCTAGTGATCTGTGCCTCTTTTGAGGATGATCAGTAAGGATGTTTTGTTAATCTTGTAGTGCTCTATCCATCCATTTCTTTTTTTGCAATTATGGAGCACCCTAGCTTGAGTCAATCGAGCTCTACTTTTGTTATTTCGTGAATCTGGGCAGATTATCTACTTGTTAGCGATTTTGCCGAGGATGTTGTACTTGATCCGTGCATGCCATGTTATTGTTCTTGCCATTTCTATCTTGTATTTTGTGTATTCTTGATGGGTGCATGCTTAGTTTGTCATGACTTGCTCTGTAGTGAGTGCATCGAGCTCGTAAACATGCCTACTTGATATCTGATTTTGCATGCTCCAGTTTTTCACTAAGTCTGTGATCTGATTATGTTTTTGCCATGTTCACATGCTTGCAATTGTATTTTCTGATCCCTTTTGGCTCAAGGTCACTAAGGGACTTTTGTTAAGCTCTTTGAGTAGCTCCATGCCATGCTTTACTTTGCCATGTTCAGGACTTGTACCATATAGTTTTCATGCTCCAAAGTGTGCTACCTGATCTGAAATTCCAGGCAAGTGTTAATTTCACTAAGTCTGAAATTTGTTTACCAAATGCATTTTTGCCATGCTTGTTTGAACCTGTTAATGGATGAATTGTCTGTAGCTCAGTGTTCATCTTTTGTTAAGCATCATGAATGGATCCCTGCCATGTATTTTGCTGCCATGTTTGAGTGTTGTAGCATGTTCATCTTGTTGCATTTAGATGGCTACTTGCTGTATATCGCAGACCATTGCCATATTTGATTTGCTTGCCATTTCCAAACCGTGACTCCGATTCCGGTGATCTTTATATCGTTTTCAAGAGATTTCATCTCACCTTTCCAGTGGCACACTTGGATTTCCAAGTTGAGGCCAGTTTCATTCATTCCTTGTCAAATCTTGCATATGCATTACACATCGCATTCCGCATAGCATACCATGTTTGCATCATGTTGTTTGAGCATGGCACGTGGTTGATTGTGTTCCGTTTTGCTTGTTTGTCTTGTTTGGGTAGAGCCGGGAGATGAGTTCGCTAACAAGGAGCCCGTTGAGTTTGCTTTCGAGGATCCAGTCAACTCTGACAACTTTGCAGGCAAGATGATCATACCCTCGAAATCACTTCTATCTTTGCTTTGCTAGATGCTCGCTCTTTTGCTATGCCTATGCTATGATGCCTATCACTTGACTATCATGCCTCCCAAATTTCCATGTCCAACCTCTAACCCACCATGTACTAGCAAACCTTTGATTGGCTTTGTTACCGCTTTGCTCAGCCCCTCTTATAGCGTTGCTAGTTGCAGGTGAAGATCGGAGACCGTTCCTTGTTGGAACTTTATTTACTTGATTGGGATATCATTATATTGCCTTGTTATCTTAATGCATCTATATACTTGCTAAAGGGTGGAAGGCTCGGCCTCTCGTCTAGTGTTTTGTTCCACTCTTGCCGCCCTAGTTTCCGTCATATCGGTGTTATGTTCCCGGATTTTTGCGTTCCTTATGCGGTTGGGTTATAATGGGAACCCCTTGATAGTTCGCCTTGATTAAAGCTTTTCCAGCAATGCCCAACCTTAGTTTTACCATTTGCCACCTAGCCTCTTTTTCCCTTGGGTTTCCGGAGCCCGAGGGTCATCTTATTTAAACCCCCCGGGCCAGTGCTCCTCTGAGTGTTGGTCCAACCGAGGGATGTCCGGGACTACCAGGGGCAACTCTGGGCTGGCCTACCCGACGACTTGCTCATCCGGTGTGCCCTGAGAACGAGATATGTGCAGCTCCTATCGGGATTTGTCGGCACATCTGGGTGGTGTTGCTGGATTTGTTTTAACTTGTCGAAGTGTCTTGTAGAACCGGGATACCGAGTCTGATCGGAATGTCTCGGGAGAAGGTCTATTCCTTCGTTGACCATGAGAGCTTGTCATGGGCTAAGTTGGGACTCCCCTGCAGGGTTTTGAACTTTCGAAAGCCGTGCCCGCGGTTATGGGCAGATGGGAATTTGTTAATGTCTGGTTGTAGATAACTTGAACCTTAACTTAATTAAAATGAATCAACTGTGTGAGTTACCGTGATGGTCTCTTCTCGGTGGAGTCCGGGAAGTGAACACGGTGTTGGAGTAATGCTCGTCACAGGTTGCTCTTTAGTTACTCGTTCGCGCTTTGCCTTTCTCTTCTCGCTCTATATTGCGAACAGGGTAGCCACCATATATGCTAGTCGCTTGCTGCAGCTCCACATATTTTACCTTGCCTTACCTTTAAGCTTAAATAGTCTTGATCGCTAGGGTGCGAGATTGCTGAGTCCCTGTGGCTCACAGATTACTTCCAAACCAGATGCAGGGCCTGATGATTCCGTTCCATATGACGTGCTTGAGCTCAAGTGGGATTTCGATGAGGACTCACACCGTTACTATGTGTCTTTCCCTGATGATCAGTAGTGGTGCCCAGTCGGGACGATCGGGACCGTGTCGCATGTTGGGTTGATCTTTTATTTTGGCGCCGTAGTCGGGCCATGAGTGTTTGGATGATGTAATGCTATTTATGTACTTTGATTGACGTGGCGAGTGTAAGACAACTATGTATCTCCCCTTTTATTATCTATATTACATGGGATGTTGTGAAGATTGCCTAACTTGCGACATTGCTTTCAATGCGGTTATGCCTCTAAGTCGTGCCTCGACACGTAGGAGATATAGCCGCATCGAGGGCGTTACATATGCCATCAAATTATGTGCACACATCCTTTAAGAGAAATCCACCAATGTGTTTACCACCCAGAATTGAAGAGTCGCAATATAGAATCAAACTTTTTGATCCCTCATCCATGTCTCTCTCCTGCAATGGCGTCATGCCTAAGTTCTACCACCATTCGCACCCCACTATGATATGTCTTTAGGTTGATCTATCTGCTAATGGTCGCCGGCTGGCCGGTGAGCGTTGCCGCCATTTGTAAATTTGACGATGCCTTGACGCATAAGACGTTCTTATTGCTGCACTTACTAAGCGCAACAGCGTGGTTCATTAAGTTTATGAGAGAAGTGTCAGTTCATGCCGACGATGGTCGATGGAGCTTTAATGTGGTTGTCGAGGCATAAAAATCATGGTGATCAAAAAGATTTCTAAGGGTAAGGTGCAGGCAGCGCTAGCTGATACTAGCATGTCGTTTTTTTATTATCTCTTAATTTTTTTTATTTTCCTGCAGATATCCCGGATTGGATCAAAAATTATTTTTCCCAGTTTTAACCCAATATGTTTGTGCACAAACACATGTAATGCTGAGGTATAGTTTATGCTACAGCAGGTCTGGATCATTTGTCGCTCCGAGAGGAGTTCTTTCTGCGGTGAAGACACACTTACATGCAGCCTTTAACAATTTATTTCCAGTGAGACACAAGTATAAGGATTTAAGCACCCTTGATTGATTCATGGAGAGCATATGAAATGATTCTGGCTAATCTAATCTAGCTACTGGATGGATCGGATGAATAACGGAACACACGCCGGTGATTGCCCAAGTCCAGTCCTAACAAGCTCATTAATCACATGGATACGTTAATTCCAGCAATTTATCTGTTGTGCATCCTGATGTTATCTTATTAACTGGACTTAGAAATGGAGAAATGCCATGATGTAATGTGACTTGGTGGTGCAAGGTTATATTGCTGGACCAAGATCTGCATCTATATTTCCTAAAGTCTTTCACTTACATTCTTTTATTTCCTATCCAGTTTTACTTCTATGTGATGCCCGATTTCTTCCTTTCTAAAGTTGTTTGGTAATGAACGAGCCTAACCTGAAATTAAGTAGGCTTAAGGTGACTTGATGAGTGATTTTCTGGTCAACGGTTGGTATTATATTATTTGCAAGTTTTGCAACTCCACTATGTCATTGGATTTACTTTCTCATATATTGGCAAACCTTATATCTACCTGCCATTCACCTACATGGCTGCATGCACGTCCTCAGCGAATACACAACACTACTTTACAGGATGGAATCCTAAAAGAGAAGAAAAAAAGTAAAATGAAGTTGAGAAAATATTATCATCTATTTGAGTGATGACTTTACATGGTAATACTTTAGTATGTCTGTGTTATTAGCAATCAAGAATATCCAAACCCATCGGTGTTGAAACATTTGTGGGAGGTCAATGCATTGCGATTATTAACAAATTAATTCTAGCATGCCTAGCATGAGAAAGAAAATGAGGGTGTTTCTAAATTACAAGGAAGCAAATATCACTGGCTTATTTCTTCTTTTCGTCTAAGATTTTGCTGCATCCAGCATGTCATCCATAGAATATGGTCGATCCCTCAATTAATTAATCAGTATTTTTTGTGAGTGCAAATTATAGTTTTGTTGCCGTACTATAATAGATACATTGTTCTCCTTGGCACAATCTTACTGTTCTTCACTATTATTTAATTCTCTGTTGTCTTCATGTTGTCAACTCAAGTTACATTTTACATAGGAACTTTAATGAGCATAGCTGATGAGATTGTGCAACATATAGCAGCTAGCCCGTGCATGTGCACGGGTCGACGACTAGTATACATAAACGGCCGCACAGGAGGCATCATATTACTTTCAGGCAAAAGTATAAACACAGCCTTAATACATTTCATAAAAACATTGTGTTTACAATGGGAATACATGTCACTCAAACATAATATTCTTCAAGCATTGGGCCTCTATCAAACGAGCACCCTCAAGAACTTCTTCAAAAAAGTGCTCGGCAGCCACTCGGCCTATGGCCGAACCCTGCACTGCAATGGTGGTAGCATCCATCTCCGCCCAGTATGCTTTCACACGGGCAAAGGCCATCCGCCAGCCTTCTATGCATGCCGGCCTCTTCATTGCATTGATGCGCGGCACCGCACCAAGGAACTGCTGCACTAAGCTGAAATAGCTGTTCGGCTTCGGCTTCTCCGGCCACAGATGATCTACAACGGACCTCATGGCAACTCCAGACAATCTATTAAGTTCGGCCCATTCGGCTAGCTGATTAGTCAAGGGAAGCGGACGCTCAATATTAAATTGCGACCAGAACAGCTTGTCCACTTCACGATCTGTCTAATCTCGGAAGTATTCGACCGCATCGACAACGCTCACCGCCAAGTCCATATATGCGTCGGCCGAACTCCACAGCCGATCCAGAGGGGCATACCACGGATCTCCTAACTTCTCTGCAGTAGAAAGGGCTTCCTAGCCACAATATCCCCGGCTTCACGCAGCTCCTCCTTCTTCGCCCTCATAGCAGAGCGAGTATCTTTGGTCGCCACCATGGCCTTTTCAAGGTCCGCTGCCTTCACTCGGTTCTCTTCTTCAAGGAACTGGCAACGGTCGGCAGTGTCTTTTAATTTTACGGCCATCTTGGCCATCTCCTCTTTGCTTTCGCGATGCGCAGCCTTCTCGGCTCTTAACTCTCCGGCCGCCTTCACAGCAGCCACATTACTAACTCTTGCTTGTTCCTTGGCTCGGGCAAGTTCCACCCGAAGGGTCTCCACGGCGGCAGCCCCGTCTGCAGTCACAACATATTAAAGATACTGGCATTATGCTGCTCTTATTATGTGACAGTCACCAGAAAACAATACTTACCCTGTGACTCGTCAAGCCACGTGTTAACAAGCTCGATGTCGGCGTCTGCCGCATCCAGTTGCCGCTTTAGTTCGGCAAACTCATTAGTCCGGCTAGCCACCGGAGCCTCCACCACCTGCAAATAAAGGCAGTGTGGTTACTACCTGGGACTATGATCCTCTATTTGCCGCCGTTCTCAAAGACAACCAGAGTCTCAGGGGCTACTATCTACACAGGGCACACCTAACATGTTCGGTACTATCAAAACGTATATCATCTCACGTACCTCAAAGCCCGTCAGTAGACTCGTAAAGGCTTCATGTAATCCTCTTTCGGCGGATGAAATTCTTTCCATCACCGTACCCATCAGCGTACGGTGTTCTTCTGAGATGGCCGCTCGCGCCAATAGCTCCCTCAGCACGTCCGACCGCATACCAGATGGTGCCGGACTCTTTTGTTTGCTCTCTTCGAGAGCCGGACGCTGGGGACTTCAGGTGACTATGGGATTATCTTCTGGCCTCACCGGATCCGGAGAGGCCCTCCGTGACGACACTTCGAGGTCGCCCGCTTCTTGAGCACAGGAGTCCGGGGAGGTGTTTCGCTCTCCATCATCTCTGGAAGAAGATCCCCCGAAGATGAGCTCAGCATAGAAGGGCTAAGATCCGAACTGCAAGACATATGCTTCGGTTATTTTTCTCAGAGGAAAAGTAGTATACCTTCACTATTAAATTATTTTTTTGATTACTTACGGCTCGTTGGAGGGCTGGTCCCCGCGCGACTCTGTGCGGCAAGAGCACCCCCCGAGGCAGGACCCTCTGTTGGAGACTTCTCCCGTTTGGAGGCCTCGGTTTCCGGATCCTCAGAGGCAGTCCTCTTCCTCCCTCGTAGCGAGAGAAGGTCAGATTCTTCTCTTTGGTTATCCTCCCTTATGGAGGCGCTCGTTCCCTCGGTTGGAACTGGCAGCGATGGGGGCCCGCTTTCGCCCGTACTATCCCCCCCGTATCTTCCTTCGAGGGCTTCGGGCAAGGTGCGAGCTCGAGCATCTTTTCCAGTACTGGATTCTCCAACCCCTCAGGGAGATGGGCCGAACATCGAATCATCTTCGCCTTTGTTAGCCAGTCCTGGTCAAAGGGCGACTTCTCAGAAATAACGTCATGGTAAATAAAAGATGGTGTGTTCGGCTTGAGGATTACTTACTTGTTCGGCGGTGCGGTTGCTACTCAGGCCCACGTCCTCGGTAGTGTCCGAACACTCTGTTTGAGGTCTGAAGAATGACTTGTACATCTCCTCGTGCGTCAGGCCGAGAAAACTTTGGATAGCGCGCGGTCCTTCTAGGTTGAACTCCCACAAGCGAAGGGGCCGGCGTTTGCAAGGCTGGACTCGACGAACCAGCATGACTTGCATTACCATACCCAAATTAAAATCTCCCTCCAAGAGATCTTGAATACGGCTTTGTAGTATAGGCACGTCCTTGGCCGGACCCCAGCTCAGCCCTCTGCTAATCCATGACATCAGTTGTGGTGGGGGGCCCGAGCGGAAAGTGGGGGGAGCCACCCACTTGGCGCTTCTGGGAGCTGTGATGTAAAACCACTCCCGTTGTCATAATCCGGACACCTCTGGAAAGGAACCCTTTGGCCACGGAGCTCCTGCAATCTTGCTTATTAAATCACCTCCGCACACTGCGTACTGTCCCTCGATTGTCTTCGGCCTCACATCAAAGGTCTTGAGCGACAAGCCGAAGTGAGGGGTAATGCGGAGGAAAGCCTCACACATGACAATAAATGTCGAGATGTGGAGAAAGGAGTCCGGGGCTAGATCATGGAAATCTAGCCCACAGTAAAACATCAAGCCCCTTATGAAGGGATCCAGAGCGAGGCCTAGACCTCAGAGGAAGTGGGAGATGAACACAACATCCTCATTGGGTTCAGGAGTAGGGATGACCTGCCCTCGGGCAGGCAGCCAATGCGAAACCTCGGCGGTTAGGTATCTGGCCTCCCTCAACTTCTTGATATCCTCTTCCGTAACGGAGCAGGGCATCCATCAGCCTTGAAGGCTGGATCCGGACATGATTGAATATCCGGAGCACCTGACCTGGGCTTTGGGTGTTAGAACTCGAGGCGGGGGAAGGATTCGATTGAGCACGGGAGGGAAAAAGTGAAAACCTTGGCCCTTTATAAAGAGGGTGAATACTAAGCGTCCTCTCCGTGGCCGCTTGGGGCTTGCCTATAATATAGGAGTCCTAGAAACGGTTGCGTTACCTACGCCCGTATTGATGAGAATCCCGTGATAAGGGGGCATGATCTTTGCTTTGACAAGACGTGTCAAAAAACTGCCTTGTGTTATGTGTGGGGCTAGTTAAAAGAAATGGTTCGAATAATCACCGGGCCGTGACGTAATGTCGTGTTGTCAAAACAAGTCAGCAAATTGGATTTGTGGAAAAATTATTCTCTCTACGGTGGTATGTGGAAACTTATTTTGCAGGGTCGGACACTATCCTTGTATTCAAATTCTTCCGTGGTGTATTCGGAGGAGGAACCCGCCTTGCAATGCCGAAGACAACACTGCACGCCGAACTCATCATCATTGAAAGCCTGGTTCAGGGGCTACTGAGGGAGTCCTAGATTAGGGGGGTCTCCGGACAGCCGGACTATATCCATTGGCCGGACTGTTAGACTGTGAAGGTACAAGATTGAAGACTTCGTCTCGTGTCCGGATGGGACTCTACTTGGCGTGGAAGGCAAGCTAGGCAATACGGATATGTGTATCTCCTCCTTTGTAACCGACCTTGTGTAACCCTAACCTCTCCGGTGTCTATATAAACCGGAGGGTTTTAGTCTGTAGGACAACATACAATCATACCATAGGCTAGCTTCTAGGGTTTAGCCTCTCTGATCTCGTGGTAGATCTACTCTTGTACTACCCATATCATCAATATTAATCAAGCAGGACGTAGGGTTTTACCTCCATCAAGAGGGCCCAAACCTGGGTAAAACATCATGTCCCCTGCCTCCTGTTATCATCCGCCTTAGACGCACAGTTCGGGACCCCCTACCCGGGATCTGCCGGTTTTGACACCGACAGTCATGTATGCCCGTCCCTGTAAGTTAGTGACACTTTGGGTTTATGACTAGTCATGTCGACCCGGGTTCTTTGTCATATGGATGTTAGAGACACTATCATATACGTGAGCCAAAAGGCGCAAACAGTCCCGGGCCAGGTAAGGTGGCACCCGTGGGAATACCGTGCATGAGGCCGCAAAGTGATATGATGTGTTACATGCTAGATCGGTGTGACTTAGAATCGGGGTCCTCACATCAAACTACTATGCTACTTACAATTTTAGCACTTGCAGACATTACCTTGCTGAAAACCACTTGTCATTTCCTTCCGCTCCTCGTTGGGTTTGACACTCTTACTTATCGAAAAGAGCTACAATTGATCACCTATACTTGTGGGTCATCAAGGCTATTTTATGGCGCCGTTGCCAGGGAGTGAAGCGCCTTTGGTAAGGAAACATTTATATAGTGTGCTGAAATTTACTGTCACTTGCCACTATGGAAAACAATCCTTTGAGGGGTTTGTTCGGGGCATCTTGACCTCGTCCGGAACCACAATCAGCGACCCCTCAACCTACTGCACCTAATGAAAATATTAAATATGAAATTCCTTCGGGTATGATAGAACAACTGCTAGCTAATCCTTATCCAGGAGATGGAACCGAACATCCTGATATGCACTTGATATGTGCAGAACAAATTTGTGTATTGTTCAAGCTTGCAGGTTTATCCAGGGATGAAGTTATGAAAAAGGTTTTCCCTTTATCTTTGAAGGGAAAAACATTGGCATGGTATAGGGTATGCGATGATATTGGATCTGGGAATTGGAATCGATTGAGATTGGAGTTCCACCAAAAAAACTTATCCTATGCATCTAGTTCATCGTGATCGGAATTATATATATAATTTTTGGCCACCCGATGGAGAAAGTATCGCTCTAGCTTGGGGGAGGCTTAAGTCAATGTTATATTCCTGCCCCAATCATGAGCTCTCAAGAGAAATTATTATCCATAATTTTTATGGTCGGCTTTCTCGTAATGATCAAACCATGCTTGATACTTATTGTGTTGTTTCTTTTATAAAGAATACTATTGAATTCCGGTGGGATCTTTTGCAAATAATTAAATGCAACTCTGACGATTGGGAAATCGACGAAGGCAAAGAGTTAGGTATTAAACTTAATTATGATTGTGTTAAATCTTTTACGGATACCAATGATTTTCAAATTTTAGTACTAAATATGGACTTGACTCTGAGATAGTAGCCACCTTTTGTGAATCATTTGCTACTCAAGCTGAACTCCCTAAAGAGAAGTGGTTTAAATATCACCCACCTATTAAAGAAGAAATCAAAGAACCGGTACCAGTTAAAGAAGATACTATACTTTATAATGTTGATCCAGTTGTTCCTTCTGGTTATATTGAGAAACCACCTTTCCCTATTAGGATAAAGGCACATGCTAAAATTTCACCTGTGGTTAACAAATGCTATATTAAAACACCTAAACATAATGAACAAATTAAAGTTGAACCTAGTATTGCTATGGTTAAAGAACTCTTGGAAGAAGATATGGATGGGCATGTTATTTAATTCTATGAAGAAGGTGCTAGAATTGCCAAGCCTGATAAAAAGGATAAACATAGACCTATTGTTGGCATGCCCGTCATCTCAGTTAAAATCGGAGATCACTGTTATCATGGTTTATGTGACATAGGTGCTAGTGTGAGTGATATTCCTTACACCTTATATCAAGAAATTATGAAAGAGATAGCACCCGCAGAGATAGAAGACAAAGATGTTACTATTAAACTTGCTAATAGAGATACTATGTCACCAATTGGGATTGTTAGAGATGTTGAAGTCTTGTGTGGGAAATAAAATACCCTACTGATTTTCTTGTTCTTGGTTCCCCACAAGATGACTTTTGTCCCATTGTCTTTGGTAGACCTTTCTTGAACATCGTTAATGCTAAGCTAGATTGCAAGAAACAAACTGGCGGTGTTAGTTTCGGTGATGAGTCTCTTGAGTTTAATTTTTCCAAGTTTAGTAGAAAGCTTCATGAAAAAGAATTTGTCGGTGCAACAAACCCTGGGTCTGTTGCACAGACTGTGCACAGGCACAAGATCAAGATTGAAACACTAACCCAAGATAGGGGTTGAAGGACCAAGGCATTTGAAGAACCAACGCGCAGTCTAGAGAGACCAAGATCGAGCCAGAAGAGCAAAATACCAGCAAGAGAAGGGCCTCCCTTGCCGGGCAGGCAAACTCGGCAAGGGGCAAGGCCACCGCAAGAAGCATGCCACCGAGGCACCGCGGCAAGGTCTCCAGGGGCTCGCTGGGGCAGAACCACCCCACCAACCACTCAAGCACGACCCACATCGTCAATTAGTGCGGTGTCAAGCCGCGACATGATTAAGTGGCAGCCATTCGCCACATGGCAACCCTTTCCTATAGAGGAAGCCTACAGATGACACCCGTCCTATGACATGTCAAGGGAACAGGTGCGGAGCTAACAAGATAGCCCGAGAAGCCTTACCAGGTGACCGGTGATGTGACGCTAAGCGGTGCATTTAATGCACCCTGTCAGCCAGCAAAGTTAGGTATGATAGCATTGTTTGCTATCATATCAGTGGATAATGACTACTTTGCCATTGTGGTGACCCCTTAATCTATAAAAGGAGTCCCATGGCACTCGTAGGAGGGGTTGGAAAGTTGATGAACCCAAGCCACCATACGCGCGTAGTCGCAGCGGCCCTGAGGCAAACCTTGCCGGGCAAGTGTACTGCGCTCCACCACGTTCATTCCACCATCAATCCACCAAAGGAGGAGTAGGGACTTACGCCTCATGGTGGCCCGAACCTGGGTAAATTGCCTGTGTGCTCTCTGACGTGCTGTCGTACGCTAGTCTGCTCTTTATGCAACGCGACGTCCCCCTGCCGAGCCAGCAATGGGCCACCCAGTCCCACAGGTGGCCACGGATATCCCGCAACATCTTTGGCACGCCAGGTAGGGGGGAGCGCTTGCGCGAACCTGAAAGTGTACGCAGCGCGTCATCTCCATCGCCATGTTCATCATTAGCAACGCCATCGACCCTGGCGCCCAAGAAGAAATCTGGTACCTTGGCCCATCCATCCACCTCGAAGGTTCCACTGCCCGTGGCCTCTAATGCCATGGGGACACAGAGGCACGCGAGGATGTGGACGCTGCTGGGGACGTGGTTGGAGCAGGTGGCGCCATTACCACCTCCCGTGCAGCCAACACAGGGGCCTTAGCTACCGGAATAGAACAACATCAACAATGTCTCGACGGTCAGACTCTACAAGGTGTGGGTGAGGGGGTCACTCCGTCCGTGCCCCCTCGTCTCACCGACGAGCATAACCACAGCAACAGCGCTCGGTCCGGGGCGAGCCATCGCCCTCTGGTCGTCCCCACCATGGGAGCGACCGCGGCACATGCACCTCCTCCCAGACGAGCCAGCCAAACCGCGGCGCTCAACGGAGCCATTGATCATCGAGCACCAGCGCCGCGCGACCCCCTTACCCCGGTGGGCACCCCACAGCAGCGTGGCCGCGAAGCTGCCACTGCCGCTATCGTTAGCGCCATCAGGAGCCAGGCGATGGTGCGCTCGATGTCATCGACATCCATGCCAAGCACGGCCACAGAGGCTATGGTGCGAGCTCAGCTATTACTGAGGTTCCCGCCAGCAGATGAGCAGATGGATGAGTGGCATTCCACCATACAAAGCCTGCTCGGTTTCACCGAAGCTGGGGGATCACGACGAGCTTGCCCACTGCAACCCCCCAAGCAACAGCCACCACCCGCACTGCTGGTCATACGGAGGGGGCCGTCTCCACGGTTCACTGCCCACCACGGCAGCCAGTGAGGGAGTCCTGGATAAGGGGGTCCTCGGGCGTTCGGGCTATGTAACATGGGCTGGACTAATGGGCTGCGAAGTTACAAGATAGAAGGCCTTCCCCCATGTCCATATGGGACTCTCCTTCGCATGGGAGGCAAGCTTGGCGTGCGGACATGAAGATTCCTTTCCCTGTAAACTGACTGTGTACAAACCTAGCCCCCTCCGGTGTCTATATAAACCGGAGGGTTTAGTCCATAGAGGCAATCATAATCATACATGCTAGACATCTAGGTTTTAGCCATTACGATCTCGTGGTAGATCAACTCTTGTAACCCCAATACTCATCAAAGACAATCAAGCAGGACGTAGGGTTTTACCTCCATCAAGAGGGCCCGAACCTAGGTAAACATTGTGTCCCCTCCTTCCTATTACCCTTGATCCTTAGACGTATAGTTCGGGACCCCCTACCCGAGATTGGTGGTTTAATTGAGAGTTCCACTGTGCCATCGTTGAATGGTTCAATGACTCCATCGATCTTCTACAACAATACTGCTGTGAAGGATTGCTACCTCTTGAGCATTGCGTTGGTTTTCCCTTGAAGATGAAAGGGTGATGCAGTAGAGCAGCGTAAGTATTTCCCTCAGTTTTTGAGAACCAAGGTATCAATCCGGTAGGAGGCCATGCACGAGTCCCTCGCACCTACACAAACAAATAAACTCCTCACAACCAATGCGATAAAGGGGTTGTCAATCCCTTCACGGTCACCTATGAGAGTGAGATCTGATAGATATGATAAGATAATATTTTTGGTATTTTTATGATAAAGAGAACAAAGATGCAAGTAAAATAAATGGCAAAGGAAATAACTAAATATTGGAAGATTAATATGATGGAAAATAGACCCGGTGGCCATAGGTTTCACTAGAGGCTTCTCTCGAGAGCATAAGTATTACGGTGGGTGAACAAATTACTGTTGAGCAATTGACAGAGTTGAACATAGTTATGAGAATATCTAGGTATGATCATGTATATAGGCATCACGTCTGAGACAAGTAGACCGACTCTTGCCTGCACCTACTACTATTACTCCACAAATCGACCGCTATCCAGCATGCATCTAGAGTATTAAGTTCAAGAGAACAGAGTAACGCTTTAAGAAAGATGACATGATGTAGAGGGATAAACTCATGCAATATGATATAAACCCCATCTTCTTATCCTTGATGGCAACAATACAATATGTGCCTTGCTGCCCCTACTGTCACTGGGAAAGGACACCTCAAGATTGAATCCAAAGCTAAGCACTTCTCCCATTGCAAGAAAGATCAATCTAGTAGGCCAAACCAAACTGATAATTCAAAGAGACTTGCAAAGATAACCAATCATACATAAAAGGATTCAGAGAAGATTCAAATATTGTTCATAGATAAACTTGATCATAAACCCACAATTCATCGGTCTCAACAAACACACCGCAAAAGAATATTACATCGAATAGATCTCCACAAGAGAGGGGGGACTTTGTATTGAGATCCAAAAAGAGAGAAGAAGCCATCTAGCTAATAACTATGGACCCGAAGGTCTGAGGTAAACTACTCATCGGAGAGGCAATGGTGTTGATGTAGAAGCCCTCTGTGATTGATACCCCCTCCGGTGGAGCTCCGGAAAAGGCCCCAAGATGGGATCTCGTGGATACAAAAAGTTACGGTGGTGGAATTATGGTTTTGGCTCTGTATATGGTAGTTTGGGGGTACGTAGGTATATATAGTAGGAAGGAGTACGTCGGTGGAGCAACATGGGCCCCATGAGGGTGGAGGGAGCGCCTGGGGGGGTAGGCGCGCCCCCCTACCTCGTGCCTTCCTCGTTGATTGCTTGACGTAGGGTCCAAGTCCTCTGGATCATGTTCGTTCCGAAAATCACGTTCCCGAAGGTTTCATTCCGTTTGGACTCCGTTTGATATTCTTTTTCTGTGAAACCCTAAAATAGGCAAAAAAACAACAATTCTGGACTGGGCCTCCGGTTAATAGGTTAGTCCCAAAAATAATATAAAAGTGTATAATAAAGCCCAATAATGCCCAAAACAGGATATAATATAGCATGGAACAATAAAAAAATTATAGATACGTTGGAGACGTATCAAGCATCCCCAAGCTTAATTCCTGCTCGTCCTCGAGTAGGTAAATGACAAAAACAAAAAAATTGATGTGGAATGCTACTTGGCATAATTTAAATGTAATTCTCTTAATTGTGGTATGAATATTCAGATCCGAAAGATTCAAGACAAAAGTTTAATATTGACATAGAAATAATAATACTTCAAGCATACTAACTAAGCAATTATGTCTCTTCAAAATAACATGGCCAAAGAAAGTTATCCCTAGAAAATCATATAGTCTGGCTATGCTCCATCTTCACCACACAAAGTATTCAAATCATGCACAACCCCGATGACAAGCCAAGCAATTGTTTCATACTTTTGGTGTTCTCAAACTTTTTCAATCTTCACGCAATACATGAGCGTGAGCCTTAGACATAGCACTATAGGTGGAATAGAATGCTGGTTGTGGAGAAGACAAAAAGGGAGAAGATAGTCTCACATCAACTAGGCGTATCAACGGGCTATGGAGATGCCCATTAATAGATATCAATGTGAGTGATTAGGGATTGCCATGAAACGGATGCACTAGAGCTATAAGTATATGAAAGCTCAACAAAAAGAAACTAAGTGGGTGTGCATCCAACTTGCTTGCTCATGAAGACCTAGGGCATTTTGAGGAAGCCCATCATCGGAATATACAAACCAAGTTCTATAATGAAATATTCCCACTAGTATATGAAAGTGATAGCATAGGAGACTCTCTATCATGAAGATCATGGTGCTACTTTGAAGCACAAGTGTGGAGAAAAGGATAGTAGTATTGCCCCTTTTTTGGGGCCTTTTTTTATTTGGCCTTTCTCTTTTTTTATTAGGACAATACTCTATGAATGATGATCATCACACTTCTATTTATTTACAACTCAATGATTACAACTCGATACTAGAACAAACTATGACTCTATATTAATGCCTCCGGGGGTGTACCGGGATAGCAATGATGCATTAGTGACTTATATGAAAGAATTATGAACGGTGGCTTTGCCACAACTAAAATGTTAACTACATGATCATGCGAAACAATATGACAATGATGGAGCGTGTCATAGTAAACGGAATGGTGGAAAGTTGCATGGCAATATATCTCGGAATGGCTATGGAAATGCCATGATAGGTAGGTATGGTAGCTGTTTTGAGGAACGTATATGGTGGGTGTATGATACCGGCGAAAGGTGCGCGGTATTAGAGAGGCTAGCAATGATGGAAGGGTGAGAGTGCGTATAATCCATGACTCAACATTAGTCATAAGGAATGCACATACTTATTGCAAAAATCTATTAGTTATCGAAGCAAAGTACTACACGCATGCTCCTATGAGGATAGATTGGTAGGAAAAGACCATCGCTCGTCCCCGACCGCCACTCATAAGGAGGACAATCAATAAATACATCATGCTCCAACTTCTTAACATAACGGTTCACCATACGTGCATGCTACTGGAATCACAAACTTCAACACAAGCATTTCTCAAATTCACAACTACTCAACTAGCACGACTCTAATATCACCATCTCCATATCTCAAAACAATTATCAAGTTTCAAACTTCTCATAGTATTCAACACACTCATAAGAAAATTTTATTATTAATCTTGAATGCCTAACATAATTAAAGCAAATTACAATGCGGTTTTGTAGGACTCTCAAAATAATCGAAGTGAAGGATGAGAGAACAAAAGTTTCTATAAAACAAACCTACCAATGTGCTCTAAAAGATATAAGTGAAGCACTGGAGAAAAAACTATATAACTCAAAAGATATAAGTGAAGCACATAGAGTATTCTAACAATTTCCGAATCATGAGTGTCTCTCTCAAAAAGGTGTGTGCAGCAATGATGATTGTGGAAAACTAACAAATAAATACTCAAATAATACAAGAAGCTCCAAGCAAAACACATATCATGTGGTAAATAAAAATATAGCTCCAAGTAAAGTTACCGATAGAGGTAAACGAAAGAGGGGATGCCTTCTGGGGCATCCCCAAGCTTTGGATTTTAGGTGTCCTTAGATTATCTTGGGGGTGCCATGGGCATCACCAAGCTTAGGCTCTTGCCACTCCTTGTTCCATAATCCATCAAATCTTTACCCAAAACTAGAAAACTTCACAACACAAAACTTAAAGTAGAAAATCTCATGAGCACCGTTAACGAAAGAAAAGAAAACATCACTTCAAGGTACTGTAATGAACTCATTCTTTATTTATATTGGTGTTAAACCTATTTTACTAGCCATAGATTCATCAAAATAAGCAAATAACACATGAAAAACAGAATCTGTCAAAAATAGAACAGTCTGTAGTAATCTGTAGCTAACGCAAGATCTGGAACCCCCAAAATTCTAAAATAAATTGCTGGACGTGATTAATTTATCTATTAATTATCTTCAAGAATAATTAACTAAATATCACTTTCCAAATAAAAATGGCAGCATTTCTCGTGAGCGCTATAGTTTCTGTTTTTTACAGCAAGATTAAAAAGACTTTCCCCAAGTCTTCCCAACGGTTCTACTTGGCACAAACACTAATTAAACACAAAAAACACAAAGAAAACAGAGGATAAATAAATTATTTATTACTAAACAGGAGAAAAAAAATCAAGGAATAAAAAAATTGGGTTGCCTCCCAACAAGCGCTATCTTTTAACGCCCCTAGCTAGGCATAAAAGCAAGGATAGATCTAGGTATTGCCATCTTTGGAAAGCAATCAATAAGTGGCTCTCATAATAGATTCATAAGGTAATTTAATTTTATTTCTAGGGAAGTGTTGCATGCCTTTCCTTAACGGAAATTGGAATCTAATATTCCCTTCCTTCATATCAATAATCACCAATCGTTCTAAGGAAAGGTCTACCAAGAATCATAGGACATGAAGGATTGCAATCTATGTCAAGAACAATAAAATCCATAGGCACATAATTCCTATTTGCAACAGTAAGAGCATCATTAATTCTTCCCATAGGTTTCTTAATAGTGGAATCCGCAAGGTGCATGTTTAAAGAGCAATCATCAAACTCACGGAAACCTAGCAAATCACACAAAGTCTTTGGAATCATGGAAACACTAGCACCCAAATCACACAAAGCATAACATTCATGATATTTAATCTTAATTTTAACAGTATGTTCCCACTCATCATAAAGTTTTCTAGGGATAGAAACTTCCAACTCAAGTTTTTCTTCATAAGATTACATCAAAGCATCAGCTATATGTTTGGTAAAGGCTTTATTTTGACTATAAGCGTGAAAAGAATTTAGCACGGATTGCAACAAGGAAATACAATCTATCAAAGATCAATTATCATAATTAAATTCCTTGAAATCCAAAATAGTGGGTTCATTAATATTTAAACTTTTGACTTCTTCAATCCCACTTTTAACAATTTTAGCATCAAGATCTAAAGACTCCGAATTTTTCGAACGCCTTCTAGGTAAAGGTGGATCATATTCAGTCCCATCATTATCAAGATTCATATTAAAAAACAAAGATTTAATAGGGACACATCAATAGCTTTGAGATCTTCATCTTTATTATCACGAAAACTAGAAGAACACACTTTTATAAAGCAATCTTTCTTAGCACGCATCCTAGCGGTTCTTTTTTGCACTCATCAATGGAAATTCTCATTGCTTTGAGAGACTCATTGATATCATGCTTAGGAGGAATAGATCTAAGTTTCAAAGAATCAACATCAAGAGAAATTCTATCAATGTTCCTAGCCAACTCATCAATCTTAGGCAATTTTTCTTCAATCAAAGCATTGAAATTCTTTTGCGAGGTAATAAATTATTTAATATTAGATTCAAAATCAGAGGGTATATTATTAAAATTTCCGTAAGAATTGTTGTAGGAATTACCATAATTATTAGAGGAATTACTAGGATAAGGCCTAGGATTAAAGTTTCCTCTATACGCGTTGTTACAAAAATTATTCCTACCAACAAAATTCACATACAAAAGTTCATTATCATTCTCGATCAAAGTAGACAAAGGCATATCATTGGGATCAGAGGAAACACTTTTATTAGCAAATAATTTCATAAGTTCATCCATCTTACCACTCAAAACATTAATTTCTTCTATCGCATGCACTTTCTCATTAGTAGATCTTTTAGTGTGCCATTGAGAATAATTAACCATAATATTATCTAGGAGTTTAGTAGCTTCTCCTAAAGTAATTTCCATAAAAGTGCCTCCCGCGGCCGAATCTAAAAGATTTCTAGAAGCAAAATTCAATCCAGCATAAAAAATTTGTATAATCATCCACAAATTCAAACCATGTGTAGGGCAATTACGTATCATTAATTTCATCCTCTTCCAAGCTTGTGCAACATGTTCATAATCAAGTTGCTTAAAATTCATAATATCATTTCTAAGAGAGATGATCTTAGCAGGAGGAAAATACTTAGAGATAAAAGCATCTTTGCACTTATTCCACGAATCAATACTATTTTTAGGCAAAGATGAAAACCAAACTTTAGCACGATCTCTAAGCGAAAAAGGAAATAGCTTCAATTTAACAATATCATTGTCCACATATTTCTTCTTTTGCATATCACACAAATCAAAGAAGTTGTTTAGGTGGGTAGCGGCATCTTCACTAGGAAGGTCGGAAAACAGATCTTTCATGACAAGATTCAGCAAAGCAGCATTAATTTCACAAGATTCAGCATCGGTAAGCGGAGCAATCAGAGTGCTAATAAAATCATTGTTGTTGGTATTGGTAAAGTCACACAATTTGGTATTATCTTGAGCCATCATGACAAGCAAGCAATCTCACACACAAGCAAACAAGAAACGGGCAAAAAGAGGCGAATAGAGAAAGAGAGGGAGGATGGAGAGAGAGAGAGAGGGCAAATAAAACGGCAAGGATGAAGTGGGGGGAGAGGAAAATGAGAGGCAAATGGCAAATAATGTAATGCGGGAGATAAGGGTTTGTGATGGGTACTTGGTATATTGACTTTTGCATAGACTCCCCGGCAACGGCACCAGAAATCCTTCTTGCTACCTCTTGAGCACTACGTTAGTTTTACCTTGAAGAGGAAAGGGTGATGCAGTAGAGCAGCGTAAGTATTTCCCTCCGTTTTTGAGAACCAAGGTATCAATCCAGTAGGAGGCCACGCACGAGTCCCTCGCACCTACACAAACAAATAAACTCCTCACTACCAACACGATAAAGGGGTTGTCAATCCCTTCACGGTCACCTACGAGAGTGAGATCTGATAGATATAATAAGATAATATTTTTGGTATTTTTATGATAAAGAGAAATAAAGATGCAAGTAAAATAAATGGCAAAGGAAATAACTAAATATTGGAAGATTAATATGATGGAAAATAGACCCAGGGGCCATAGGTTTCACTAGAGGCTTCTCTCGAGAGCATAAGTATTACGGTGGGTGAACAAATTATTGCTGAACAATTAACAAAATTGAGCATAGTTATGAGAATATCTAGGTATGATCATGTATATAGGCATCACGTCCGAGACAAGTAGACCGACTCCTGCCTCCATCTTCTACTATTACTCCACTCTTCGACCGCTATCCCGCATGCATCTAGAGTATTAAGTTAAAAATAGAGTAACGCCTTAAGCAACATGACATGATGTAGAGGGATAGACTCATGCAATATGAAGAAAACCCCATCTTTTTATCCTCGATGGCAACAATACAATATGTGCCTTGCTGCCCTTACTCTCACCGGGAAAGGACACCGCAAGATTGAACCCAAAGCTAAGCACTTCTCCCATTGCAAGAAAGATCAATCTAGTAGGCCAAACCAAACTGATAATTCGAAGAGACTTGCAAAGATAACCAATCATACATAAAAGAATACAGAGAAGATTCAAATATTGTTCATAGATAAACTTGATCATAAACCCACAATTCATCGATCTCAACAAACACACCGCAAAATAAGATTACATCTAATAGATCTCCACAAGACAGGGGGAGAACTTTGTATTCAGATCCAAAAAGAGAGAAGAAGCCATCTAGCTAATAACTATGGACCCGTAGGTCTGAAGCAAACTACTCACACTTCATCGGAGAGGCTATGGTGTTGATGTAGAAGCCCTCCGTGATCGATACTCTCTCCGGCGGAGCCCCGGAAAAGGCCCCAAGATGGGATCTCGTGGATACAGAAAGTTACGGCGGTGGAATTAGGGTTTTGGATCCGTATCTGGTAGTTTGGGTGTACGTAGGTATATATATAGGAGGAAGGATTACATCGGTGGAGCAACGTGGGCCCCACGAGGGTGGAGGGCGCGCCTTGGTGGTGGGGGTTGGCGCGCCCCCTACCTCGTGCCTTCCTTGTTGATTGTTTGACATAGGGTCCAAGTCCTCTGGATCATGTTCGTCCTAAAAATCACGTTCCCGAAGGTTTCATTCCGTTTGGACTCCGTTTGATATTCTTTTTCTGCGAAACCCTAAAACAGGAAAAAACATCAATTCTGGGCTGGGCCTCCGGTTAATAGGTTAGTCCCAAAAATAATATAAAAGTGTATAATAAAGCCCAATAATGTCCAAAACAGGATATAATATAGCATGGAACAATCAAAAATTATAGATACGTTGGAGACGTATCTAGGATATTTTTCTCCCCGGCCAGATCTTTGTATTCGGCAGCTTCGCACTGCGCACCAACTCGGTTGGCCACCTCGAGTAGATTGACAGCTACGCCCCTGGTCACCAGATCAGTTTCGGAAATGTGAACAATGTCGCTTATATCCAAGGAGACTTGATCGTCCAAGGGTTCACGGCTCCAATCACTGCTCCGGCCTTAGATCTGGAGCGCGTCACCAGGTCCGAAGATGGGAGTCTAGAGCCCGCCGGACTCTCTGCAGATATAGAGCCCAACACTGGAGAACCGGAGAGGATAGCGCCACCGGAAGTGATCACAAAATTGGACTCTTCTCCGGACACTAGCTCCAAACCCTGGAAGTCCGCATTATGCAAGCTCGGCCAGGGAACTTCGGTCCTCGTCCAAACCTCGCTCTTAAGTGAGGCTCTGGACTTAATGCGATCCCTCACCTTCATAGAGGAACCGCTTCCGAGTTGCGCCCAGCCCGGAGTAGGGGCTGAAGATAGGGAATTTTACTACCCACCCACCACCCACTTTATAGCCACTATCAAGGATCTAACCGACATGCTCAACTACATCTCCAAAGACATCAATGGTATGGATGATGATGCCGGAGAGGAGCAGGCCCAAAACCCGCCGTTCACCGGACGCTGGACGGCCACTTCCTCATACAACGTGTACAAGGTGGACACACCTAAAAAAGGTGACAACAATGGTGAGAAGGATCCAGTTGAGCACGAACCGCCTGAGATACCACCAAAGCGCCAACGTTAGTGGTGCCGCTCTAAATCATGTTGCGGAAAAGACAGCAATACATGCACCAGAGACGATGACACTCCGGAGAACGCTGAAGACCAAGAAGACCCCATCAAACCAACATCTGAATAGGATGATTAGGAGGACGGGGAAGTCGACCCTGACGAGCAAGCAGGGAACGAAGACTCGGAAGATAGCAACTATCTACCACTCTCCGAGGACGACGTGAGCCTCGGCAACAAAGATTTTATCATGCCAGAAGAACCCCTCGAACAAGAGCACTAATAGCCATGATAAGAAGCCTCAAAAAGAAGCAGCAGAAGCTCCAAGCTGACCAAGATCTACTCAACGACAGATGGAATAATGTCCTAGCATCCGAAGAATACGGCCTCGAATGCCCAACAAAGAGTTACCCGAAGCTTAAGTTGCTACCCTAATTTGATGATGAGGCGTTGGAGCCCATACCACCCGCACGTAACGCGGCTGACAGACCCGACCGACCACCACGTGGCCGGGACAGAACGACAACTCAAGCCGAACAGCAGCCCACACCACCTCGCTGTAAAAGCAGAGAAATAATAGCTCGGAGATACACATTGACCTACGACAAGACCTGGAAAATAGAGCAGGTCAGACCAGATCAATCTATGGATCATGGGGCGTGCCCCGGCGTGAGAGGAAGGTTATCAATCCTGGCGCGACAAACACAACCACGCCCAGGCCAAAAACCGCATATGGACTACATCCGGACTGCATCGTGAGATGACCCGATATAGAGGCGCTGCACACCCGCTATGCTTCGTCGATGAGGTAATGGAGCACCAGTTCCCAGAACGGTATAAACCCGTGAACAATGGATCATAAGACGGCACAACAGACCCCACAATATGGATTGAAGATTTTCTTCTCCACATTCACATGGCTCACGGTGACGATCTACACGCTATCAAATAAATCCCCCTAAAACTTAAGGGGCCAGCTCGGCACTGGTTAAACAACCTCCCAAAAAACTCTATCAAAAGCTGGGAAGACCTGGAGGATGCCTTTAGAGACAACTTCCAAGGCACCTACATCCGGCCTCCAGATGTTGATGACCTCAGTCATATTGTCCAGTAGCCCGGAGAGTCCGCTCGAAAATTCTGGACTAGGTTCCTCATTAAAAGGAACCAGATTGTCGATTGTCCAGACGTTGAAGCCCTAGTGTCCTTTAAACATAGCATTCAAAACGAATGGCTTGCCCGACACCTCGGCCTAGAGAAGCCGAAGTCCATGGCAGCCCTCACGGCACTGATGACCCGCTTTTGTGCGGGCGAAGACAGCTGGCTAGCCTGTACCAGTAATAGTACAAGCGAACCTGGCACTTCCGAAGCTAAGAATAACAACGGCAGGCCCCGACAGAACAAACACAAGCGCCGCAGCAATAATGAAAATAACAAAGACACGGTGGTCAATGCCGGATTCAGCGGCTCCAAGTCCGGTCAGTGGAGGAAGCCATTGAAAAGAAACAGAGAGGGCTCATCCAGCTTGGACCGAATACTCGATCGACCCTGCCAGATTTACGACACCCCCGACAAGCCTACGAATCATACCAACCGAAGTTGTTGGGTCTTTAAACAGGCCGGCAAGTTAAACACCGAACATAAGGAGAAAGGGTCACCCAGCGAGGACGATGAGGAGGAGCCT